>NW_026844334.1:8409402-8726565 GCF_029955315.1 Cylas formicarius | reverse complement strand
CCTACACATATTATATATATATATATATATATATATATATATATATATATATATACTATATATATATATATATATATATAATATATATATACTATATATATATATATATATATATTATATATATATATATATATATATATATATTATATATATATATATATTATATAATATATATATCTATATATAATATATATATATGTATATATATATATATATATATATATATATATATATATATATATATATATATATATATATATATATATATATATATATATATATATATATATATATATATATATATTGTTTTTATTTTTCCAGGAGTTCACGGAGGCTGGGAGAGGTGGATGTAAGCGTCTTGTGTAATTTCATCAACAGGTCGCGCCCGAATAACGAGTTCCAATCGCTTTTCCCAAACATTCAAATTAACGTTTCGACGTTCCCGGGAAAGTTATACGATGAAATTTCCCTTTCCGTCCAACTCGTCGGAGAAAAGTATTAGTACCACGTTATTTACATTCGAACAGTCAAGCAAAGGAATGCAAATTCTTCGGAGAAAACCAATTTCCAGATCCCAATAAGTTTTGGTTTAATGAAACCGATAGGCGGGAAAAGGGAGACAAATACTCGGCCGAGGCATTCGCGGAAAAACCATTTACAGGCTCAGCTCGGATGAAGAAGATTTCCGAGCAAATTTAACACGATATAAACACAAGATTTTTTTACCAATCATCGGAGAATAGAGGCGTCCCTGGTCGATTTTTTCGGTTGTTTTATTGCACCACTTGTTAATTAAATTTTTTATTCAAATACGTTTTTTTTCCCGCACTGGAAGAAAGTAATTCCGAAAATTTTACTAATATTTCTAAAGCAAAAAAATAATGTACGGAATTGTTAGTTGGCAAATTTAATATTTTTGAAATAATAAAATCGACTACCTACGCGATATTTTCACTGCTGATGACATAAATTATAACTAAATTTTACACAGAAATTAAAGAAGGCTCTCCACGAATTGTGTGAAATTTGTGTCCAAGTCACATCCTTTTTATGAATAAGTCGCGGAGTCCATCTTTTATTTAGTCTTAGCTCACATCCGATTTTAACAACCGAGTTTCTGAACTTTGAAATTTTATGAGAGATTTTACTCTTGCACAAATTTTTAAACATCTAATGGTGCATTAAAATTCTTCCATTAATTTATCAGTTGACGTGTTTAGATGATTTAATTTACAAAATATATGTAATAATAAAAAAATATAGGGGAGAGTGGGGCAAGGCGGCTTACTTAAGCGTTTTATTATTTCTGTGGCTTTTGCTATAATGTTATATACAATAATTATAATTATTTATTAAAAAGGATTTAATAAAAAAAAGTAACTGATTAGTAACTATTTTTATATCTATTAAAAAATTTGTTACTGATATTTATATGATTTTCGAAAACTCTGGCTTTAGGCTAAATCCATAGAATTATTAAAAAAAAAACACTTTCAATAAATTGATTATGATTTGCTTATAAAAATATGAAATAGTTTTTTTTTTGAAATTTTAAGCTGTCCATTTTACCCCTGCTATTACGTAAAGGACTAAAATGTACAAATAACAAGAATATACAATTATAATAACGAAAAAATACATGTAGTTAATTTTTGAGGTGGACCTCCTTGCCCCAAGGGGGCCGCTTTGTCCCACCCTTCCCTAATAAAATTTATGTACTTCTTGACAATGACAATAAGTGAACAAAATTTTAGACTAAACATAAAATTGCAAAAAATAAACTATTCAGCGGATTTTTGAAATTTTTGATCCCTGATAATATTTTATTTAATTTTCATGTAATTTCCGAAAAGTGAAAATAAATAAGAACTAAAAGTTCAAATTTTCACGAAATGCGGATCTTGTCCTAAAATTTATATTGGACAAACAGGTATATCCTTCAAGAAACGCATTAACGAACATAAAAGAGCGTTTAAAAACAAGAGTCAGATTCTAATTATGCTACACACTTATTAAACAGAAAAACACATTTTTGACGATAATTTTGATATTTTACATACAGCTACAAAAAGTAGAAAATAAAAATTATTGGAAGCCATGGAGATTAACAAAATGAGACATTCAAATGTATTGCTTAACGATCAATTAGATTTAAATTTATTGAAGTTAAAATTCTCACAACAACATAAATGAAGGTTTTATTGTCATTTTTCGGTATATATACTAACAGGTAGTTTATAAATTTTACATTTGATAAAGACACGGTGTTGTCGAAACAATTGTCATGTAAAAATATATAATTTCGTGAAAATCAGAACTTTTATTTCTTATTTATTTTGATAAATGGATTTTCATCAAATAAAAGCCACCTCAGTTCAATTTCCGAAAAGTGCATGAATTTCCATAAAGCACACTTAATTTTTTTAACAAAAAAAAAGTCCCAAAATTTAGTTGTTATTGTGGAAAATAATAAGGCAGCTTCCTTGTTGATTTAAATTGCTCTAAACATCTGCCTAAGTTTTAGTGCTCAGTAAACAACAGTTCAGTGTCTACTTTTCTTAACAATTAGTTACTAAGAGCATCAAGCATGGTGTTTCAGTGGGCCTTTCAGCAATACTGACTGGACCTGCGGATCTGAGTTCAATTGCGAATAAAGCATCGTTAAGTTTCGATTATCCTTAAGGTCCGTACAGACTTTCTCTACAAACATTGTTGGCTGATAACATCTTATTTGCTTTTTCTTGAAAATCATGAAGATTTGTAGATGTTCAACAACTGGATATTACTATTTTCCGGTAAAAATATCAGTTTTACTAAAAAATTTAAAGAGTTTATGTAATAATGCTTACTATAAAATTAACTTTTACTCTGCAGAATTAAATCAATAGAAACCATGATAGACGTAGTAGTATATTTACGAGCAGGCCCTGTTCTATATAATTTTTTCGTATGATGGTGCTTAAAAACAATTTTCCATAACAACAAAATAAATTAAATAAGAAAATCTAATCCATTCCAAATTTAATCATTCGAAAACTAAACAAAAACACTAAGAACTCTAAGAATTGTCTCTGTAAAATATTTATCTTTGCATGCAGCGATTCCAAGCATATTTTTTTTCTGGATTCTCGTTTAAGAATGTGTCAAATATAAAGTGTCGATTAAACGGAAAACAACATTAAGGTGACTCGACTTCCACATAGAAATAAAACGACGCTTACGTGGTAGCATTTACCTTTGTTTGCAATCGGATGAAGTACTTCCTCGCCACTTAAGAATCCACGATAGAATATCTTAAGTAAAACCATTAATCAATTAAAATAATTAAACACATGTTAATTCAGAACCACTGAGAAAGAAGTGAAAGTGTCTCGGAATGATTTACGGTCCCTTTATGGCCGACGCACAAATACTATCGTGAACATTATAAAGAAAAGAAGATAGAATGAAGGTAACGATTATAATTAAATTTTACGCATATAACTGAAATACAATGAATACGGAATTAGGTAGACCTCCAGCTCCATGAAGTGAAATTTGTGCCTCATATCTTATTTTAAAACGCTCCGCAAACAACCTCTGTATAAAGACAAATTTGTAAGTTCCACATACTAGGAAATTGTGTACTCAGTAAACAATAGTTTCGAGACCATCATAAGATATAAAAACACAAATGTGTTTTTACTATGGATCTTTCAGTAAAAGCGACAATGCTGACCTGAACCGAGGGTACAAATTTTAATTACGGATACGGAATTGGAAAGTTGAGATTATCTTCAAACCCCGTATAGACTTGAATACAATCACTATAAATATTATTATTGTTAGATATATCCATTTTACTGTCCAAAGGCAGGTTTTATTAAAAAATTAAACATTTATGGCCAGTGCCTCTGATATAGCATGCTTCTTGTAAGAAACATAGAGATCGTAATAAAAAAGAATTTTACGTAACCACGAAGAAATTGACAAAAAAATAAATCCGAGAGATGCCATTTTCGTTGGTGATTTAACCATTCTAAAACTAACCAAAAACACTCGAAACTCCAAGAATTGTTTCTGCAAAATGTTTATCTATGTACGCAGCGATTGCTAGCAGACATTTTCTGGAAGTTGTGTCATCAAAAAGTTTCGAATAAATGAGAAACAAAATAACAGAGCCTTGGCGGTGTTCTTTTCCGCAGCCCAAGAGCGCTTAGGTGGTGGGATTCACTGTCGTTTACAATCGGATGAAGTGCTTAGCGTTACTTGAGAATGTGCGGTAGAAATTTTCGAGCAAAACCATTAATTACTTTGGTTAAAATTGCAAAGACGACGGAATTTATTAAACACATGTTAACTCGGAACAACCGAGAAAGGATTTAAAGTGTCTCGGGAATGATTTACGGTCGCTTTAACCATAGCGAGAATTAAAAAGAAAAGAAAGTAAACTAGAGATGAGGGTGGTGTGCGGTTTGTACAAAAACGCAAACACAAAAAACAACATTTTGATAAATCCTTTTCACACGAAATAAATAACATTTTCAGCGGGCGTCGTTATCATCGAATTAAAAGACGATTATCAAAATATTACCAGTTGTTTTCGGCACCGCGAGGAAGACTAATGTGTTCTTACCTGGTGTTGTGTTTGATTTATAGTCTTTTGCGATATAAATAACACGGTCGGTGTGAAACGCGCGACATAGCATAAAATTTCGTCATTGTCGGGATTGCGATTTTAGAAAATGTGGTATAATTTTTTATTACTCCAAACAAAATGACCTATCGCGGAGAATAAGTGAGCTAGAACTGTAAGTAAATAGAATAGAAGAAATTAAAACCCAACTTAGCTTATTTCTTAATTGCAATTGGAACATGACTACTAACATCAAACAGACCACCTGAAAGTGACCAGCCAACCTCAAATCGGGTATCGAATATACGCGCTACTCCGCCAGTCAAATAATTTTTCGGCTTATATTTCATAACATGATTTTGAAAACGAAAGTGATAACGTTACCATGGCAACGTTGGCATCAGCTGACAGCCAACGCAGGATGACCCTGGGCAATATTTCTTAGGGTCTGCATTTCATTATAAGCTTTGCGACGCCAACGGCCTTTGGTGTCACCAATCACGCTGCAGGTTTGAATTTCAGAGATTTTTGCTAGTGGCTTGTTTTGAAATAAGGCGCAAAATGTTACGAAACCACTGGCAGATAATTTGAAGTTCTATAGGTCGCCAACCATTTTTTGTAGTTTCTCACAAACGTATAGCCGAATCATCCTATATATAAATTTAAATTAATTTCCAAAAGCAGGAAAACGGGCAGGGCTTCGGCCCGACAGAGATGTTTAGAGAGTTTAGGGGTTTTAGGTAGCTAAACTATTCGTCTGGTATGCAGCTATACGCCGTTCATTTATGGCGGGGAGTGCACATTAAATTTTGAATTTTAGCTGTAGATCCAACGAATTTAATCTTCATTAATAAATCGTATTCTGTTTGCGAATTGAATTGTGTTTCGAATTTCGCCTTTTTCCGGGTGCTGGTATGGGTACACTGGGATCGAGTGTCGTGCCACCATACGGAAAGATGCGTATACAAAATATTTGTTATACAAAATGTCCGTAAAAAAAATTTATATTCATTTTCGACAATAAAATTGTTTCCTTTTTCTGAACTCTAAGAATAGTCCATAGCCAATTATCATTACTTAGTTATTAAATCAACAAAGATCACTATACCATTTTTGTTTAATGAAAATAGTTTTAATAAAAATAAGTCTTATCTGAAACATTTTTTCATTCCCTTTTCTTTTATCTCATATGATAATAAACATCGCAGATTATTGCTGTTTGCTTGTACTACAAACCGCGATTGATAGTGAAGACTGATATAGAGTGTGGTCGAAACACATGGAAAGGTGCGTATATAAAATATTGGTTATACAAAATGTCCTTTAGAAAAATTTATATTCATTTTTTACAATGAATGCAGCAAAATTTTGCTTCACAAAAGCAAACAGTTTGATTTTCACAAACAGTGTGGTTTAATTTTATTAAGTAGACATAGATTTTCGGAACTCTAACGAGAGCCCATACACACTTAATTATTAAATTAAGAGAGATCCGCTATACCATTTTTGTTTATTGATTCCCTTATCTGTTATCCCATATGGTTATAAATATAGCATATAATTGCTGTTTACTTATACTACAAACCGGCCATTGAAGGTTTATTTAATTAATAATATTTATATAAGTTGACAGGATGTGTCATTATATATAAAAGATAACATTTTAAAATATATATTGGGTCTCTATGTATACCAGACGTATGTGTGAAGTCATATTTAAATCATATTCTCCTTAGTTATTACATTTTTTACTCAAGGACAAATTAGTGGAAAACATATGTTCCAAAAGCTTTATTGAAATATTCTATAATGTTAATGAATGTAGAAAGGTGTTACGTATGCGACAGATTGAAAATTAATTATTAATTAAATAAATAATTAATTAAGTTTTCGCCAACCGTTGGTTCTATATTATTTTATATAATATATGTCCACTGAGGGTATTATTGTGAATGTCAAGAAACAAATTCTGTACTTTTTTTGCTTAATATTGATGCAGAAATATTTAAGTTTTATTTTCCTTAGAAACTAGACTAAAAACACACCCGCCACCAGATTTAAGTCCAGCGTGGGGTTTATTAAAAGTCGTAGCTAGTTCGTGCCAATAGTCAGTTCGCCGCGAAAACATAAAATTATGCAAAATGTCGAATCGACGGTCGCTATTTTTACACTTAAGAGCTTACAATGTTGCCAGTAAAACTAGCTATTTATTAATATACTGGTTAATTGTTTTTCTTGATATTTTCCTAATTTTCTAATATGTACAGCTTAGTGTTGAAATCTGAGCATTATAAATAATCACCTATGTACGAGGTGTGTTCAAAAAGTAAGGGGACTTTTGTAATTGGGCGTTAATTCATTCGATCCCTAATATATGTTCACAGTTTCAGCCAGTTTGCACGTTTACTTTTTTTGCATGACAGAAGCGTTAGATGTGTTTTGTATTCTCGGAGATTTTCTGCTGTCAAAAAAAAATGGAACAAAGAATTTGCACTTTGAGCAAAAAAGATGTTTATAAGTGAAACAAGCTGTTCCAAGATGGTCGAGAAGACGCTGATGACGAAATATCGGCATCTCTATTGGCTGGTGTCTGAAACGTGTAGCAGCAAAATTTGTTCCGAAACTACTTAATTTTGAACAAAAGGATCGTCGAAAAAGCATTGCTCAATAGCTGTTAAACGACGTCAATGATAATCATGATATGCTCAAAAACATCATAACTGATGACAAATCATGGGTATGTGGTTATGACGTCGAAACCAACGCCCAGTCGGCCCAATGGAAAAATCACCAAGACTGCAAAAAGCACGTCAAGTTCAATCAAATGTCAAGGTGTTCCTTGCTGTTTTCTTTGATTATCGTGTCGTAGCACATCAAGAGTTCTTACCACAAAATAGTAGGGTCAATAAAGAGTATTACCTTAAGGTTGTGCCCCGTTTGCGAGAATCATTACAAAGAAAACGTCCGGAAATGTGGGAAAACACTTCGATTCTGCATCACGATAATGCACCTACTCACTCATCATTGCTTGTATCTAACTTTTTCTCCAAAAACAAAACCACAATCATGCCTTAGCCATGATATTCACCGGATATGGCCCCTGCCACATTTTCCTGTCACCAAAATTCAAGACAACATTAATTTTGATGAATAAATAAATACTTTTTAATAAATCGTTAAAAGTCAACCTTAGCTTCCTTCACATAGTCGTAAATAGTCGCTAATACTAATATTCTTCTCATTTAATTTTTTTTTCCGTATTTTTATTGCGAACTGACGTTGGTAAATTCGCTAAAATTTGCAGGACAGACTCGGCGAATGTTGTTAAATGCGAAATTAAATCGCAGTAAGAATTTAATAAGCGCGACGTTGCTGCAACGTGAAAAATAGGTGCGCCGGCTAAAAAGCTCTTTCGAATTCGCGTAAATATATCTCCATGGACACCGAACGCTAGCAATATGTTCTGGCGCGGATAAAAGTGACACGAAACATGTTTCGAAATTTCAGTTCGATTTATTCGAGCGCACTCGACGCTTTCAAGAATTGACCCTATGAGTTATATCGCACTACGATAGTATATTTGAACTATTGGAAATATATTATTATACCAAGTGTGACCGTGACAAGGTTTTCAAAATAGACAATGAACTCCATTAGGTTTTTAATAGTTCATTTTTCAAACTATGCCTTAAACTTAAATTACTTTTATAGTCTATTTTAGAAAGCTGTAGAGTAAAAAAACCTTATTAGGTTTGCGTACGACAGAGTTTCACTTTCATTGTTTGACAAGTGTTGGTGGAGTAGATATGGTACCACCCGGGTTTGGGTCTATCGATTCAATGAAAAAAAATAATTTAACAGAATAAAAATTAGCAGTTATGTACCGTCCTGTTTTTAATTAATTCTTGTTGCCCATAATACAGGAACTTGTGAATGAACTATGAAATAAATTTTGAGAGGGTCCATTCAACATGCGCAAGCACCAGTTTTAAATTTTCGTTTTTAACCAATGGTTTAGCGGCATTCAACAACGAACATGTCATTAATTAGTTTGGATACTGTTGTTATATGAATGATGGCTGCCACGCATCAATTTTTACCGCAGTTTGCCTATCTAAAACCTACATAATAATATAATAGCTTTCGTGAATCAGCCGGAACATATTTGACCATTTCAAAATATCAAAGTAGTCTTTAAAAACAACCGAATTTATATCCTCGTGACAACTTCACGTATGACCGAAAGGTTAGCAAACCTATGGCCTACACCAAAATTGAGCGGAAACAAACAGAATTTCGCGTTTTGTTACTCTACGCTTTTATTAAATACAGCATAGTTACATTTTTTAGATACCGATACTGTGACCTCACTTGTTAGATAGTCTTTCCACCGGTTAATTTTGCCTACGCATTCGGCGGAATTTCCATTGCATTGCGGTATTATGAATTTGATTGTTGATAAAAGAAAATATTTTAGTTAGACTATTTAATTATGATTTTTTTTTATAAGTTCTAAAATTTTTGGGAGCTTTGCAACACTGTGACCGATGCAACAGACTTTATTTTATACGTCAATAATAATTATTGTCATTCCTATAGCACTGAATATTGCAATACACGTATAAAACACTGACATAATTGCCTATTGCATATATTGCAGTTGCGTTTCCAATATTTGGAAAATAAACACGTAACTAACCAAAACTAACCAAAATGGTTACCAAAGTACAAAGTAAATAGCTGCAACCTTAATATGATTGACACTTGAATATTACCGATATCGTTTTTACTCTTTTGTTTTCCAAAGCACACTTGGATTTTGTGTGGCAATATTGACTATATCGAATGTATCAAACAGTGATTTATATTTTGCCCAAGGTATTAGATAAAATATTTATTTCCGTTCTTGATTTTGAGGTTAGAAAAAAGTTATCTAAATGCGTTTTTCAATAGCGTGTTTACCTATGCTTTGTATACAATAAATGTTACATCTTGCAATGTTATTTATATGATATATCAAAGTGCTCTATAGCGGCGACGTAAGCAATCTAAATCAATCTACTCACGACACCCCCTTTTAACAACTCCCAAGTTTGACAAAATGCGTTCCGCCATTCTGAAGTTATTGGCATTTATTTCTAAAAATGATCGAACACCCCACACTTCTTTCCCTTAAGGGATAGAGATAAAAAGTATTTAACGCAAAAGAATAAAATTTAACGTAGGCTTACAACGATTTCCGTTTTAGCTATCTATAATATAAGATTATAAGTTATCGAAAAGACTTTAAAAAACAGTTCATCCACGTTCTTTGAAGCGAACAAATTTCTATGTCAAAACAAATCTCCTACAGATTCGCTTATCCATTTTGTAGGTGTGGTGATGGTGACATTTCAATGGCATTCTTATACGCCCTTACTAAAGCTACGGATATTCCTTTAAAATTAACTACATCATATCGCGATAACAGGTTTTAGTATGTTGAGTATGGAGCTGAGTCGAGTGACAGCATCGCGTGGAGGGCTCGGTTCTTGAACCGCTGCTATTTGTCATTTATATACTAGATTTGCCGCTTTCTGGCAGCAGTGTTAGTTCGCGGACAATTCTACAGTTTCGTCAATTGCTAAATATCATCGAATGCTCACTGAAAATATTGCTGTAGTTATAAATATACTGCAACAATCGTTTTCTGCAAATAATTCAGTATTTAATGAACTAAAACTCCGAAAACTTATTTTCTCTTGTAACAAAGTGGACTTGCTAAATAACATTAACATTAATAACATTAATCTCTTGGAATTTGTTATCGATAGAATCTATAGTGCTTTGGGAGGGGCTAGATCTTCGGAAAAAGCTTCCCAATGGCAAAAAGTGATCCATTTGCCCACTGAAGACCAATTTTTACCTGCTTACAGCCTGCTATATACACATACCTATCTGTTATATATATACTAGAAAATATTGATGTCCACCTAGTAACCACTAATAGGCGCGACTAAAATACCAGGCAAGTTGATATAATAATACCTGGTTACCCCAGACTAACCTCCTCGCATTCTAATAAGATTAATGTAAAATTTTATAATGTTATCCTTTTTAACTTTTTAAAAATTTAAAATAAAAACGAAACACTTTTTTACTCAGAATGCCTTTTATAGCACTAATGAATACTTGCAGCTACTTCACCATAATAACCTATAATAAACTTGCGTATTTTGTGTGCTCTTATTACAAGATTTGTCTGTAATATAATAGTTATTGTGTCAATGTTTTGTTACTTTGAGCTTACCATTTCTTGTATAACTTATTTGAATGGGTAATAATGTTCTATTCTATTCTATTTCATTCTATTCTAAAATACTTGAACCGCGGACACAATTTGTGATCTTTTAAATAAATTATAAAATAATAACCAAATTTTATTCTTAGACATTTGTTCGTTTCAATTACTTTGGAAGAAATATTTCCGGTAAATCATTTTTTAATCACATAATGCCTAAAGTTGTGTTTATTTTGTTTCATTTCTGGCAATTAGGATAGCGAGCGGCACTTTAAATTGACATTGAATTGCTTTTTAATTGCACGTTGGGCCGCAAATACGGAAAGACGCCATTAATATTTAACATAAAACTGAAAATTCCGCTCCGAGCTCAACATTTCAAGCAAGGCATATATAAAAATTAAACCCACCAGAATTTTAATTCCCAATAATAATATTGCTCCAGAAAAACAGATTTTTTGAAAACTTAAGTATTAGTAAATTTGTTAACACGTATTTTTCTGCAAGTGAGTTATTAGGTTTCAATCATGTGAAAAATTGGAGGTGCTCCCCGCCCTGCAGAATGTAATTTATCAGTATTGCGATGCAAAACATTATAATTTCCTTTCGGGCATTTTTCAATAAATCGTAATTTGTTTCTGTCGTGCTATCTAAATTAGGCGATTTACCCGCGACGGGGTAACTTGATAAAACCGAGAAGAATCTGTGCCGGTGGCGCCGCCAACCGACCCGGGCAAAATTAAATGCACCCCTATTTAGATCCCCGCTGAAGAGCAGGTGGCGCGGACTCCATAAAAAATAGCCGCCATCAAATAAATTATGGCTGAAAGCCGACAAATGGCAAGGAAAATTTCTAAATTTAGAAGCGTCAATAATGTAAATGGACGAGGACGAGGCTCGTTTCGGTTTTACAACCTTGGCGTCGGCGGGTAAACCTGAAAAAACATTGCGCCTATTAAATCCCGGAGGTGATGACGGCACTTCGTCGATGCCTTTCACTCATACGTTACGATTTATATTTGGCGACAAATTTTAATTTTCTTAGTGCATGGATTAAATTTCGAAGTGGCCTGTCGAATCACAAGTGACCAAAGTACCAAGATCATTTCTTCCCAGGTGAGAAAAATACACAAGTGACAAACTTTGATTGCAATGTTCTCGTTCAAATAAATCAAACAATCCGATTAAAAAATAAATGTTTTTATTGGGAAAACTATGTACCACTGTAGAAAAAATCATGTTTAAAACACTTTCCAAAAAATTCGATGTACCTGTGCTTAATAAATGAGTGACTTAAAGAGTTTTCCTACTCCCGTCTGTAATTGTATATTATGCAACAAGTGGGGTAAACGGCATTTGACTCACGAGTTTATTTGACACGAGTCAAGCGCATACTATACATACATACTATACATACATACTATACATACATACTATACACACATACTATACTATACTATACTTTTTCTAAGACCGTTAGTTTTTGGCTACATTTTCGCAAAACAACACGAATACTAACTGACATGACTGTCAGAATTGACATACGTCAAAATTCTAAGCATGGGAAATATCTCCGAAAACACTCGATTGGTCCCAAACCCGTGCGGTAAAATCCCGGAAATGTCCGAAGTGCCTCGGATTCGTGAGAAACGAAACTGACGTGGTAAAGTGACGCTTCCTGCACGCTAGATCGGTGCGTAATTAGGTATTTTATAGATATTAGTAGAAAAATATGCACCCACCGATTAAGCGTGCGGGAATTCTATCGCACCGGTTTGCGTGCAATCGGATGTTTTCAGAGATATTTCCCACCCGCTGGCCGTAGGAAACAAAAGTGGCGTGAGAAAATGACACTTTCCTCACCCTAGATTCGATAATTGGATATTTTACAGAAGGGAGTAGAAAAAACATATAGCTAGAGATATAGAAGCCCCGCCTATGCCGATAATACAGGAACTTATAAAGCAACTATGAAAAAACATTTGAGAAATTGCATTCAATATGCCAATGGGCGAGATTTAATATGTAGTTTTTATCGAATGACCTTGCGGCATTCAACAACCAATATGGCAGCTGACAGATTGTGATTGTGATTAGGACAGCATTTTCTCAAAATAAAAAAGATCTCGTTAAATTTTCTGAGAAAACGAGTTAAGTGTGTGGAAATCGCTGTTTAGAAAGAAAATGATGCAGATTTTCCACAATGCCCGTACAAGGTGGTCCGTTTATCAAGCATCACCACCTAATTTTGCTCGGCTTAATTTGTACTTTTCAATTACTATATTATCATATTGTATATTAATACTGATTTAGATAGTTTTTTGAAAAGGGAGTTCAGAGATACACGCAACGGTTCCGAATTATTGACCTTCATCTTGATTACTGGACCGATATTTAAAGTGATTTACCCAACGTATTTTAAATTGTTTCAAACTCTCTTTGTGTTTGAAAAAAGATATTCATGCCGTTCATTTATTTTGCAAAACTTTTGTTTTATTGAAAACATCTTACGAAGGCAAGATTGCAGTATCGTTCTTTTAATATTGATATACAAAAGTGCTTGACGGGTGCATGTTTCAAGACTGACTTCAGAGTGCAATGGAATATCTAGCTGCTTTTCTTCACTGTCATTAAAATGTTTTATTCATTGGAGCGATAGATTCTACATTCAACAAAATCAATTTGCTATCTTATAGTAAACATTATGATCGAAACAAAAGACTGGATGAAAGGGCTACTGCAGAATTCATGACTGTTGGATACTCCACGCTACATGATTTCAATTTTTTTTCTGTTCTACATGATGTCTCAAAATTGCCTGCAGATATTTTAAGGCTGTAGTCTTAAGCCAATTTGATTTGTAGAATAGACTTCGTGCTAAGGATGGTCACCAATAATTCAGAAACGGTTATCTGTCGACCACTCATATTAGATATCGTTGAATTCGTCTTTCAGTGATCTGTTGATCTAAAAGAATGACAAAACTTATAATTCGGCAAGCATGGCAACACTGTAGAATATTTTAAATTTAAAAATTTGAAAATAAAAAAAATGACAAGAGAAATATTGGGCCAATAATGAAGATAGACGTCAATAATTCCGAAACATTGCTTGCTGTTATACATCGGTTGAACTCCTCGTTCAAGAGAATATCTAAATCAGTATTAATATACGGGGTGTATATATGAAAATGTAATAAATGAAACTTATCAATTAACCCAAGCAATTTTTTTATTTAACTTTTGGTATAATTTCATCTAATTCCTGAAATAAGGTAGTGCTTTCTAAACAATGAAATTATTTTATACAATCATAATATTTTATAAGGCATATCTTTTTTTTTAGGATTCTTTCTGGTTTCCATACACAATGTTAATGTGAATTTTGGCTTCATGTCACTAAAATTGCGAGCCCATCAGAAAAATACCTCTTGTGATAGATTATTAAAATTTTTATCGAAAGGCTACAATAAAATTTTAAATTGCATTTTATTCTAGGTTTTTAGATCGTTTTTTAAAGGTTTACTAAAAAATCTCGGGCCTTTTCTAAAAACATGCAGTAGTACTTTGCCGAAAATTGAAAAGCGTATCCAAAAATATTATATTTGATGCAATAAATCATTGACGTATTGTTTTATTTAGAAAAAAATATATACTGCCGGTACGTTGTGGCTCTCCCTCTAATGGATTTGAATTTTAGAAGGTTGTGGACAACATTTTTGTAAATTAATGCTCCCAATTTTCATTTTTGTCTATTTGAATTCCCTTTAACTTTTTTTCCCAATGTTCAAAATAAAAATTTTATATGAAAATTTCCTTTCATGTTCACCAAAGAGATTCCATTTTTGGTCACCATATGTGAATCACTGTGTATACTTAGATTTAGGTATTAGTTTTAAGAGGATATATTAGCAAATGGCAATCTGGTAAATAAAATATTAATTATTCAATTATTTTTTAAGTAGGTAAATTTAGCTTTGTGAGTATTCTCCCATAAAAAAAACTTGAAAGAACAAAAATTCCGTGAATTAATTCTAATATGAATAATGAAATTAACAGTCTGCTGTATTGGCTCTTGTGGCATGAAAACACAAAATTGTACGCTATGACATCACCCAGTTCAGCGCGCCTTATACATTGTGTGAACATGTTTTCAAAACGCGCGAAATTTTAAATATTTTTCAGCGTTAAAAAATAATTCTTGGCAGAACCCATTTTTTCACCCAATTAAATGAAAAAAAAATGAGTCCGCTTTATAAATTATTAATTTCCCAATTAACTATCGATCGGGATGGCAGTTCGGGCGACTGAAAACAATTTACATTGTGATTTATTCTCTGCTTCCGTCCTCTTAAAGGCGCCGTGCCGAATTGAAAATAAAATGTGGGCGCCATATTTGCCTTTCATAAGGGAGAATTTCTTTGACACTTTTTTTAAATTATCGTTAAGCCTCCCCGATGGATCTTTAAGCCAGTTTTCGGCATTTCGCTATTTTTTGCACCTCGCATTTCACTCTCCGTAATAAGCCGAAACTTTTAATGGGCTTCGGTCCCCCCGTCACCCACACACATTTGGGTTTTATTTCGTAACTTTACTCGATGAGGTTGCAAAACGGTTAGAAATTGGTAATTTCTTTTATCTAAATATTATTCTTCTTCATATATATGAAAAAGGCCTGTTAAGAACCTATTAGTTTTCGTTGCTATATGTGAAACCCCGCTATGTGTGAACACGCCAGAGTCACGTGACTATCATGCATCAATCACGATCCAAGTGCGTGCCAGACCGTTTGTGCAGCCGAAGGGATGCCGCCCAGCGCGCCAGTACCGAACTGACCACCACAAGGGAAAGTGCGTTTGACGGTACGAGAGCAAGATACAGTCCACACACGAAGGTGTATAGAGGTTCTATACATTTTTTGGTCCATTCGATCGGATTTTTGGACAGAAACAAGAATTTCTTGGCTATTCATTCGGATTCACGGTTCATTGAACGGATTCGGTTAGTCAATTGGTTTTTTCAAGAGTCTTCACATCCAGCAGCGTATCCTGGACAAGCATTTGAAGTTGTATTCAGTCGGGTGAGAGATTGTTGTCGCAACGATAAAAACAAACTCGCCGTCGGACAGCAAAATCAAGGTAACCTCGTTGCATGCAGAAAACTGTCGCCGTCGGAACTGTTTCATCGCGTTGTGCGTTCGCGTTACGGACAATCGGAAAAAGTGCCAAAGTTTTCCGTTTTCTAAGACAAACTGACGATCGACTGCGTATAGTTATTTGCGTCCATTCATTCATTGTTCATCAACGTTTTCCAAACAAAATTGTACATTTCATCCAAAGATCGTTGAATTTTTTTGTAAAAAGGAGTTCCAATCGTAAAGAAATTTGCCAATTTACATTTGGAAAAACTGCAATTGCAATTTTGGTGTAAATTTAATTAAAAGAGTCATTTACGTTGCATTAGGATCGAGATTTCAGTGCATCTCAGTGATATCGAGTTCGCAAAATTCTGAAAATAATTCATTGTTGATTTGATTTTAAAAATTTCAAAAAATGCCAGCAAAAAGAAAATCAAAAAACCCAAATATGCAAAGCGACTTCCCAGATACCGAAGATGGTGAAGTAAATGCTCGAATTCAAATTTTGGTAAGAAAACGGGCTAGCATAAAAAGCAGGTTAACGCGTTTTTCAAATTATTTTCATGCCGCGAAAACTGAAAATCCTAATCGAGCGACACTACTCGAAATTGAATTACGCTTGAAAGAAATTGAATCGAATTTACTTTCGGAATTTTCTGAAATTCAGTTTGAACTTGAGGGCTTAAATTCGAATGATTTCACGGAATCTGAGTTGGAAAAATTTGAGTTTTCGTATTTTGCTTTAATTTCGGAAGCAAAACAGTTCATTTCATCGCACAATGATTTCAACAGAAATTCAACGGAAGATGAAACTCATTCGAGCACATCCATCATTGCCAATGTTCCTCAAAATTCAAATTTTCACCGGAAACCACATGCGAAATTTCCTACCATTGAACTGCCAAAGTTTTCGGGTCAATATGAGCGATGGCAAGGGCTAGCAGTTCAGTGTATCCAATCCATTGATATTTCCTCCGAAAATTATGATGTAGCGTGGGACATTTTATGTCAGCGTTTCGAGAACAAGCCTTTGTTGGTTCACAATCACATTAAGGCTCTTTTCAACATTCATGATATTAAATCTGATTCGTCAAATTCTTTTAGAAATTTAGTCGATATCATTTCAAAAAACATGCGTTCACTTGAAAATTTAGGAATAAAAACTCAGTTTTGGGATCCTTTGATCATATTTTTGATAACAAGCAAATTAGATGTCGATACGATAAGAGAATGGGAACAGCTAGAGTTCAATGAGGAACTGCCCACCTTATCAGAATTAAAATCATTTCTTTCAAATCGCGCTGATTTTCTTGACAAAGTTTCAATGCACAAAGGAAAACCAAAGAAAGCATTTTATTCCTCTCATGAAAAGAAGACATTTGCATGTTATCATTGCAAAGAACAGCATTCCATTTTTCAATGTCCGAAGTTTCTAGCACTGTCCATTGACCAACGATATAAAACAGTTCAATCTTTAAAATTGTGCCCCAATTGCTTACACAGTGGGCATCCTGTTGAAAAGTGTCGTTCAGGTCACTGCAAGCAGTGTAATCAAAAACACAACTCGCTATTGCATCAAGCTGAATCGGAAAAGGAATCGATTACTTCTTCTGATTCAAAACCCGAATCATCGAAAACTCCTATTGAAGGTAAAGTAACATTACACAATTCCTACCCCGAAAGCCAAGTTTTGCTTGCCACCGCGGTAGTTGAAGTATTTGATTCTGATGGTGAAAAACATTTATGCAGAGCACTTCTTGACAATGCTTCAATGTCCAACTTTATTACTTCAGAATTTGTTAACAAATTAGGTGTCGAAAAACACAAATTCAATTCCTCAATTTTAGGCATTGGTCAAAGCAATTCCAGCATAAAACACTCATGCTTTGTCAAATTCAAATCTTGTTATTCCAAGTTTTCAAGACAACTAACTTGTTTAGTTATCCCACAAATTACGGGTGAATTACCGAATTGCTATTTCGATCCCATCCAGTTAGAAATACCATCCCACTGTCAGTTAGCCGATCCTAAATTTCATGAACCAGGTCAAGTAGATCTTCTAATTGGCGCAGATACATTTTGGGATTTACTTGATAATGAAAAGATATCTCTCGGGTCACACAAGCCTATTCTACAAAACAGTAGATTAGGATGGTTCATTTCTGGTCCGTTAGGCATTTCCACCCCAAATCATTCTTTCTGTCATCTCTCCACTTTAGATGTTCAAAAGCAGTTAGCCAAGTTTTGGGAAATCGAAGAGTTGTCAAGTGAGCCGATCCTGTCGGATGAGGAATTTCAAGCCGAAAAACACTTCTCTGATAATTTTAAGCGCGGTTCAAATGGTAGATTCACTGTAGCCATTCCACTTAAGAAGTCATCAGAAGTTTTAGGGGATTCCAAGTTACAGGCAACAAACCAATTCTTGCAGCTGGAACGCAAACTTTCGAAAAATCCCAAATTAAAGGCCATGTACACAGATTTTATGACCGAATACCACGATCTAGGCCACATGTCAATTTTTGCTTCATCCAATTCCAAACCTAGATACTATTCACCACACCATGGCGTTCTAAAGGAGGATAGCTCTACTACGAAACTTAGAGTAGTCTTTAACAGCTCAGCTCCCTCTTCATCAGATGTATCCTACAATTCTATCCAGATGGTTGGGCCTGTGGTACAAGATGATCTGGTTTCCATCATGCTAAGATTTCGGCAACACCAGTATGTAATTTCTGCAGACATCTGTAAAATGTACCGACAAATATTAGTCCAAGAGGAGTATCATCCTTTGCAGCTTATTCTATGGAGAGCAGATCCCATGGATGAACTTCAAACTTTCTCTCTTAATACTGTGACTTATGGTACGGCAAGTGCTCCTTTTCTAGCCACACGCTGCTTAAAACAGTTAGCTATCGAATACGAATCATTGAATCCTCATGCATCTCGAGTCATCAGTAAGGATTTCTACGTCGATGATCTGCTATTTGGAGCTGACAGTTTCGAAGAGGCAGTACATTTGTGTCAGGATGTTTCATCAATCTTAAAATTATGCAAAATAAAGTCTTCCAAGGGACATCACAAACCTTTAACAATCTTCGAACTCCGTCATGCAAAGGAAGTTTTAACCAAGTTGTCTCAACGCGAAAGCTTTTCAAGGGAAATACATGAACTTTCAAAGTCAAATCAGGTTTCCTCAAAAAGCAGACTTCTTAGTTTGACCCCTTTTCTTGACGATGATCTAATTCGTGTAGGAGGTAGACTTAAACATTCATTATACCCATTTCATAAAAGGCACCCAGCACTTTTATGTTCAAAACATCATTTTACCTACTTGTTATTTAGGTACGAACACAAAGTCCTTCTGCATTGCGGCCCACAATTACTTCTCTCCCATATCAGGGAAACTTTCTGGCCAGTCGCAGGTAGAAATCTTGCCAAGCGCATTGTAAGAGAATGCATTGTGTGCTTTCGATTTAATCCCACTATTCCGACTCCAATAATGGGTAATCTTCCAGAGGCGCGAATTTCACCAAGGCCACCTTTTTCAGACACAGGCATTGATTACGCCGGCCCTTTCCAAATAAAAGATCGCAAGGGACGCGGATGTAAAATACAAAAATGCTATCTCGCACTTTTTATTTGTTTGACTAGCAAGGCAGTTCATCTCGAACTTGTCACTGAATTGTCAACACAAGCCTTTCTAGAGACATTTCGACGGTTCATAGCTCGCAGGGGTAGACCAACCAACGTATATACTGACAATGGTACCAACTTTAAGGGGGCTAGTAATCAGTTGAAAGAATTGGGCGATTTTTTAAGAAACAACTCAGATTCTGTAAAAAATCTGTGCGGATTGGACTTAAACATACAGTGGCATTTTATAGCAGCCTACTCGCCTCACCACGGAGGTCTCTGGGAGGCAGGAGTGAAATCAGCGAAGCATCACATCAAAAGAATACTATCTAATGTCCTTTTAACATTTGAAAGTTTTTACACAGTTCTCACGCAGATAGAGGCCGTAATGAATTCTCGACCTCTAACGCCACTCTTTTCTGACCCAAACGACCTAGGGGTGTTAACTCCAGCTCATCTATTAATTGGTCGTTCACTTCAATCAATTTCCTATCCAAATGTACAGGATATTCCTTTGAATCGTCTTTCTCACTTTGAACAATTGGAAGTTCTTAAACAACACTTTTGGAAAAGATGGACGAAGGAATATATTGGTCAATTACAAGAAAGAGTTAAATGGAAAAAGAATCAGCATAATCTTGTAGTTGGTACAATGGTTTTAGTTCGCGATGACAATTTACCCCCGTTCAAATGGCGGCTAGGGCGTATAGTTGAACTTCATCCAGGTAGTGACAATATTGTGCGCGTCGTTTCAGTCAAGACCACATCGGGAGTGATAAAACGCGCTGTCCTAAAGTTGTGTCCGCTTCCAATTACTGACCTTTAAATTACATTTTTCATTTTTCTACCTGTCACTTTGTCATCATGTTTAAGTTTCATTTGACCATTGTAATAAGTGTTTAGTTTGAACTTTCTCATTTTGAAACAACTTACATTCTTTCAAGGCGGGGGGCATGTTAAGAACCTATTAGTTTTCGTTGCTATATGTGAAACCCCGCTATGTGTGAACACGCCAGAGTCACGTGACTATCATGCATCAATCACGATCCAAGTGCGTGCCAGACCGTTTGTGCAGCCGAAGGGATGCCGCCCAGCGCGCCAGTACCGAACTGACCACCACAAGGGAAAGTGCGTTTGACGGTACGAGAGCAAGATACAGTCCACACACGAAGGTGTATAGAGGTTCTATACAAGGCCAATCAATAATTTAAAACGAAGAACAGACAATATATGGAACCAATATAATAAAAACAGTTTAAAGCGTTTTTAGTCATTTAGGTATGCACTAAATTTAACAGGAATAGAATAGAATAGGAGTAGAATTACGTTTATAGTGGTTTAGTTGATAGTTGCCAACACTGTTTATGATTTAACTGCCATATGCAAAAATTTAATTGGAGTCTATATACTAATGTTGAGATTTTTGTGACGTTCCTAATTAAGCATCTAATATGTATAATTCTCGATTTTATTTTCCACGGAAAAATTAATATAATTTGGTTGTTATTTTGGTTACTAATGAAATTTTATTAATGTTATTTCATACAAGCGGACGGTAAAATAGATGGCCAAACAAGTATTGTGCCAGCTATTTACCGCGAATTTTGATTGAGTCGGGAGGCGGATTAATTAATTAGATTGATATTCGATCTAAATATAAAATTGATTTTAAATGAGATTTAGTCACCGTAAAATTATTGTTGCTCGTAAAATGCGCTTGCGTATACCAAACCAACAAATTGATACGCAATTTTACTTAGTGAAATAATATAATACCATAGAATTCTTTATTTTATATGAGAAAATTCTATCATAAAAATTTGTAGTGTAGTAGCTAAAACCAATTAGGAAAAAGTTGGTATTTTTGTTAAAGAGATGAAAAATGTGCAATTATAAAGAAACACATATTATTTTTTCATTTCATTCACTCATCAAGGGGAACATTAAATAATAGTATTGGGTTGTTCGGAAAGTCATTTCGTTTTTTTTTGGGGAACATGACAGACAGTTTTCGTATAATGAATAAATATTTTATTAAATTATATATTGGCCATTCTGGTCCAACGCCTTTTGCCATCTTTCTGGCAGTAACATAATTCCCCTCTCATAAAAGTTTTGGTCCTTGCTGGCAAAAAACTGGTTCAGGTGGTTTTTGACATCTTCATTTGAGGTAAAGGTTTTGCCATCCAAAAAATTTTGCAGGGACCGGAACAAATAGTAGTCGGAAGGCGCCAGATCTGGAGAATATGGTGGATGTTGCAGTACGTCCCATTCAAGCTGTAAAAGTTTTTGGCGAGTGACCAAACTTGTGTGAGGTCTCGCATTATCCTGGTGGAACACTACACCCTTCCTGTTGATTAATTCGGGCCTCTTCTCTTTAAGTGAATCATTCAATTCGTCCAGTTGATGACAATAGACTTCTGAATTAATCGTTGTATTGTCCCGCAAAAGCTCAAAAAAAAACTATTCCTTTGACATCCCACCAAACGGAGAGCATCACCTTTTTTTGGTGAATGTTGGCTTTTGACACGCTTTGAGCCGGTTCATCTTTTCTGCTCCATGACCTCTTGCGTTTAACATTGTTGTATACAACCCATTTTTCGTCCCCAGTAATAATCCGCTTCAAAAATGGATCATTTTCTTGACGTTTGAGGAGCAAATCACACACGTCAACGCGACGACACAAATTTCGCTCCGTAAGGACATGGGGCACCCACACATCGAGCTTCGAGGTTAAGCCCATGCCTTTCAAATGGCCATAAACAGTCGAATTCAACAAATTTAATCTCTCACCGATCTCTCGTGTGGTTATTCGCTGATTTGCATCAACTAATGCCTTTTTCGCATCTTTGTCAGCTTCGACCGGCCTTCCAGACCGTGGTGCATCTTCGACATCAAAATTGCAGGATCGAAATTTTGCAAACCAGTTCTGGCACTGGCGTACTGTTAACACGCCTTCTCCATACACATCCGTCAATTTTTTTCTCGCTTGGACAGCATTTTTACCTTTTCTGAAGTAAAAAAGTAAAATATGACGAAAATGCTGCTTATTGCTCTCCATATTTAAAAGGGCACCAACCAAAAACTACTGCGTAGAATTAATAGAACTTTTTCACACACAAGCCTTGCAATATCAGCTCTCAAGACATAATGGTTATGCGGCTTAAGTGTGAAGTTGGTTTCGAAAAAACGTAATTAAGTCCTCTGACGGGAAAAAAACGAAATGACTTTCCGAACAACCTTATAAAATAATAATACTTTCATCATGTTCCTTTCCATTTCAGCATTTTGTTTTCAATATACAAAATTTACATTTTAAAATGCATGTTTATTTATATCTCCGTATTTCGAAGAATCCATTAAATTTTGTGCTTTATCGTACTCTCATCTAAAAATAGTTTTTGTACGAATTCTAAAGTTGTTGTTGAAGTTGAAGTTTACTTATATACTGGGATTGTTTTATTACTTTTTATCTTGCATAATTCCGATTGGATGCTTTTTACCTATCTGATTGTTTATTACGATATTCTAAAAATAATCAGATTAATGTAAGTGTCACTATGGGTAGTTTCATCAGTAATTAACAGATGACACCTGTCATTTTTTGTCAGGTCTCCGCTGGGGGACGGAGGATGGTGAACAGGAGTATTCCCTCTACTAATCAGATTATGGGAAACAAAGCGTTCATTTTAGCCAAAAGAATATATAGCTAACGGATCGAACAGCATTTCTGTAACACCCTGTACGTATTGCTGTATTAACTAGTTAATTTATGAAAATTGTAAAATCTAAAATTACACTCCAGTTTTTAGTAGTCTTAGCCACATATCGTGGAAATATATCAAAATGTGATGTGTTAATTTTTTTAATCAACTATATTCCTAAGTAAAACCACTACATCCTTATATTATTCAACTAAGTTGATTAATATTTTAATGTAATAAAAGACATTTTTTGTAGAACCGCTATACGAGCGGCATCATGTAATTTGCATACTCCTTGCAGAGTTAGTTAAACTTATATCGGAGTCGAATTGATTCGGTGTGTCAATATAGTGCGCCGACAAATCCCCAGACGCGTATGATTCTGTCGTCTGGAATTGAAGACCTTTAATCCTTCGTCAGTCTTTTCGTGTTGTGCAACCTTTGACAAGATAAATCCGATCGCATGCAATAAACACGATTGCTCGCAATAAGTCGATAATCTCGTCCATCTAGGTATATCAAGTGAATTTAATCTACTTAAGGTCAAAACGAAAACGCTGGGAGTTTCATGCAGTCACGCAAAAAGTTCGACCGTATACGAATTGCATTTTTGCGGGTCTCGGGCATTTCCGCGATAAGGTTCGTGTATTCAATGTACGGTGCCTAAATTGCTTTTATGCAACTCGAACACGCTAGCCGGGTCGGTTTTGAGTGGAGGTCGGGTTCAGTATTCATTTCCGCAACTAACAGATATTAATTGCCTTCTCACTTAGATTTGGCAACGCGTAAAGTTCTATCTAGATAACGTCCATCAGTTAAATGCAGTCCTGCTTGACCTGCGAAGTAACCATAATAGGTTTTTGTCTGTTATCGGTGAGTTTTGTACAGCCATATGGAGGAAATAAGTAAAAGAACGGGATTATAGGTAAAAAGAGGGAGAGCTACGTGAAAGAACTGCCATACACAGATACGGATCATGAAAGAACTTATTCGGAAATTGAGTTCGGAAACTTAGAGGAAAGATACAAATAATGGTAGTAAGTCATGTGACAAAAATTCATATTATAGTTTGTGATTTAGTAAAAGTTATGTTTACAAAATAAAAGTGTTTCAGATACCTGTCACTGGAGGTCGCTTTACCAAGAACATTTTTTAATTTTTTTCTCTATTCCATTTATTTATTGCAAAATAGAACAGATTGCCTTCAGCACAATCACAAACCCTCAAAAATTGTTACTCTTGTTTTAAGTCGACTTTTTTATTCTCGGCCCGAATCACTTCTAATTCACAGAAAGGTGATACTCGATATGGTGATAATGTATGTCTGTTACGAAAAGGCTGGCCACCATTATTAACCGGCCGGCGACGTACACTAAATTTTTCGAAACAGTATGCTACAAATTAAAAAATTGAAAATTTGGCCAGAAGTCACTTAACATTTTCGAAAATAAAATATTATTAATAATAATGGGTAATTAAATAGTATACAACGTTAACTACAATTCATTTTTAAAATGCCCACCGTTCATTTCTAAACATTTTATTATACATTTAAAAAAATGCTGTCGAAAACGGAAAAGTACGCCTAACCTCTTTCTAATGATTTCGCATCCGTTTATCATTTTTTGTCGTAGATCAATGATATCTGTTATAGATGTGTCATACATCAAATACTTTAAGTGCCACCAAAAAAAGAAGTCCATCGGATTAAGGTCTAGTGAACGAGGCGGCCAAGCTAGAGGTCCGCCCGATCTATCCATCGATGTTCAAGTGCCTGATTTAAATACCTTCGTACAGCCAATGTAAAATAGGGTAGTGCATCATCTTGTATTAACACATGTCTTGTCTCCACTGCAAAAGTACCTCTTCCAGCAAAGGTTCTTCTTGGAGAAATTGCAAACACATTTCCCCATTAAGCGATCCGTTGACAAAATGAGGTCCTATAAGATTATCGCCTATAATCGCTGCCCTTACATTTAAAGAAAACCGGCGCTGATGTTTTCCTTCAATTTTTGCATATGGGTTTTCGATGTTCAACTGATGCATATTTCGAAAATTGACAATACCATCGCCACTGAATTCAGCCTCGTTAATGAATAAAATTTTTCCTAAAATTTGATTGCATAAATTTACTCTCAATTAGTTATCACCCTCATACAGTGTTTGATCCCTTTGAACATGAAAGGGCCGAAGACCATTTTCTTTTATATCTTGGTCTCGCTCCTCTTTCACCAAGTCTTCTGTGTGTGTTGATGGAATGTTTCTGTTGGGATAAGCCTCTATACAAAGCCGTCGTGCTTGATCTGCATTTCCATTTGCTTTCCTTAGCAAAAATGCATATCACGATATTCAGTATTTGAATATTCCTGATGGGCCATCACAGTAGCAGTTGGATAATAAGCTCTTTTAATAGAACTAGAGACTAAATTCAAGGTCTCCCGTATGCCTAAATTAAGAAAAAAAGGTGTATAAACCTATATAGAGGAAATAGGTAAAAGAGTAAGACTTAGTGTTGACAAAGGAAGAGCTGAGTATAAGACGATATCATACTACTATGCACATATAAAACGGATTCTTTGAAGGAATGAAGAAATTTACATACAAATAAATGCATCCAAATAATTATAATAGCAATTTGCTATAAACTACCTAGAAAACCAAAGCTTATATGATTGCAGATGAAGTCCCAAGATAGAGTTCCAAGGAAAATCTGGGTCCTAGGAAAAGATCTAATAACAATCCAGAAAGCCTAGTTGCGGCGAGATAAGAAAAATGATAAAATTAGATACTATAAGCAAGGCTTCCAGTATAACAAAACTGAAAAAAAAGGTTTATATACACATAAAATGAATTCATCGAAAGAATTAAGGAATTTATTAGATAAATGTATGAAAAGAGCGACAACAATTTTAATAACAATTTCCTGTAAGCCAAGAAGCGTAAGGGATTTACAATACCATAACGATACTGATACTGAAAAGGATGCGGCCATGACTTAGAGAGACTATTTTTTTTTTAATATAATGAAGTGATAATATGCTTGACAATTGTGGAACTTTAGATTTTTGTTAATGATTGGGATTGCAATTTTGGTTAAAATATATGTTTGAAAGAAATGCAATTGCCCTTTGAATCCGACGACAAAGAACCACATCCAGCACTATTTTTTAATCTAAATTAAAATAAACCAAACTTCTTTGTGGTCGAAATTGGAAACTGGAAATAATAAAAAAAAATAAAAAAGCTACAGTGTACCACAAAAGATTTACAAAAGGTATTTACGGAAAGCTAGATTTTTGTTATGTCAAGGATTTGAGGTAGTATTATATCCGCAGTCTAAAATTTGCTGCGATCCAACAGATGATGTGAACACCGTTTTGCTAATAAGCTCATCATTTGAATATAATGTTGCAGTTTAAGGAATTTCGGAATTTGCGAGATATTTAGAGAACTACATCAATTCGAAAGGGTGGAAATTAGACTGCACATTAAAATCGACTACGCCATTGAACCAGAATAGAATTTAATTCAGCAAACTATTGCAACAATTACTTCGAACGGCTCGAGGAAATTATGGCGACCCCAGCGTTTAGCTATATAATACACGTTTCGGCAACTCGGTGCAAATCGCCCTGTGCTTTGAAACGGCTGCTCGTTAGGCATGTAGTTCGAGACAAAAGTCGTCTTTTCCATTATTCAGTCACTTATTTGCTAAGCACGTCATTATTCGCGTTTAATTTTCTACGAACTCCAAATGCCCGCACGAACCCCGAGATAACATCAGATATTTGCGATTCATACACAAACATTATCAAGTCCCTCGAACGGCCCAACATGGCGCTGCGTGGTTAATAGAAATGCCATAATGTGTCGGGAGTTATGCCCTTTATGCTTATCTAACCCCTCGAGAATCCGTGCCGCGCTATATATGTAAAGGAGGGGGAAACTGAAAAATTGTTGCGCTACGTTTCTGTTTCTAGAGCTTAGCGTATTATAAAGATACGAAAGAAATGCAAATATGAAAATTGAAATACAAGCTGTTTCGCAAGGGGAAAACTACTGACGAGCTTCAGGGCGAAACATTTTATGACTAAAATGGGCATGATAAAATATAATGGAAATTATTTATAAGCCCTGCATTTCAACGCAAAGCTCAGTTCACTTAGGGTCGGCCATAAGAGTAATGATTTTTAGTTTTTAAAAATAGTATTATCAGAAAGCCGGTATTTCTATTTTTGTCGCCAAAAATTTAAATCATACGGTATGGTTTTTAATTTGTAATACATGATTATTCATTTCGGAAATTTGAAAAAACAAATTTCACTAATTTATTATATTTATATTTTATTTATACGGTTTTGTATTTGTATTGTATATAATTTAACAAATGCTATCGTGCACCATGGGCTGAACAATAATATGTGTGTGTACCTTGACTTGGTGTTGAATGTACAATTTGATGCGAAAATGGCTATAAAATAAAATAATTAACAATATCATCAAATTATTTTATTATTTATGAGCCACTCCTGATGTTTTGTTTTACTTCGTGAAATAGGCAACATATTCGATACTTTTAGCCTAACATTTAGCCTATAATACTAATAATAAGTACTGCTAATTTTATATAAAAAAATTTAATTTGTAAACTAAATTAATCTACTCTAGTTTTTATTCAGCGTCACATTCACGACATATTTTTGAGCAACAATCGAAGTTTCAATTGACTAGTTATAGTCAAACCCTATCTGAACATGTTAATATTTACAGATTGATTTTGTAAATTTATAAGATATGTATTAAATATGGTCCTGTCAAAATTTTATTGGTTTTACTTATTCTAAGAGTACAAACCATTATATCTATGAAGTAAAAATGTAAGGGTCTCACTTTCGATATTCAGGAATTGTTGATGGGTTTTGTCTGGGTTTGCGAACAATCAAGGTCTTATGTGGTCGACGTTTCTGAAATTTTATTGAATTTTTTTCGGGACTATTGAGGATGATTTTCCTTGTTAACAATGTGAAAATTTATTTATATTGGAAACTGTTTATGAAATTCACTACCACCACCTAACTTCAACGTTATTATTTTCCAGTATAAATTTAGATTGAAGACTCGGACACGTCATTTCATTGACTTTTGACACTAAAGTGAATTTTATTTATATTGAAAATAGTATAGTTTGCAACAACTGTGGAAAACGGCATTTGAGTCACGAGTTTATTTGGCACGAGTGCAGCGCAGCGAGTGCTTAATACACAAGTGCAAACGTGTTGCATACTATACTTTTTCTACGACCGTTAGTTTTTGGGTACTTTTTTGCAAAATAAAACGAATGTATCCACTGACCTGACCGTCAGAATTGACAAACGTGAAAATTAAAGCCGTGTGCCGAAAATATCCCGGAAATGTCCGAAGTGGCTTGAATCCGTGGGACAAGGAACTCACATCGTAAAGTGACCCGCACCCGGTTTAGCGTGCGGGAAGCGTCACTTTACCACGTCAGTTTCGTTTCCCACGGATCCGAATCACTTCGGAGATTTCCGTGATTTTACCGCACGGATTGGGAGCAATCGAATGTTTTCGGAGATTCGGAGTCCTGACGGTCATGTTCGTGAATGTATTCGTGTTGGTTTGCGAAAATGTACCCAAAAACTAACGGTCGTAGAAAAAGTGTAGTATGCAACACATTCGGTAAACTTTTCAAGTCACTCGTTTATTAAACACTCGCTCCGCTGCGCTCCGCTCGTGTCAAATAAACTCGTGAGACAAATGGCGTTTACCGCACTTTTTGCATAATATACTATTATAACTAACTTCCAGGTAATTCCCATATTATTATTTTGAAGTTTAAATTTACATTGAAGAACCGATCCGTCCATATACGTCGTTGATACCATTGAATTAATTACAAACGAATAACGTTTTCATGTTACGGTGGGAAACTAATAGGTATCTACAGCAAAATAGTTGCATTTGTTTGGCTAGTTTAATTTCCATTCGACTCGGTCTCGATTGATAAATGGGAAGTTAAAATGATATCGTTCACGTAGCGTTTAAATTCGTGTCCCTTAATAAAATATGAAAATAAATTAGTCGCATTCTGGTCGTTTTCCCATTATGGCGTCCTGGATACCGACCGGAATTGCAGCAAGCGGTTATTACCTGTCTTGAATGATACTTCGTGTTCCACAAGGGAAATAATTATTCCACTAGATACCTACAATTTGTTTCGCGTTGCTTTTGGTCTGCGTTCTTTTTTTGCTTGCTCGCTTGTTTGCGGGCGGTAATAAAGTTACGACTGGCTTCTTTTTTTCAATTTTTCAATTAACGCTTCCACGGGAAAGCGAATTGTGTTCTTTTCTCGGTCGCGCCCTAAAGCTTCCACCGGTTTTTAAGTTGCTTTGTTGGCTTCGCGGCGACATGATTTTCATTCTTAATTTTCAGGTCAATATTTTAGCTTGTTGCGATTTTTAAAAGTTTCTTTAGAGAATTCAAACCCCGGAAACGTGGATCTCCGGTTTAGAGAGGTTTGAACATAGGCAGGGCGAGAGGGAAGAAAGTAGAGATGCATTTATTTCAAACTACAGGGTGTTAAACTTCCTTCTTTGCGTAATTTTAACATGAAAAATTGATATGAACGTAGGTTCAGAAAGGCATGGTGTTAAAATTTTCTAAAAAAAATTGTTTTTCCTTTTGTAACTTTTATATCACTTTCGATATTTTTATCAAATTTGGTGAACATCTTTTAATTATTGAGAGCAGGTTTTTGACACAAAAGTTTTATTCTTATTTTTACCAGTGGCGTACGTATGTGGTTTGGACTGAATATTTTTTAAGAAAAAAATACCACGCCACTGCTTTGACTGAAAACAAAAATTATTTATAAAATCCCCATTCAATTTGGAGAAAATTTGATCAACTTGCTTTCGTACGATGCACGGTTTTCGCTTAAAAAAATAAAAATCATTTAAATGCATCTACTATAACCCAAATGCAATTCTGCAATGTTAAATTTTATTTAAAGTTCGCACCGTATTTGAAAGCTGGCACGTGTAATGCTATGACTAGTGCCCATAAAAAGAAATAAGTGTAATTTGCAATAATCTAGTTATTCTTTTTTCACGGTCATGTCTTTTTTGTCTCCCGTACTTGTTTTGCGGCGACACTTATGATTTTATTTTTATTTAATAAAACTTGCTACTACATCATCACTTTTAAATGTATTTTTTTAACTAAACTAGCAATTTAATAGGAAAATTTAAGAAACAAACAAAATATAAATGGAAATACTTTACATGACGTAAATCTAAAAAATAACAGTACTTTATACATATATATATATATATATATATATATATATATATATATATATATATATATATATATATATATATATATATATATACATATATATGATGACACTATATTCCGGGATATCATCCGTTCGCTCGTTGAACTCCGACTGAAATCCTGCATCCGACTGGAATCCTGCAAATCCTGCATCCGACTGGAATCCTGTAGACGTTTCGCCAAAATCTCACTTGGCATCTTCAATGCTCGCGCTCCGAAAACACTTCGAACACTTCGAACGGAGCGCGAGCATTGAAGATGCCAAGTGAGATTTTGGCGAAACGTCTGCAGGATTCCAGTCGGATGCAGGATTTGCAGGATTCCAGTCGGATGCAGGATTTCAGTCGGAGTTCAACGAGCGAACGGATGATATCCCGGAATATAGTGTCATCATATTTTTCCATCCGTGAATCAATACGTGAGAATATACATATATATATATATATATATATATATATATATATATATATATATATATATATATATATATATATATATATATATATATATATATATATATATATATATATATATATATATATATATATATATATATATATATATATATATATATGTATATATATATATATATATATATGTATATATATATATATATATGATGACACTATATTCCGGGATATCATCCGTTCGCTCGTTGAACTCCGACTGGAATCCTGCATCCGACTGGAATCCTGCAAATCTTGCATCCGGAATCCTGCAGACGTTTCGCCAAAATCTCACTTGGCATCTTCAATGCTCGCGCTCCGAAAACACTTCGAACACTGTCCAGTGTTCGAAGTGTTTTCGGAGCGCGAGCATTGAAGATGCCAAGTGAGATTTTGGCGAAACGTCTGCAGGATTCCAGTCGGATGCAAGATTTGCAGGATTCCAGTCGGATGCAGGATTCCAGTCGGAGTTCAACGAGCGAACGGATGATATCCCGGAATATAGTGTCATCACATTTTTCCATCCGTGAATCAATACGTGAGAATATATATATATATATATATATATATATATATATATATATATATATATATATATATATATATATATATATATATATATATATATATATATATATATATATATATATATATATATATATATATATATATATATATATATATATATGATGATACTATATTCCGGGATATCATCCGTTCGCTCGTTGAACTCCGACTGGAATCCTGCATCCGACTGGAATCCTGCAAATCCAGCATCCGACTGGAATCCTGGAGACGTTTCGCCAAAATCTCACTTGGCATCTTCAATGCTCGCGCTCCGAAAACACTTCCATTGCTAACTTAAAATGCTTATATAGTTCTAAAAATATTTTAAATCAATCGTAAAAAAAGTTCCTGTGTGATTCGATACTTTTATCTTCTTTTAACCACTGTGATGTCGCCTATAGCCCATGTCTAACTACCTACCGGCTACCTCAGAAAGAATTGAAAAAATCCAGAAATACTGTCTAAGATTCATTTTTGGGATTAAACGCGACAGGCGTGTTAATCATAAACTGAAGGAAGTCCGATGGCTTAATATGAAAAATCGACGATATCTCCATAAATTTAATCTTTATCACAAAATTATAAGATCTACACGTTATCTTTTCAAAAAATTCAGCTTTCGCACGGACGCTCACAATTTAAATATAAGATTTAAAGGCATGCTCACCCCTCCACGTCACACCTCTGGAATTTATGAAAGATCCTTTACATATGACATGGCTAAAACATATAATGCATTGGACCAGTCTCTTAAATTGCTAAACAATACCTTTTCCACACACCTTCGTGGAGTATTATTATCTTTAAATATTTAAGTAATGTCTACTGCAAACTATTACCAAAGTGTAAATCTCTCTATTTACACAGATCGTACTAGGTATTTATTTATTTTTTTATGTGTATTTTTCCTGCCTAGCGCTGCTACCTTCTTCTGAAGATAGGTTTAAAAACGGAGGCACAAAATATCTTAGTCGGTTCATCCGAACCGTGTTCTTTTCATTGTATATCAATACGTTAATAAAATTATTATTATTATTATTATTATTATTATTATTATTATTATTAGGCAGAGTTATTTAAAAAAGTGCATTGGTTTTGATTGCCATTCCTTTTAATTAATGCCGGTACTTACAAATAATGTCCGACCTATTAAGTTTAATTCTACTAGTTTATTGACTCTCATTATATTTTGAACACTCTATTAACAGTAATTCAGAAGTTAATTTGCTATAATTTTTTAACAGGTGAATTTGTCGATAGCATTGTGGTCGCATTTGAGGACATTTACATTAAATTTAGTTCGGAACTGGAACGCTATAAATATGGAAACATAAACTTTGCGGTTAATAGCGTAATATAGGATAAAAGCCTTCCATTTCTGATTTAATTTCTGATGGCGCACTGTGGGCCCCATGCATAAACTAGGTTGCAATAAATCATTATTAAAAATGCAAAATTTGTCAATGTTTTTAAATTAAGAACATACTGAAACACGTAAAAACGGTATTGCACAAAGGCACAATATCAGATGTTTAAAAGAAAGTCTATTTTTATTGCAATCGCTTCAATAAAATAACGAAGTTTTCGCACTTTTTAAATGGCTTAGTAGGCATTGAAAACAAATGCCGCTTTAAGCATTTGACAACTGATGTCAGTCCTGTTAATTAGTTTAGACCTGTACCTGCAATGTAGAATGTTTGTGTTTTTTCTGCGATTTGACAAGAAGTGACGGGATAAGTACCATTAATATCTAATTTTTCAAATTCTATAGTGTAAAAAAATATAAAGGCCAACGGGTGCCACGCAAAGATATACATTTTTTATTAGGCAAGGGTGTAAAGTACTAAAAACTGTTAGCCAAAAATATCGCAAATAATCGCAAAACTTATGCCAGTTAAAAATGTCAACCTCTGAGTGATAAAAATATCAAAACAATTAATATGCTCTTAAAGTTGTTTATCGCATGTATTGCTTGTGCAACGAGTCAATTATAATGCATTATTTTTATACATATTGTTTTCATTTTATCCACACGTTTAAACTCAAAATTGTAAAATAAATAAGAACTAAAAGTTCAGATTTTCACGAAATTATATATTATGACATTACAATTGTTTCGACAACACCGTGTCTTTATCAAAAAAAAAATCAAAATTGCAAGACTACTTTTGTTTTTTCGTTTTTAGAAAATATATCGAAAAAAACGTTGTTTCAATTCTGGAGTGTCTCTAGTAAGAAAAACCTTGTAGAAGAAATATTTAAAATATTTAAGTCTTTACTCGTGGTATTATATGCCCGTAACCGTCCACAAACTGCTGTACCATTCCACAGATATTATTAAACATTGTGTTATTGGGCAGCTCTCTGAGGAGGCCCAAGAGGCACGTCACAAAGATTGTCGGCGATATCGCGAGCATCACACCCAAAAAAAATCGCGCATTGCCACGAATAAAGACTTGATGCGAATGTTATTAGTGTCCTCTGACCCCGTTATCGCCAGTTACCTGTAAGACCAAAAAAACCACTATCGCCATCTACTTAAAAGCTCAGAGCTCGATGCCTTACAAAAAATGACTATTTTTCGGAGACTTCCGAATATGATTTTGAGTGTATGGGTAGTGAGTCTGACATGTCATGACAGCGAGAATGACTAAAATTATAATTTACCTAGTGGGTTTCAGGGTTAAAAAAAGTATGTTAAGTTGAAAACATATCTGCCAAAAGTTTAATTATAAGCCAATTCTAAAACTTTTTCTTATCCTTTAAGTTTTTTTAAGTTAATTTAATTTAGGTAAATAGTTCATATATTTGGAATTTGTTAACTAGTATGTTTTCTGTTTCCTTAAATACGGTTAAATTATTTCACGTGACTGCAGAAGCTTTTTGAATAAAACTGTGCAGTAATTGCAAAATGCTTCCAATTTTTTTTATTCTAGTTTTGGTATATATTTAAAATATACTCCGAGAAATACTAATGCGGCAACGCTGGAAAATTGAAAAAAAAAAGTATTATTATTTACCGGCAATGTATGATAATAATAAATAATAAATTTTTTTCAGGTTTTTAAGTAACTAGAAAATAATCGAATTAATGCAACCTAGTTTGGGCAATGGGCCCACAGTGTGGCGTCTGCAAACATTTGGCGGCTGCTCCCAGCAGTTTTCTAATCGAAATTTGATATTGTTTAGCGCCGAAATTTGTTCGGGTTTGGATTTTAATTTTATTCCAATTACAGCGAGTATCTTTCGAAAAGTTAAACTCCCCTCTGTCAGATGGAGTTTCAAAATGAATTTCAAGAAGGGGGGGGGGAATTAATTTCCGGATTACGATTACATAAACAAACTCAGAAAATCTACGATTAAATGAACAAAGCAGCATATTTTAAAAAAATATTAGGTACCGCATGCTAGATCAGCATATAATTAGTTATTTAGAGAAGGGAATACAGCAATAATAGTATATTATGCAACAAGTGCGGTAAACGGCTCATTTGAGCGAGTTTATTAAAGTTTACCGAACGTGTTGCATACTATACTTTTTCTAAGACCGTTAGTTTTTTGGTACATTTTCGCAAAACTACACGAATACATTCACTGACATTACCATCAGAATTCACAAACGTAAAAATTCAAAACGTGGGAAATATTTCCGAAAACATACGATTGCTCTCAAACCCGTGAGGTAAAATCCCAGAAATGTCCGAACTGGCTCGGATCCATGGGAAACGTAACTGACGTGGTAGAGTGATGCTAGATCGGTGCGTAATTAGGCATTTTACAGACGGGAGTAGAAAAAATTATTTTTTCTACTTCCTAGTTCCTGAAATACCTAATTATACACCGATGTAGCCTGCGGAAAGGGACCTTTGTGCCACGTCAGTTTCTTTTCCCAGCCATTTCGAACATTTGCGGTATAATACCGTACACTTTTTAAGTCACTCGTTTATTAAGCACTTCTCCCGCTAGGGCCAGATAAACTCGTGCCTCAAATGCCGTTTACCACACTTGTTGAAATTTCTTTCCGAAATAGCCTGATATAAAAAAAAAATATATACAAATAATCATTTTCATCAAAAGAATCCTGTAGTTATCAAATACGCCTTATACGATCAGTGGGTTCTTTCTCTACCAGCCTTTTAGGAGTATTAATTCTACACTTCATTCTATTGAAGCTTTAAAAATTCGGCAAACCATTGCAACGCCATCACACGGGTTAAAATGCTCAAGCCCTAGGAGATTTTTTCTTCTAACCTTAAAAGGAGGCTTGAGGACAGAGAAGTTTAAAATGTCTTTATAATTTTTAAACACATTTTAAAATTTATTCAAAAATGGAGCAAGCACTAATAAGTTTTCGTCTATTGGGTCCGGCAGACATATTGAGCAGCCGTTGAAAACACGTTAACGTGCGGTAGAACGTGAAGCAAAATCCTACGAAACGAATGGGGCATCAAAGTACCTGACAACCTAATTATCGGGGCTGGTTGAAGGCGTCTTTAAAGGCAATTTAAGTTCCGTGAAACATGGCCGCGTTTCGTGATTTCATTACAGACGTGTGTGTAGTTCTAGATTAAGCGTCTCTACCAACTTGGATCCCTATTTGTAGCAGAATTATTTAATAATTTATAACCCGCGGGGTTTTACGGTTTATATTTATTTTGCCGCGAGTTAGTACAAAAAAGTTAATTATGTGTGTATGGCTATTACGTATATGTCCAATTACAAAACAAAATTATGATCGGTATAAATTAAAAACAATTAATATGGTGATCATTTGTGGTATAAAGATATCATTTAACAAAAGCTATGAAATTGCGAAAAATAAAATGTCCAGATTCCAAAAACAAATTCTCAACTAGGACAGGTGGCTTCAGTTTTTTAAAAACCATATTCCGTTTTCTTTTCTGCTCCCTATATTAAAATACCAAATTATCCACTGATTACCCTTGTGAAGTGTCACTTTAAGACATCAGCTTTGTTACCCACAATCGCGAACGAATTCTGACGTTTTCGATGTATTTCGACAGTTTTTTTCTTCTTTCGACACTCATTTTCTAGTAATTACAGGCCGGTATGCTCTTATTACTTCCACTAAATAAGTCCTACATCCTGTAGGGCTGTTCAAGCATGGGGCAGATCAAGAGGTGACCCGGTTGTACGCATCTTGTGTCTTCGTTGTGAGGGAGTAGTTTCTCATCTAGTCATCTTGCATTTTGGACCCTGAACTCTCATTCTATTTAAGGTTCTCCATAGAGGATGAGGTCTTCCGGAAGCAGGTTTCCTCTTTTATATTTTGTACGTTTTTCTGACCCCTCTCAACACGATTTTTTTCCGCGAAACCCTCTAGTGCAATAGTTTGAAAAAGTAAACTTTTTCTAGATGTTCATTGGTGATTAATGGCCGTATAGAGGGTGTGTTTGGTCGTTTTGTGGTTCTCTTTTTCATATCGGCAGCAACCTCCACGTTGGTAGAGCAACTTCAAAGTTTTTAAACAGGGGTAGTTTTTAGGCATCGTGCTATCTCGTTGACGGCTGTATCGCCGTGTTTTGGTTAGTAAATGTATTTACCAATTTCCTAAGCGCGCGCTTACTTTGGCCTTTAAGCAGTCCTGCTTAAATCTCACTATATAGCCTGTTTGTTGTTGAGGTGAAAAGCACAAATCTGCGTCTTGCTGGGTGTTTGCCCTAAGGCGATTGGTACTCCGTTCTTCTGGCTTCTCTACCCAGTCTTTTTTCCATCAGACTAACATGGAACCGTCGGTTCTGGAGTAGAGTACCAATCATGTGGGTAACATGGAAGGCACGTGTTGCTTTATGGATTTTTGTCATCAGCTTTCTGTTTCCGCGTCATATGCTACTTTAAAGTCAATAAATACAGTACCAGTACCCTCAAAGCGAACCTCTATAAATTGAGTCAGATTAAGTATCTATCTGGTCGAAAACTGGCTTGTTTTGGGATAAGCTTCTTCTATAGTACAGCACTTATCCTACTGAGAATAAGCCTTTCGAATATGTTATAGAGATAGGAACGAAACAGGTCTGTAACTTTTTGACTGGTTGTAATCCCTACCTGGCTTGAGTAGTGTTACTATTCTCGATTTAATCTACATTTTCGGTATTATCAGGCCTTAGCGACTAAGATCTACCCAAAACATCTGATCTGATCTGATTTTTGAGTGGGGGAGAAATTTAATATTATATCCTATAAAATTAATTTTTATAAACTGCAAATATTCTTTTACATAGGCAGCACATCTAATTACTAACTGAAAAAAAAATACATTTCTCTAAAAGTTAAATTCTTTCTTATTAGGAGAAGTGAGGCTGAGATTGCCATTGAAATTTATCCGCCCTAACCGTCGCACTTACACGTAACAAACGACTCACTGATTGCGGTTTAACCCATTTTTGCCTTGCCAAATGGTAGCTCGGCTTAACGCGGACGATTTGATATTGTTAAAGTGCGACCAGACAAATTCTCGACATTTGTGTGCTTTATGGAATCCGCGCCGTTTTTTTCTTTTGATCCCTTACCATTACCAGGAACTACGCTATGCCATCCAAGTTTGCATATTCTGAATAAATTTTGCATATAATTTCCTATTCGGAGGCCCTTTCTTTTCGCGCTTGTCTGATTTAAGCGTCGGGGTGATTATAATTTCCGAAATGTGTAAATAAAAAGTTTAAAATTAAAATGTTCATCCCTTGTCAGCCGGCAATTTACTTGGTGTTGGGTTTTTTGAATATAAATTTGGTGGTTGGGTGCACTAGAGTTTCGAGCGGCAACATAAATATTTTTATTAGAAAACCTAAATGGAGAGCTAGAACGTATGAATATGTGTTAATGTTTATAATATACTAGTAAAGCCCAGAATTTCTAATTTCGATTTAATATAAACAAAGATTTTTAAAAATACTTTAGCCGAATTGTTGTTGAAATATTTTTCATAAAAAGAAGTTTTATTTTTAGGAATCAAAATTAGGTCTTGATGTTTGTCTTAATGAATTTCGCCGCAAGGTACATAGGAGAGCCATAATTATTTACCTTGTAAGCAACACAGTTAGGATTGTAAGCTATGCTTCTCTCTTTGTTATAGAGCTGAGTGTAAACTTGCTGGAATTTAATTATTCCCTGTACACAACATTATGCTCAAAAGGATAATCCATAAGTTAAATTGCGCAACACCCAACGGCGATAACCGAAACATGGTACTCACTGGTAGCTGCTGGTGTTCTGCTTCTGGGGCCCCAGGTCTCCTAACTAAAGGAGTTAGCTACTAACTTCACTTCTTGAAGAGAGAGGCACAGTTGTGTTTTTAAATATTGATATCAGTAATTTCTTTTACTTGTTGGGTCTACGCTAACACTGAGCAATACGCAACATCACAGTAAAAGATTTGGGAGATCAGTTGGCTCTCACACAATCTTCCCATGCATGTAGGGAATTCTCAACTTAATTTCTGAACTAAGATAGGCACAAGTCAGAGTCGATCTTGAGTCCCAAATTCAGAAGACTTCAATAGTGACTTATCCGAAGTAATAACAAAGTTCCCATCCATGATCAACCACTCTGATTTCGAAAGACCAACATCGAATGCCGAATTCAGCATAAGCTGTGATATTACCTGCAAGTCATAATGGGCAAAGTCTTTCCATAGATATAAGAAAGTGACTAACTGATACGAATTCAGGAAAGATCCGGGCAAGCTGTAATAATGAAATATGGCCGAACAGGCCCGTACTTTGCTTATAATTTAATTATTTGGGGTTTTGTTAGGAAAGATACTAAACAATATTTATTTATTTATGTATGTATTTATGTTTAAACCTAAAATAAAATTACAAATTATTTTTATTACCTTTTTAAATTACTTAAGATTATTCACTATCACTATCGCTATCATCGCCTGTTCTAATTATTATTTGTTCTATATTATTTGCAATATGGATATACGATTGTTCTGATTTTTCTATATGTTAGAATTTGCCCAACTTTGTGGAGGGATGTTAAAAACTTCCGTTTCTATAAGTTTGAGGACATTGGCGTTAACACGGGGAAAAACATTGTTACGACGAATGGCAGATTTCAGTTGGTGCCAAACATGTTCAATGGGATTAAATATACAGTGGCCAAACCAAAGAATCTTGAACACAGGTTGGTATAAAAGTATTTTCTATTACGGACCACAATTTTACCTAAACTTAAATTCTGAAATTTTAGATAATAATCTTGTTGCATTGTATGTTAATGACCACCCTCGGATAATCCCATTCAAAAGCAATTGGTCACTTTCTTATATCTATGAATGGACCATACTGTCAGTATATATTATGCAACAAGTTTAATCACGAGTTTGACATAGCACTAACGGGGTAAGTGCTTAATAAACGAGTGACTAAAAATGTTTATCTACGTGTTGAAAACAATACTTTTTCTACGCCTATTAATTCTTGGGTAAATTTTTGTGAGACAGTACCGAATGTATTTTAAGGTAGGGAGTTAACTGATGACAGGTACAGTTATTGAAAAAAGGTAACTAAATGAAATATAGTCGATAATACTCCATTTGCACTTTTTGCAGTTTTCGAATTTTTTTTATATTTTGGTTCATAATTTTGATAAACCGGAACGGCCTTATTGCCGTGGAAAAAGAAAATAAATCTCGAACGGCGGTTTATTATGCGCATTTTATTAGAAGACACAAAAACCAGGAAAACGCTTTCCATATTTCTGTGACGGTCGGGAACATTTTAAGAGGCGTTTTAAAAACGAGTTTCGAGGGAAAAGGTAAAGGGTGACACCTGGCCCGTTATAAAACACCCCGACCTGTCCGAATAAGAAGAAAAACCGCAAAGTTTCCCCGCCGAGCAGACCGTACTTCCTCGGAAAGTTTTTGTCGCGGTGGCGAGGTTTTTATTGATTCAAAGCGGTCGGCAAAGTGCCAGCGGGATTACGCTGGAAGAACTCGAGTTTCCAAAATATGCAAGGGCCGAATTAATTTTCTAACGTTAAGGCGAGCTGCAGTTGCGGTGAACTTTGAAAAAACGAAACATCCGACCGGGTTCTATATAAACATATTAACAAATTTAGCAGAAATTTGAGTTCCTTTGGCTAGAATACTATTGTTCAATTGATGATCAAAATTCAATAAATTCTATGCAATTTTATTCATTCAATTATAACCCGTAAGCAAATTAAAAAAATTAAAATCATCAGCGAATATTTCGCACTCAGAAGAGCGCCAGCAAGGTCATTAATTAAATAAAAAACAAGGGTTCAGAATAGGTCCTTGCGGAACTCCTGAAAGTAGAATTCTCGTATCATTCTACACCGTATATTATTGCCCTTTTATATGTAAAATATTAGATAAATATTACTTGAACTTTTTGTTTTCTCCAACGGATTAGGTAACTTGAAACTTGTTAAAGGACAACAGAGTATTATAATTTAAGTCGTCCAAAACTGAATAAATAAGTGAAAACTCCTTTTTGAGGTCTATTTGTACATATCAGTGTAGTGTCACTTCAGTGTCTGTGTGAAAACTAAAATATTAAAATCTTATTTGTCCGTGTCCGTTTCGAGATTCTTTTGAAGTCGATAATGGTAGTTTCTGTATTTCACTGACAACCTGTCGATTGGAATTTGCCATATATGAAAACCTAATAGAGTTCTATTTACAAAACTTCTGAATTCGTCCTGCGTCGATTGTTCTGGAATCGAACTTGCTGATGTTTCAGTTCCAGTTAAGCTCGGAAGAAGCCAAAGTTTTGTAAATAGTATTACAGGAGCCTATAGAAGTTCCTTTGAAAAACTAATACAGTTGATACGGAATGATTCAGAATTGTATGACTTATGTACTGCAAAAAGGAAGGAAATGAGTGAGATTGTTATCGCAACTCTTATACAAAAAGGAACCTCGATATAATATTTCAAAAAGCTGTAGATTAAAGCAGTATAGCTACTAACCAATTAACTCCTCAAATACGGTGCAATACAACTAACACAACAATCACAAACTTAAATAAACAAATTCGGGTTTCATCATAAAATACCAGACGAATGGCGTGTCGCACGACAACTTTACTTTTTAAAAAAGGACAAAAAATTCCACCAAACTAACGGGAGATAAATCCACTCACCACAACACTAAAGTCAATACCTATATTACATTGGCAGAAAAACCACAAGGATTCAGATCTGGAAGATTTTGTACAGACGCGGTGTTCATCATAAGACAAATAACTAATAAATCCGTCGAATATAATAACAGATCAGCCTACATGTATTTTATCGATCTAATAAAAGCCTTCGATCGAATACAACTAGATGACGTTATCCATAGACCATTGAAAATATTTATTCCGAAAACAAGCTTCAGGCTAAAATAAATGGCGAACTCACCGAACAAATAAACAAGTTTTAAAACATAAACGGTTCAAAATCAAAAATAATATACTACGCCGACGAGATTTCTTTACGAACTCTATAAAACAGCAAAACAATTCAACATGAGAATCTCAATCCTTAAAACAAAATGCGTGGCAACATCCTATTATTCCAATAAACTTGAAATCGAGAAAAAGATTGTTCAACAGGAAATGAAATTCCAACCTTGGAATCGGAATATGCTGATTCGGAGACATCGAAGAAGAGTTAGTTTCAAAGTCAAAGAACTAAAGCAACAAAAATAATATAATATAATGTAACGAATAAATAATATAGTATTGTCGAGCAAACATGGCGAACAAAATGGCGAATACACAAAACAACTATAAGACCAATAATGATATATATAGTCGAAACCCGCTCCGAAACATCGAAGACCAAAATAATGCTAGAGTCCACGGAAATTAAAATAATCCGCAGATGGAAAGATAGAATGGAACGGACACATTGACGAAATGACCGCAGAAATAATCGTCAAAGTAACGAGGGACAAATCACTATCGGAACGAAGAAGCACCGGCAGACAGCTACCACATAATTTGAACCAGGCAGAAGAAGGAAGAAGAAGTATGACTTATCTCACAAAAAGTATATGGATACCGGTTTCAAAAATAATATCATCCAAGCTTTATGTACCCATATTCTATTCTTTATATGATTTTCTTCTACTTCCTTGCTATAGCAATAATTCCCAAATCTTCATTAGTGAAACGAGTCATCTTGGATAGGTTTAACTACGGATGTGTGAATTGGTATCACTGATCGATACTGATTGGCACTGATACTGGGCTGACATGGCACTGATATGTATAACTAACATACTACTAAGCTACAGAACTGTCGCAAACATTTTAGTGTCAACGCGACCTTCAAGATGACAGTGAGGTTTCAATCCAACTCAATTTCACTTAATCACGCAAGGTTTTTGCTTTAAACCAATTTCGGAAAATGAAAACCATCAATCGTAGCGTATACCGCGGATATGAAAACCTTCCTAGAAGAATTCGCATGGAAACACCTCCAATGGACATACGCCCACCCACAAGTGTTCTTCCTACCTCAGTGGCAAAATGACACCACCATCGACCTATTCTATCTGGTGTACCGGACACTATATTGGTGTTACTTCTGGATGGTAACCTATTTTTACATTAGAATTAGCTGGAATAGTCCCGTGTGGATTAAGTTGAACGCGTTCTATTATTACACGTTCTGGGTTTACACTGCTTGTAGTTTGTGGGCCACCCTGTCACTCGTAACAGTAACCGCGAAGTACATCCAGCAAATTAACTCCGAAGAAATCAACGACGTCGAGCATCGAAGGTGGTACCAAATCCAATTGCTTATCAACTCCGCGTCCATGGATTCAGCTCTCGCCATGGCCATCGGATACTGGACGCTAGTGTATCTCTATCAAAGGGTCGCCTATGGGGTGGGTGCCTCGCTCTTACACTTATGGACTCCGCTTTTGGCACTAGCCGATTTCATGATAACTAGCATGCCCGTCAAACTGCTACACGTGTATCCGTCACTCATATTGGCAGTGGCTTACGGTGTTTTCTCTTTCTGCCATTACTTGAGCGGATCCAAGTCGATATTCGGGGAACCTTACCTATACCAAATTCTGGATTATCGAAAGCCCTTAACTGCAATTTCGGGACTTGTGGCGATTTTAGTTTATATCGTGCTCGGCAGATTCGTCGTATATTGGCTCTATCGTCTGAGGTGCGCACTTTATGCAAAGTATTATTTCAACAGGGGCGGAGTTACAAGGCACCTAAATGAAAAATTATCAACTAATTATAATAATGAATAAATAATTTAGTTTGTTAATAATTTAATTAAAATAAAGAAATAAAGTAGAAATAAATATTTAGTTTAATTGATAAAGTTGACTAATTAATTTCAATTTTAACTTGTAACATGATAGCACTTAATATCTTAGTTATAGCCACTTTTCAATAATGGGGGACCCATTTTCCAGTGTTTTTGAATTTGCGGCGCACCTTATGCGTCTTCCCGTTCAAGAATTTTTTCGTTAGCGTAAACGGTTTTCGATTAATGATCTTTCTCTTGGACCCTTGCAAACGCGATTTTTATTTTTTTTTAAAGACTTCCCGACACCGTAGCCCCCCCCACCCCCCGCGAATTTCAATTGGTTCCGTGAGAGGACCAAATAGCTTTAAATTTTGGGACACTCATCGTGTTTGATAGAGATATTCAAAAAACAGTCGAAAATTGAAAAAAAAAAGACTTAGATGAAACCGTTCCGAAGTTATTGTCGAAAATGGGGGTCTCCTAGGACCCCCGTTACCGAGATATAAAATATTTATACGAGCGTAGATACTTTCGAAAAATTGGAGAAACAAAAAATGTGTTTTGGTTATATACTACACTAATATTAGCAACACTGAAATAGCTCTTAAGGAAAAAAAAACGGAAATATATTTTTTTAAATGTTTAAAAGTGTACCCCCTACTAAATAATTAAGAAATTTTCTGTGGGATACAGTAAATGGGGAATATTAAAAAACACCTTTTTTATCATTACTTTGCATTCCAAATAAGGGGACTTAAAGCCAAGTCCAAAATTTCATTTCAAAGAGCCAACATGTCAAGTCTTGAAGCGGTATTCGAATTCGAGTTGCTCATTTCTATGCCACCGTTTAATAAATACAGTTTTAAAAATAGACCATTGCATTATCGACGCTATTGTCCGGAACATTGGTTGTATAGATCGTTAAAAACCAAACCCGGCTCTAATGTAACCTGTTGGTAGTCACAACAAACGACATCGATTTTCCACAAATACAAATATTTATTCTATTCCGCTGATGATGATTATAATCCCTAAATGTAAATATGTCTGGTTAATGTTGAAATCTATTGAAATTCAATTATAGGTAAAAGTTTGTCTTCTCTACGCTACGTCGTTGAGATTTATTAATAAATGAACAAAACACCATAATTAATCGATCCGACGCCGGCGCCGCTGCTTGAGATATCAGTTTATTAATGGCTGACGTGAATAACATACTGTTGCCACTATTTTTTGATTATCTTTTTGAAATCTGAGTATTTGTATTGTATTCTTATGGACTAAAGTAGTCGGGGTATAAATCGTTAGGAATCCATTAAATTAACAATATTTAAAAAAAAAAACACATTTAAGTGTAAAATATTTTTTTAAAGATATATTTCAGACAATTTTCAAATATTCGTTCCCATTTTAGAACTCAATATAAATTAAACAGTGGTTAAATAGAAGCGCTTTTGAAGTACTGTTACCCAACCATCTACTGCAAGTTCAGTTTGAGGAAGTAATTGGATAAGTATTATTTTTCTACAAGACTTAGCTAACATCAAAAAATAACATCAAAAAGACAGAGACGCGCCCACGAATTCCTCAGAAGAACATCTTCCAAATTTACAGCAAAAACCTGCTAAGCTACAACAAGAAGGTCGTAAGAATAATGGTAGATCTACTGACGGGCCACTGACTGCTTAAGAGGCAACTGAGTTTAACGGGAGTGGAGAAAAAAGCACTGAATACAAATTCTGCCAAGAAAAGGAGGAAACAAACACATACATACCATGTCAATTTAAATACCTATCATCTGCTGGGAGTAACCAAACCAGAGCCAATGAACTACACCAAGTAGCGACTATCGAAGCTATGGACTCTAATTAAAGATGTGAACCTAGATAAAGCTCTATAACTATTGAGATGCTCTGGGCCACAGTTGAATCTGAATCTGCCATTAGCGAAAAAACAATTAAAAGAAAAGTCACAAATGGAAATTTGTACAATGATGTTTAGGAAAGGAAATCGTGAAGATCAAAAGTAACCAAAACGGTCAGTAGGGACTCAGATTGCTGTTAGAGATAAACGAACCAACACAACTTTTCTCATATTCTGCCTTAACAACAATATCTTTAAAACACTATCGTTGAACAGATGGCAACCTTCAACTGCCTGGGTGTCCAAATACCAAACACCAGGAACATCAAGGAAGGTGTCAAAAGCGTGATGCGGCCGATATTGATACGTAATAGTAGCTGACACCGCAGAAACATGATTGAGGTCTGACTGACAACAGTGGACAGAATTCAGAATGAAGATATCGGGGAAAAATGCAAAATTCAGAAAATTAAGTCATAGGTCCAAAAGAAGAGGGCAGAATAAAGTGCACACGCATTAAGAATCAATGAATACCGGTTGCTGAGGAAGATTCATGACAACGTATTTTCAGGAAAACTAAGTGCGTGTCGGCCAAGAAACAGGTGGAAGGCAGCCCTGGATTAAACAGTTCTTAGACCTAATTACAATTATAACAATAATAATAATAATAATAATAATAATAATAATAATAATAATAATAATACGAACAATCAAAACCCGTAAATCCGAGCGCCTTGCGGAAAGAGGAAGAATAGCGAAACGGTAATATGGGTTTACAAAGGTGCGATCGACAATACAAGAAATCAAGGACACTATAGAAAAGCGAAAAAAAATAAATCTGGAATGCTTTGGTAACACTAGACCTTCGCAACGCTTTTAACTCTGCTAATTGGAATTTAATACTGCAAAAACTAAGGAAGAGGAGTCTTTTTTGATAAGCATGGAAATTTTGGGGAACATATGAGGAGGGTTACTGCAAAGGCTGTGGACAGACTTGGTAAATTAGCACGACTTATGCCAAATATAGGGGGTCCCTCTAGTGGGAAAAGAAGGGTACTGTGTGGGGTGGTGCATTCAGTACTATTGTATGGAGCACCTACATGGACAGAAGCTCTAGAAGTTAAAAGGAACTCATGGAAAGAACCCAACGTAGGGCCCTAATACGAGTGACTGTTGCATTTAAAACGGTCTCGGCTGTGGCACTGCAGGGTATAGCAGGAATACCACCAATAGATCTGATGGCAAAAGAGAGGAAAAAGATGCAAGGTGAGACTTACTCGGACGTTAAAGAGAGAACAATGGAGAAATGGATGGAATAATACCGCACATATAGGCCGGTAGACTAGACGGTTAATCCCGGATATAAATAAATGGGTTTAATGTGAACATAGAAATTTAAACTACTATATTACCCAAGCAATCTCAGGTCACGGAATGTTTAAGACATACACCAAACGCTTTGGAAAAGAGGTGGAGGAACCCTACACGAAATGTAACAATACAGATAAACCTGAGCATACAATATTCCTTTGTAAAAGATGGAGACTGCTTAGAGAAAGGACAATAAAGAAAGTAAACACGCGGCTAACGCCGGATAACCTGATAGACATTATGATAAAATCTAAAGCAAACTGGGACAACATATATAAAATGATTAAACTAATATTAGAAACCAAGGAGAGAGAACAAAGACTAAGCCAGAACAGGGTATAAACAAGCAAGACGTTACAGTTACATAAAGTAATATCAGCAATGATGGTTCCGTGGCGACCACATAATGATTATTTAACGAATAAAATTCGTAAACTCATGTACAAATTTTATCTTTAAGAGAATTTTTAAATAAAAAACTTGTTGTGATTGTTTATGAAGCGTTTGTTGAATCACTAATTGGATATGGGATTCTCGTTTGGGGAGGCTTACAGAACAACAGATTAAATGAACTCAATATCATACAGAAATGTATTCCCAAACTTATTTTTAAACAAAAGAAACGATATCCTTCTCAAATGTTATTTTCGCAAGAAATTTTAAATATTAGATTTATATACATAATAACTTTATGTGAATATCTTTATAAGGAGGAGGCTTTGTGGAATCTCCTTGCCCATAACTATTTGACACGTGGCAGAACAAACAGAAATATTCAAGTATCAACTAATTACCATGATATAAATTTAAAATTTTATACATATATTGGTCCCAAAGTAAATAATATTTTAGCAGAAGCGATAAAATTTGTTACTAATTCTAGAAAATATATTCAACTTTGTAAATCCTTTTTATGGCATAACAGGGAAAGATGGCAATCTCTATTTGAATGACAATACTGCACGTATTTTTGTTGTAATAGATTTAAATGTTGGGAGTATTATTTAAGCTGTATTGTACATACTATTTAAGGAAATTATATAAAATAGAATATTATAATTTTTTGTAAAAATCAATATAACATAGGGCACATACAAATGCTTCTTGCATTTAGGTGCCATTTATTGCGAGATACATGTGATGCTATTGTACTTGTTGCGTTTTGTTTGGTTTCATGTAAATACTGTGGGTAAATAAATAAATTTAAATAATAATATGAGTAACGTCAATATAATCGTCTTATCTGCTAAATTCTGAAAAATTGGGAGTTATGCATAACTTAAATAATAAAACTTTTAGTTCTGAAAATAATATTTAAAGCAACGATGAATTCTTCCTGCAGCGGTTGTTGTCGAATAGAACTTTTTAAGCTTCTTCAGAGCCTATGGCATATTCTTTGAAAAAATAGCAAACCATGAATGAAATAAAAAAGTATTATATGTTCATATATTGTTATTTCATAAACATTCGTTATTTTTGGAGCTTAAATAAATGCTCGAGTAGGAAATAAATTTTTTCTTTTCTTTTCTTTTAGCTACTGCAAACTTTGCCGAAGTACGATGACCCACCCCCCCTTTCAATTATTTCGAAGTACTTTAGATGACGTCGCCCCGCCCACAGAAGGAAAACACACAATTTTTGTAAGTACACACTCGGGTCCGAAAAAAAAAAATCAGTCGATACCTTATTTGCTGTCGCCGCCGCCTCGAGCACATTCCGCCATTTCGACGGTCTTTTCGATATCGCGAAACCCCCAAAGATAAAACTTATTCGATTTCCAGCAAAAGATAAATATTTTTTCGGCACTCGTCGCCATCCCTCGGTCCGTATTTCCTCGGGGACGCGTTGCAAAGTATAACTCAAAACATTTCAATATCCCGCGACGCGATGTAAAATTTTATGGTAATGCCGCGGCAGTATGAATAAGGCAGGTAAAAGCAAGATGCCGAACAAATGCGAAGTAATAATCCGAACGTGAATTTTTCGCGAAACTATTTCCAGATTTCGGCGATTTATTTTCATGGCGGGGTAGTTCCTTCGCGGCTGCGAAATCGCTCTAGCGCAAGATGTCGTCGATCTGGTCGCGAATTGATGTGTCGAACTTTTCCATTTCTTCGTATTGCAGATGTGCATTTTTATCCACGAGACTCTAAAAGAAATTTCCATGAGGCTGACTTCCTTAAACTCAACTGACCGAAATGCTTTGTAGTAGTCATCTAGTAGATACAAATTTCAACCAACAAAGTTTTTTTTTTCTAAAACCTGCTGTCCTGCCTTGTGACGATGTTCATAATAAACTGCTGATGTCGTTATTTATCGTCGTTATAGGCGAAGAATGTGGCGTTGTTTTTAAACTTACACTTACTTAACAGCTAGGACTTTTGTTTTTAAGGTTTTCGCCTGTTGTACAGGGTGTTCAAGATTTTAAGTGCTATATTCACAAATTAACAGGTTTCTTAAATTTGCAGCTATCGACTTCAGATCTGGCAAATCAAATCTCGCAAAGTAGTTTTTAAAGATTTTTGAATTTTTTTTTTATATATTTTGACTTTCAGAAAAAAAAATCTCTAAAACTTTTATTTCTGGCATTTTTTCCATTATATACAGAGTTTTTCAATTATAGACAAAAATCTAAACAACCCTGAAAATCGTTCTTTTCGCTTTTAATCAAAATTCGTGAAAAATATGGCCAGTGTCGTAAACCACATCGAGAGCTACAATTTTTGTATTTACGGTTTTCGTATATCACATACGCTTTTCGAGATATTTGAAAATTTGCAAATGAAAATCACCATTTCTCACCCACAAACTAGACTCGATGATGTCATTTACTATGACCACGTACTGCATGGTTTCAGAAAACAAGTATTTTTTTGAACGCCACTTACTCTATTAGAAAAGATCATATACCAGGAAACGTGGGAGATCCAGGGCTATAACCTCTATTTCGATTATTGTTTGAATTATATATAGAGTGTGTCGTTTATGGGCAAAAGAATCTAGAACATCCTAAAAATTTCCGGTTTTGACGGTAAATTAATGCGGATAAATGAAAAACTGTTAAAGATGCACTAATTTGGCTTGAACAGTATAGTAAACCTTGTCGAGAGAGATCATATAGCGGGAGCGAGATATTTGAAAATATATCATTGGAAGTCGCTAATATTTGTAAAAAAAAATAATATTTACCAAAGTTTGCCGTAACTTTGAAATTCAGCGAGACGTGGGACAATGCATCTCTCTAGGACAAGAAAGCGCTAAGCGACTACTTTTTGAAATACAGCGACGATTTTTCGAAATCAATCTTGTTTCTTCTTCTTCTTCTTCTTCTTCTTCTTCTCCGATAATACAACTTATCGCGAGTCTTGGTCGCGTTTAAGATCATTCTCCAATATTGTCGATCTGTTGCATATACTTCTTAATATTTTAAACACACCAACAATTTATTTATTTTACTTTGATTTAGAGTCCAGGCTTCACTGCCAGTCTAATTAATGATTTACATAATTTTACTTTTGTTTTTCTAGAGATGAGTTTAGACTTAAAATAAGTATGGTCCTGCATAGAAGGCTCTGTTTCCTGCTAGAATCCTTGCTGCTACATCTATCTCTATATTGTTTAACGACTCCCAAATTGTGATCGTTGATAGTGATGTTTTATCTGATTCTTTGTCTGGTATTCTTTGACTCTATCATATATTTGGTTTTTGTCTTTATTGACATTGAGCCCTATTGGTGATACAGCGCTTCCAAATTATGTAAACACATATTTTACATCTCTCGTTGTTTGTGCTATAGTGTCGACGTCATCTACAAATGCTAATATTAATTTTGTTTCTCTTGCTGTTATGTCAGTATCCAAGGCCAGGATACACCCTCATCACTGCGTACTCCAACACTAAGTTAATAATCAAGGGGGAAAGTGCGTAGTTGTTATTACCAGACATTCGGATAGCTGCAACCAATTTTTTAGGGATTCCTAGTTCAGTCATCGCTATCCATAACGCACTGCGGTCTATTGAGTCTTAGGCTTGCTGAAAGTCTAGAAATTTACAAGTTAAATTTCCAAGCAGCAGTCTTATAGAAAACACTTGGTCCAGTGTTGACCTTCCGCCTCTAAATCCACGTTGATAATACCCTATTATGTTTCGAGAATAAGGCGTTAATTTTTTAGTAGAATAATGCGCATGACTTTGTACGTCGTATGCAGCAAAAAGATTCCTCTATAATTTTTGCAATAGTCTTTTGTACCCTTTTTATGTATAGGTATGACTACACTTTCTCCCCACTGCTGAGGCATAGCTTCCCTATTCCAAGCTGCTTGTATGATTTGGTGCACCCTACCCTGTAATCTTTCTCAACCATGTTTTAATAGTTCGACATTAATGAGTAGTACATTATTTCCTCACCATTGTTACCATTATGGACGTTAAGCAGTTGTTCAAAGTACTCCTTCCACCTTTCAATGATCTCATTTTCTGCGGTCATTAGCTGTCCATCACTGCTCTTTATAAAGCCTGGTGTCCGTAATGGTTGTCCATTATTGCAATTCTTGACATTCTTATAAAAAATTTTGTTTTCTCCTTCCTCTACCTTTCTGATTTGTACTTCTAGGTGGCGTCTTTCCTTTGTTGTTAACACTTTGCCTGCTTTTGCTCTTTCTCTATTAAACTCTTCTCTGTTTTTGTGTACCCGATTATTTAAGTATTGCGTCCCCTTTTTACTTTTTAGTTGTAAAGCTTATTCACATTCCTCATCACATTTCACTTGTTATTCGTATTAGTTTTCTTTTTTCCTACACACTGTCAATCTTATACCTCTTTAACTGACTGCCAAAAAGTAGTTTTTTTTTAAATAAAAATAACTGACGACAAATTTACAAATTGAATTATTTAAGCTTGTTTAATATTGTTAAAAAAATAAAATTTTATTAATAATAATTATAATAAAATAACATAAATAATAATAAAATTTGTTTTATAATAATATTTTGTATTATTATTTTAAATTATCACTGATAAAACCTTGCATGCAGTTCGAGAGGCTTGGCGCCCGGCGCGCTGTCATAAATAAATTCATTTTGTTTAAACTAATGAGGAGCAGTAAAATTTTATTCCGAAATTTTAAACTTAAATTTGCAAAGCATGTGACCTGTAAAAAAAACATAGTTTTTTTTCCAAAGGTATCAGTAAAATTTTCATTTGTTAACTTAAAAGTTAGTTAATAATACGAAAACAAGCAAATAATTTTAAGTCGTTCTTATATAATATGTTCTTCATAAATTTATAACTGAACCGCACAATATCAAAATTTCAATTCCACCATGAAGCAACCTAATTATAAATAATACAAACCGAGCGTCTCTTGATGTTCAGTTGATTAATGTTAAAACAGAGACAACTAGCTATGCAACTTAATTCCATCAGGGGTACGATTTTGGTTCAAATCGTTTGTTATTCGGTTATTCCAAAATATGAATTTATTTTGTTTATTACTCCCGACCCTCTTAGAAAAAATTTATATATTGCTTACAAAGTCAATCGGCAAATATTGATCCAAAGTTTCCGTTTTATTAAGAAAGTTAGCGTATCTCTACGTTTGAAATAGCAGCGAAAAAATAACATAGACGACAAACATGGAGGGACGTCGCATCGCTTCCGAAATCAATTTCTATTAGCAATTTGATTCGACTGAAACAGAGGCGTAGGTAGGTGAAAAACTCTCTATATGCCTCTTGAAAAAATTGTTTTAAACGGGAAGGGTTATTCACATCTTCGGGTACTCGTGCAAATAAACATTGACCACTATGGGTAATAACCTAATTAATAATGATGAAATTACACTATTAGACTCCCAACGATATACCGAATAATCCGGTATTTAACTTTGGTTAATTTTTATGAACGTCTAACCGCAGGCCTACCTCTCTTGGGTTTCTCTTTGTAACCACAATAAATAGATTCGCAACTCCACAATGACGATCCAAAACCGCGCTTCGGTACTTCGTGCTTGCAAATGCTGAAACCTGACGGATTTGTGTAGAGTTTCATCGGTAAGATTTCTCGATTATTATCACATACTGTGACATACGTTGTTTTGATCATCGCGGACACTTTTAAAATTATAATTTGGGCAGCAACCGGCAATGTGTCGAGTCTTTTAACCACTAGCAAACTGGAAAAATATCCATTAAAAATTAATTATATACATAAGAATTTGTATTGCTTTCCTGGGAAAATATTTTAGAGTCATTATATTATACCCTTAAATGGGAAGTTTTCTAATGTGTTTTTAATATAGGAGATTAACCTATCTAATGAGCAAATTCAACTTGAAATCGAGCTACCTCAAGTAATATAACAGTTTTACACAAATTCCCCCGGCTCTTAACATACAACTGTTCTTTTCGGCTAACATATTAAAGTACGGTCCTGGCTTTTCGTGCACGTGCTGAAAAGTAAGTATCTTTGGGTAGAGTATACCGGTATAGTATCATTTCGAGGCATTCTGTATAAAGTCTACTTGTCCAATAGCAAGACTAGCGATTTCTTCTTTTTTTTTCATATTATTTACCTAGGAAAAACTATAATTAACTTAACTAAATTTTAAGATCTACCTTTCATAGTTTCATCTGTCTGAAAATGTAACAAACTAACCCAAAGCTAACAAAAAACTAGGTTGACCTGAAATGGGGGTTTTACCGATAAGAAGTACATGATATAACTTAAGTACAGAATATCTGAAAGCAAAAGTCGAATTAATTTTGACCTAATACGCCCACGGCTAGTACCATTATAAACATGCTCCATCAAATTTGTCCTTAATATTTTATAGTTTGTTAATTGCCAATCAAACAGGTAATGATTATAATATATTTTAGGGATTCTATACAATACCTAGGAATTCTGGATTTCATACTTTCCGGGTTTTAAGAAATAGGTTGTTCAAATGAGAAAATTATTGGTTAATGATGTGGAGTACTTGGCTAAGCTTAAAGAAGTGTATTATTCATAATCAGTTTTTAACATTTTTCATATCACGAAGCATTGAAGAGTCTGGTGCAAACAGCAGCCAGCTCCCTTTTTTCGGAAATTGTCTATTAATTTTTACTTGGCACTCTGAATCTGTAGCAACATAAATCGGGGAGCTATAAGAAAAATATTGCTGACTTTTCTATAAAGAAAATTTACTTTTATTTTTTGACATTTTCCTCTACTTTAAAAGTGTTTCTCAGCACGCTCTTTAATGACGAAGTAATATGAAGAAAAACAGCATATACTTCCAAAAATTCCACTAACCATTAAGTTTGGGTTTTTATGTACCTCCGTTAGAGGACAACGTCAGGACGCTGAATATTTATTACGCACACGCACCAAAAACAATTTTCCACGCCGCTGTCTGTATCAGACGGTGATTTGCTTTATGATCGATGACGAGAGGTTCATACATAAAAACATTTTTCATCTGCATAATTCAACAACGAGGAAAACAGTGATCTAATAAGTCCGAGGGCTTCACTTAGAAAATTGGTTTTTCTCGGCTATTTTGAGACGTCTCGCGTTTGCAAATTGACATTTCGCGATTAAAAAAGCGACTGACTTTTCGGACGTCCCTCATCACCATTCTCGGAAAGGGACGGTTATCGTCAAACAAATCGTCGTCGACATCCTAAGCAGTTTACCCTAGCGAAAGACGGAAAGGGAGATACAGAGTGAGGTATTACGTTAGGCAAGCTGACGATAATCCAGACTATTACCGGCGACTTTATCGAGAGAACGGGAAACCATTAGAGGCCGATGGATGGCTGAAGATGACGAGCCGTCTGGAACATTTGAGATAAGGATTTAGCCTGCCCTTGGTATTTGGATTTCTCATGCGGCGTTATTCCCTGGGCTTGTCAAACTATACGAGGCGTTTATTGCCCGTTTATTTTTTCGACGGGTAAATTTTGACTCTAAAAAGGCAATTTTGGCTGGAACAATTCTTGCCAAACTTGGGGCCTTTCTAAATTGACCGCTGGGATAAATTCCCAACGGTCCATTCACACTTTGTCGAGATAAACGGAGGTGTTACTACCCGAAATAATAAGGAATATAATTTTTTTAACTACTTAATGGTAAATTGTAAAAGTTAAATAAACAACATAACGTTTTAAAATTGTGTTTATACCGTTGTTTATTTGTTTATATAATACATCTGCCTCTGTCTAACGTACACAGTTAAAAAAAGACAACAACAGCAGAACAGATCGGAATGATAAACGAATAGGTATAATGGTACGAAATTTATTAATCCAATAATCTGTAATTATTTTTATTTTGTTAAATTGTGATTTTTTTCGTGACTGTCACTCGTTTACTAAGCACTCGCTCCGCTCGTCTCAAATAAACTCGTGAGTCAAATGCCGTTTACCGCACTTGTTGCGTAACATACTATTTCCACTTTTTAGCCACGATGGTTAGAAATTTGCTTGTTTTTACGCTCACGTCCCACGTTACTCGTTACTAAGATTTGTAGAAAAAATATAGTATGCCAACATTTCGAAAAATTTCTGCGTTTGTTCATTAAAGACCCGCTCCGCTAGTGTTAAATCAAACTCATGACTAAAATGGCGTTTATCAAACTTGTTGCATTAGCATTTTATTAAAACCACATCAAAAAGTGATTTTCGTTCTCTTGGTTTTACCCTTGCATTTTTGATTTTCGTATATTTCGAACTTGAACAGTTAGAAGAGGAAATTAAAATCCTATTTAAAACAAAAAGTATACAGGGTGTTTTCTAATTGAATGTCAATAACTAAGGGGGCGATTTTCGGGTCCATTTTAAAATGAAAACTTCATATGAACATATGCAGTAAACATCTTAACTTTTGAGATACAGGGTTGTGAATTTATCAAAAATAAAATATATTTTTTAATATCATTTGAGATATTTTAATGAAATTAGGCACACATATACTATGTATCAAGAACCATTATTTAGTGAACCACAACTTTTTTAAAATACACCACTGGCGTTCATACGGAATTTCACCTGGCAGACGTTGATGGTACGCCACTGATTTTTCTTTAAATAAAAATCATTTTTACAATCTCCAATCATTTGTGAAGAAATTACGTTGTACGGTTTCGCTCAAAAAAAATAAAAACCTCTTCTCTGCATGGTCATAACAATATGGTTAATATGACCGCATGCAGAGAATTATTATCATTTTTATCATATCATTATCATATCTACTTCAGAAAATTGAAGTACGTAAGCTCTGTAATGTATTTTTGAAATTTTGATAATTATTTCGTATCATTGTAGTAGGCTGTGTCTATAAGAATTGTTAATTCTGTTGTCAAGGTGGTCGCTTGACGTCAGTTTTTAAATTTGCTTTGCGTTTTATTAATTTGCTGTGTTTTTTCTTGAATTAAAAAAGAATCATTTGTCTTCATTGTGTATTGTGAAGAACGATATACACCCATCAGCAACCGAAAACTCGTCCAGAAATTACAAGGGGTCGCTGTCGACTTATAAAAGCGAATCACGTTTCCAGGTGGTGCGCGGTATTATGAGTTGAACGCGAAAATAAATAGCCGACTATTTAGTAACTTAGTGACTTCGACTGTTATTTCGGTGTGGATTAATTTTTAGTACAGTTTAAGTTAAGAAATGACTTATTTGATTTTTGATCATATCGCACATTATTGTGCTATCCATATTCAGTCCTTTAAATCTAAGTGTAATAATATTGCCTTAATAATAATTAAGATCTTAGTTAACTTAAATTATGGTATGGGAGATAATGATATATTACAGTGAATGAAAGTAAGTCTTTTGCTTGAAATTTTCAGTTTCATTTGGTTATTTGTGAATTGATATATTATGCTTAAATCAGAGATTAGCTGCATATACTCCATCATAGCAAATACTTTTGGGAGGATATTTTTTGAATCTCGCCTTTGGTTCACCTTCGAGACGCAAGCAACACTCCCTGTTTTTTTTCCTAGTATTCACAACAGAGTTTTATTAGAGAATCTGTGTTTTCTTTATTCAACATAGCATATATATCTTAGTTAATAATAAGTATTCTCCCTGGTTTAGTTAAAATATAATATACAAAAGGTTCAGAAGTACGGGTAATCCCTCAGAATTGCAAAATTTTAAATACCTTAGGTCAAAAATAAATTCTGAAATAAAAGCTATCAACTGAAAATTGAATATGATATTAAAAAAGATCCTAAAAAAGTTTGAACGTTTATTAAAAACAAAAGAGAAATCTCAGTTATATGAATTGAGTTAGATAATCGACAAAATATACTCCAATTTTTTGCAATATGTTTTTGACAGTCATTTCTAACGGGAGTTATCTCAATAATTTTAATGGTAGTAGTAATTCACACCACTCTGAAAATATAAACATAAATATGATCTCCGAATATAAGGTGAAAAAAAGCTCTTAAAATAATTAAACCTAAATTCACGAAGAGCGCAGATTTAATTCCAGCATTCCTTATACATTTAGTTCCTGCTAAACCGCTTGTAATACTTTTAGATCTGTGTCTGAGGAGCCAAGCCGTACCTAGCATATAGAAAATGTATAAAATTATTCCCGTAGATCGCAAATCACAAACAATTGGGCCATTTCTGTAAAGTTTTAGAATCTCTCCTACAGGACAAAATATTTCATGTTGATAAGACACAAATAGTCCCCAACGACAAGCATTTTCGAAAGAAAGATCCACCATTACCAATTTAACGACTATGTCTCAATATATTTCTGAAGCTATTGATGAAAGTTCTCAAATGGACGTCATATATCTTGATTTTTCAAAAACGTTTAATCGCCTACATCACAAAATTCCAATCCACAAGCTCAGTACTTTTGGATTTTCCAAATAGCTCATTAATTTGTTTTCTTCATGCTTGTCTTGTGTTTTTTTTATTAGAGTTGCCAGTCTCTAGGTTAAGTTTCATGATATCATCATTACTTGCAATGTACTATACTTTGTACCACAACCTACCTGTTAGTTGGACTTCATGTCTATTAGGTAGACTTCTTTAAATAAATGTCTTACATGCTCAGTATAAATGATCCAAGCTGCACTTCACCGAGTTGAAAATAGAATTCGTTTCTATAGTCCCCATATTAAAATTTCGTTTCCCCATTTGGTTGATATGCAAATTAGACCTTGATTGTGCAGTATTTTTTGAATATCCTCAAATTTTTAAAAACTCCGTTGTAGGGCATTAAAACAAACGATTAAGCAAGATATTTAAAAAAAAACAATCATTTTCGCAAAGTTTATTTATTTTTATTGCTATTTAGCAATTTAATATATTTCTACTAACGAATGTTAGACAATTCTGACGTCACTGTCGTAGTGTTTGCACTGAAACTTGCGTACAATACAAACGTCGCGTCGCGTCGTCGGTTTTAATTAAAAACATAAATCAAACGGATGAGACAAACGGGGTGTCCGCAAGACGACGTTTCGTACTCAAACGTTTTGAATTATAACTCCCGAAATCGTGGCTTTAAACAGATTGCAACCGAAATGCGGAGAATCAGTCGGGACAGCGGTATAACGTCGTCTGCTTCGGAAAGCTGGTCTGCGGCATGTTCGTTATTCGGGATAATTTAATTATTTAGCAAACATATACGAGTGATGTTGCGTTCGCGGCGCTTCTGTTATTAGAATGCGTGCAGAGCACTGGCGTCGAAATGAACGTGCGGGTTTCCATTTTAAATACTCGCGAAGGTGCTATTTTATACGGATTTCATTTAAAATGCTGGTTTAGAGCTTCGCCGTAGAACCCGGAAATGAGGGTTGTTTAGTTGGGAGATTTTTTTAGCTGTGGAACCCAGACAGGAAGCCTATTTTAAGAGAATATTAATCCAAAAGGATTTTAGAACGTACATTAGGGGCCATTTTTGCCGAGTATCTTTTAAAATGCTGATTTTGAGCCACTGTGAATTTTTAAAAAATAGATTTTACGGCTTCTAAATTAATTTGCCATTGAATTAATTGAATTTCTAAGGTAATTAGAATATTAAAGAATAACAGTTTGATTACTACAAATGTGCAACTACAAGGAACCCAACAAATCGTTCCTTTTCATTATTTGTGCAATAGTTGTATATGAAATGTAGACCATAAATTCCTTCGATTGGATCACTGACAAAATTTTACTATTAAGTAAGGAAAGGGAGGGTGCCACTTATTTTGTCCCAAACTTCCCTTTGTGGAGGTATTTTTAGTTTTTGGGATGAGTAACGCGGATCTAATTAATAAATTGTTTGGGGCCCCTTCTAGAGAAGACATTTTCTCACACATGTGTATTAACCAATCTAACTTTGTTTTTTAATAATCCCCTTGTCCTAAAAATTAGCAGAACATTTTCTAAAACACGCTGTATATTTTAGATATCAAAATAGTAAGGAAATTGTACGATTGGGGAGAATAGGCTCCTGGCACAAATTTTTAGGCTCTCATGAAAACTTTTTAATTACGATCTACGTTATTACAAAAGCAATTAATTCTGGAAAGTTCGTTCGCACCCTAAAATTTGGATCTCATATAAAAACAACCCTTTGATGGTTACGTCGCTAAGAACGTGAAAATAAACAACGCATTGTCGCCGTACATTTTATATTTTTTGGACCTTTGCCCTTGTCTGATTGCGATTTTCTATCCAGAGGATTTTTTCTAAAATTGAATATATATTTGCAACGCTTACTTGCAAATTTTCTCGAATAACGTCATTTATAAAAAAATCGCTTGTAATCCCTAGGGTTTGTCCTTATTTTTTGAAACGTACATTTTACATTTACATTTTACGTCTTTATTATCTTTCTGTAAAACTTCCTCCAATTCATTAACGCTTGAAGCTCTACTTGCTTTAAACACCGAGACAGATTATTCTCAGGCACTACAAGCCAACGTTTGGACACTTGGCAACTTAATTGAAGATAAATCAAGCATAATTTTCCATTCCATATAGTTTTCCATATCCTACTTCAACTGAAAAAACACAATATAAATACAATAAAAAAACAAAAGTAAGGTTAGGCTACTATTTATTTTTCTTATAATGAACTGGAAAACAGTTTCTTAAAGTACCTTAAATTTTTAAAAAAATAATAAATAAAGTAGTTAAGGTGGTTTTCAGAAAGGTAAACTTGACTTTTTAATGAAATGTCTCCAGGTTCGCATTTAATGGATTTTTTCTACTCCCGTCTGTAAAATACCTAATTACGCACCGATCTAGCGTGCGGGAAGCGTCGCTTTACCACATCAGTTTCGTTTCCCACGAATCCGAGCCACTTCGGACATTTCCGGGATTTTACCGCACGGATTTAGGAGCATTCGGATGTTTTCGGCGATATTTCCCACGCTTTGAATTTTGACGTTTGCTAATTCTGAGAGTCATGTCAGTGAATGTATTCGTGTTGTGCGAAAATGTACGCAAAAACTAACGGTTGTAGAAAAAGTATAGTATACAACACGTTCGGTAAACTTTTAACTCACTTGTTTATTAAACACTCGCTCCGCTCGTGTCAAATAAACTCGTGAGTCAAATGCCGTTTACCGCACTTGTTGCATAATATACTATTACCCATATAGCATATATGCATATAGCAGAAATGGTTGTAGTTGTGAAACGTGCCACGATGCTATGATGCTAAACCATTTTCAACTTAAAAATAACTGAAAACTCACGAGAAAATGTTAAGCTCTCAACAGGAAAACGTACCTCGTGACGTCGGCAACAGCTGGAATCTCCACATAACGTTTTTAGGGGGAAATGGTCCAGGTTAAATTTTAATTATTTGTTATGACGTTATTATTTTACTTATGGTGAAAATATTTGGGGAAATACTTTTTAAATCTTATTAAGTATTTTTATTTGATAAAAAAAATATCTGCAAGGACCTTATCAAGCTAAGTAGAAGATGAAATTCAGAAAATTAATAATTTAATTTATGGTAATTTCTACACCAAAATATGTGCTACTAAATTAAAATCGCCATAGAGAATTCAAAGCGCGTTCATATTTCAGCTCATATTTAATATTATTAGAAAATTAAAATATTAGAAACAAACAAGATTTGTTATGTGGGTTTTTGAGAAAATATCTTAAATCCCTATATTAATCAAAATCAAAATTTTTTTAAAATGCTTAGACAAAATGTTTATTAAATTTACAATAATAATAATATTAACAACGTAAATAATAGCAGCAGGCTACCAAGGAAAAAAATCTTGTGCTTGGCAACTTGGCAACTACAGGGTATACTATAAACATATTAATTTAACTTATTGAATTTTAATTACTAGGTATGGATTTCAGGAGTCTAAGAAATCACGTATTTTTCTAGATGTAACATTTGTCAAAATTGACTGTTGATATCGTCTAACCAACTCAAATCCATGCACAATTCTTGTTCTTTACTCTGTCCAGTTATCAGCGCTATAAAGTATTACTGTGTCATCAACAAAGCTGTGTAGTCTTAAAAGGTCATTCAAATAAATCTTGAAAAAAATGGAAACGGTTAAAATAGAAATTCTAAACTAAAATATACCAACGAAATAAAATATTAACTCAGCAAACAGTAAAACGGAAAAAAACTGACGTAATGCACTGGTTCAGTAGAGTAATTTATTCTAAGCTAGACTGCTCCAGTCGACGGTAAGTATGCTACGTTTGTTATGCTGTTATCTGAAAGAAAATTCGTTTATTATTTACTGTTATTAAAACGAATAAAACTGTTTGATTGATTGATTTACTACATTTCATTTCATTGTTTTAATAAAAAAAAAAATATATTGTTATAAGCTTCTCAAAGTGGTATTTACCTCAAACCTTTACTATTTTGATGAGTAAACTCCAGCTGGGGTAGTTTGACCTTGCCAATTGACGTAAGGTCTCGATTACGGAATACCTCTCTCCTTGTTCTTGCCATTTAAACGCTCCCGTCTTGGGAGTGCGATTTCGTGCCCGGGGCGTAGGTTGATGGGGTTGAGTAGTCACGTTTTAATAATAGACGACTGGAATGTACCGTAAATGTTAAATGCCTCATTTATTTGATGTTGAACGCGGCGAAATGAAAACGGGTTTGTTCTTCGCATCGCCAAGATTGATGAGTTCAGCTTTAGCGGTCACATTTAAATAATAAATGATATTAACGTAGTCGTCAGCAAGCTTAACAACGGGGTAGATAATTTTACGAAGATTACGTGTAACGCAAATACGCACACGTACTTGACAATAATTGTTCGATTGGATGGCGAACGACCCTGTTATGGTTAATCGGGTTTTGATGTGCACAATGGAGTGTTATTTGGGTCAACACTCGTTATAATGTTCGTAATTGCTCTCACGAATCCGGTTGTGTGTATCAATACGAGGTCCTGTGTAGAACGGAAATTGTCCAATAACTTTATTATTCTATTGTTATATACAGGGGAAAATGTTAGAAACTCAGATATAACACGAAAAAATAACATTGCAAGTGCATAGAGCCTTTAAAATTGACACCTATTGAAACGTATTTAGCTTTTTTAGGTAACCAGTGGGGTACTAAGTTGTGCACCTAAATGCCTAATTTTTTTAAATACCTGCAACAAATATTTTTGGAAAACTTGAACCTTAAAAAAAAGATATACCTGTTTAGCATCGATAAAATTAACTATTTTTTAAATAACAAAACACACGAATTAAGGCTTCATTTTTATTAATTTATTGAAAAGAAAAGTAAGCAATTTTTTCTAACGCTAAAACGCTAAAAAATACAGTAATTATATAAAACTGTTTAATTATTGAGAGGAAAAGTGGGCAAGTTTTTTTAAACTAAAGGAATTGCCCCAGGGGTTAATTTCGCCGTGGCGAGAGTTTGTACGAAAAAAATTATAGGAACTTGACATTTTCTTTTCTCGGGTCCTATATAGATCCTAAAGACTTACCACATTTTACCGGATATCAGAGAAAAAATTAACTTTTAACATTAAACATACTATACATGCTCTTAACCATTACAGTTATTGCAAGTTAATCCTTTATACTTTAACCATTGGCGTAGATTTGGGTAGGCTTTTTATAGAAAGTAATTCACCATTCCTTTTTTTATTTTGGTACTTGAAATGCGACCATCCTGAATCAATAGTATATTATGCCACAAGTGTGATAAATGTCATTAAGTCAGGAGTTTATTTGGCACGAGCGGAGTGTTAGATTTTGGGTACATTTTTACAAAACGACACGAATACATTGACCGACATGACCGTCAGGATTGATAAACGTCAAAATTCAAACCGTGCGGTAATATTTCCGAAAACATCCGATTGCACCGAAAAACGTGCGATAATATTCCAGAAATGCCCGAAGGATCCGTGGGAAACGAAACTGACTGATTGGTGTATTATTAGATATTTTACAGAAGGGGATACAAAAAGTCTCTGAGAAGTACTCGGAAAATACCTAAAGAGATTGTTTGCTTTCTACTTATAATATTTATAAGACTCAACACAAAAACAAACGTTGTCTGAATAATTTTGACAAATTAAATCCAAATTTGCCAAAGAAATTTCTATTTAAATGCGGAATGTACTATAGCATTGATATTTCTTGGTATCCAGTAAATATGAATAAAAATCTATAGATCTTTTAAAATCATATTAACTGAATGTTTTATAATAATGAAAGATAATAAAATAATGACCAATAAAATGAGAGATATTTATGACATAATTTTTTCAACATTTAACGGCGCTTTTTTTTTATTATAAAATATTGTATACTAGTATATTTTTTTAAATATCTACGAGTCGATAACAGCTTTTAAAAACTTTGAATAATGTTTCAAAATGATATTGTTCACCCTGAATGATTGTTATACAAACTTCAGTTTTGCCTCCACCAAACATTTCTAATTCGCTGGAAAATGCACTACGTTTGATAAATTGCTATATGCGCGCTCATTTCTTTCCTTTTTTTTGTGGGATTTTGAAATATTATACGAGCCGTGGCTCGGCACCGTAAACATTACATTAAATTTTCCGGAATGCTTTTCGAACGCAAAAATGGTTTAAATCAGACTTATTCCCGGAATAAGAATCAACGAATTTTATATTGCAGCGAAAAATATGCAGTCGGTAACAAAAATGAATCAATTCAAATATAGTTTGATTGTAAATCTGCCCGTATATATTTAAGTTATCTTAAAAACTATGGAAAACTTTCCAATAAATTTGTTGCGTTAAGTCAATTGAAAAATATTATTTTAGGAAAGTCTGACGACACTATCTCTTCTTGCTATGATGGCGCGTAAATCGAAATATAAAGTTATTTTAGTTTTTGCAATTATAAAATAAGTGAACACGGACAAACTTTAATAGCAAACGAAACCAAATGCGTTAAAAAGATATTATGTTTTTACCTTTGACGTGAAATCAGTTTTTTCTGTCAATTACACGTTAACGTTGGTTTTCCATTTCAGCAATCGAACGTTTTCCATTTGTTTCACAAATCACCTATCGTTTCGATTTTGACATGCAACGAGAGCATTATATAACGTTAAACGAGTAAATAAATTTGACGCCTAAGTAATTCGATAAGGGGTTTAGCAGCAAACTACATTTGGAATTGAACACCTTCGCACACGCTCTGAATTTTTGCACGTGTCTATACACAACATCCGCATTTCTTCGTTTCTTTCCACGTAGAGCTCTTCCTTTGCAGTATATGTAAATTACAATTATTTATTATTACGATTTCAGAAAATCACAACCAGCATTCCAGCAGAATGTGCAGTTTGTATACAATATCCATCAAACTACAAGCACAGTCAATATTATTAAATGTCCGTGATAAAACAACCAATGAAGTCAATAAATTAACAAAAAACATGTATCCCAACATTTTTCATAGAAACTTCCACAGGCTACTGTAATACTACTTACAAATCATCTACATTCCTCCTGCTCCTGAATTTCAATTTCTGAAGAAGGCAGCAGGATAATTGGTGAAATTGAAGATGACAATTATTTAAATTCCACGCCCCAGAAAATAATCAAAAATCGAAAAGTGGTGCCAGTGAAGTGAGGTCAATTTTACAATTATATAATAAATAATAATATATAATTTACCTATAAAATTTTTACTGAAATCATTTTACATATTAATTATTGACCATTAAACATTTTTTATTAAAATGTTAGTCAGGAACGTTTATATTTTTCTTACCAAAATTTTATATATATTTTTTACAACGTTTTAGTAAAATAAATGAAGTATTATTGAAAAAAAAAAACATACGTATTCACCTACATATGTTCATTTCATTCTAAATTTGTTTTAATGAAAATATATTTTTTTATTATACGAAAATACTTTCTTTATCTATCCACTCCAACTTTCATATATTACTTATACAACCACCTGCGGACTTATTATTTGTAAAAACGAACTTAAACTTATCCGAACCTAACGATATCATAAATCTATTTTTATATGTTATGCGTACAAATAATTGTCACCTTCCAGATGAATCACAATATATCACAATTAACAATTGGCCTAAGGTGGTCTTTAATTGATGAAAATCTATTTAACAAGTTAAATTAGAAACATGATCAGATTTTCACAAATTATTGGTTGTATGTAATGTAAACAGGTGGAAGTAACTGTCATTCACTAGCACATAATTTGAGAAAATCTGAATATCGTTTGTTCTAATTTAAAATGATTTATTTAACCCTAAAAAAAACAAATATTTGGAAAATGGTAAAACAATATAAAACCAGATTGCTTCCACAAAATCTTTACTAGGCGGATTTCTTGTCATAAAGGAACGCATTTTTTTTCTATCGTGCTCCTGTGGACCACTATGGAACTTTCGCAACATCGATATAATTTTGTGCATCTTTTATAATAAGGTGTCATACAAAAAATTGTGCAAATAATAGCGATTTACAATTTTTTCAAATATCCAGCGCATCGTGTATGATAGACGAAACCTGAAACTCCCTATCGATACAATTCACGATAATGTTAAAACTAAATTATCCCATATTTTAAAGCTTTTCATTTACGGCTAATAACTTACCCAGGAAAACGGCAATTTTCAGGATCCTTTAGATTTTGTTGTCCATAATCGACACACCCTGTACATAATCCAAAAAATGATTTCCCACGTTTCCCCGGTATATGAATTTTTTCAATAGAGTAAATGGTTCTCGAGAAAATACTGGTTTTCTGAAACCATGCATTATGCCGTAATAATAAATGACGTCATCGCGTCTAGATTGAGTGAGAGATATAGCGACAGTCACATGCACTTTTTCAAATATCTCGACAAACGTGTGTAATAGACGAAAACCTTAAATAAAAGAATGTTGAATGTTGATGCGGCCTATAATAGCGTTTGAACCAATTAACCACATTTTTTACGAATTTTGATTTGTGGCCAATAATTTACTTTGGGAAAGATCAATTTTCAGGGGTCTTTTAGATTTTTCGTCGGATTAATAATGTTGGAGAAAATATTTTTTTCTGGAAACGAAAATAACCCAACAAAAAAAACATTTTTTTTTAAATACTTTGCGGTATTTGATTGCTCCCAACTACATCTAGATCTACCTCTATGCCAAATCTGAAGTAGGTAGTTGAAAATTTGGGGCACCTATTAGGTTTTTTAATATTGCACAGAATATCATGAACACCCTGTACACAAATTGACTTCTAAACCACAGTATTCTAGTTATGGTAAATTTTCATTAATAAAGGAGTCCAATTTTCAGTTTTTTGAGAATACCGGGCACACCTTATATACAGTTTTTAAAATTATGGAGCATAAAGGTTTATTGAATTATATCTCACCGATGTTTTCGTTCAAAATTTTTGTTAATCGCATAAACAGTTTTTGAGAAATGATTTTTTTCCTCGACTCTTGCAAACGCTTATCGTGTTTCATAGCAATTTACTAAAAAACCAAAATGGATACCGCCGTCGTGGAATTTTGTTACAGGCTTAGGGTTACAAAGTTATTTACCGTAACCGATATATAAAATTTTTATACGAAGTTAGATACTTTCGAAAAAAAATTCGAAAGCAATACAGTACATTTATTTTCCATTTGTACTAAATTGTTTCACAAACAAAATAATACTGATTACGGTACTACTCTATCAACCTTAATCTTTCGTGAAAAAGCGAGAATTTTACAACAAAGCACGCCAAATATTAATAAGGATGAATAATACAGAAATTTTCTTAGTCGGGATAAACAGAAGGTTCCAAACTCACTATAGAAAAATCACTCGTTGAAATTGTCAAACATTTTAATGCCTCTTAATTCTATCGGGTTGAGCATTTTCCGGTTACTTGAGACCTCGCCGCACAAACATTTTTTAAACCGCCTCGGGGTATGGCACTAATTCCGGCAAGCTTTCGAAACTTTTCGATCGTGTAGTAGTATTGCCGAAAATATCTTGCGTCGACATTGGCCAATTATTTCGCATGACGAGATCGTTGATCGTACAGACGGGTTCGATATCCATTCATTCAACTTTCGCGTATCCAGTAAATCCGACGGACCGATCTCTAAGGACCCCCAAAAATATCGGGTTTGATGAACCCGTGTTTGTCGAACGCTGTTCATTAAAATGGTATTAATTTAATCCCAAATTTATTAATACACCGGCATTCCATTTTTGGATTCGATTCGTTGAAGAATATTCACTCGGGTGAAACATTACTTGGGTGTGTTTAGTTTTGAGGTTATGGTATGATTTTATAAAAAAAAAACATTCACTTTGTATTAGTTTGTAGGCGTAAGTAAAATTTCTTATTTCTTTTCTCTTCAATGTAAGAAATCTGACTGTTTTTCTTAGTCCCTATTCGGGTCTTAAAAAGTAGCTCCATCTTTTTCGAGGACGCCTTGTATTTTTACGACTTATAAGTGATTTGTCACGTGCTATTTTAAATATTCTTGAGTCTTTCATGCGATTCATGTGGTCGTTCCATTCCGTTTTAGGTAAACTTTGGACAATACAATTATTTTTGATTTTTGTTGTGAATCCGATTCTAATAAATTTACCAGTTACCATCTGACCTTACCTCATTACCCCCTTTAATGGCAGAATAATTAAAACGTACAAACGGTAGCACATTTATAAGTGTATTTGTTTTGTTTAATGGACGAGGATTTGCTGTTAGTCGGTAATGTTCACAGGATTAAAAGACTACTAATAAATTGTTGACATTAACGCTAACGAAAAGATGTTGCACTCTCAAGAAAAGTACAAACGCACTTAGATGCAGATTGGTCAGTATGGCAGTTTTTAACTAGAACTGAAAATATTTGAGAAAATGAAATGAGAAATGAAAATGAATGAATGAATGAAAAGAAAATGACTCGAGCGTTGTTTAGATCAGTCTGTAGTCAGTTTTCGTACCTAATGAGGTTTTATTAGTCACGCCCTTCTGAAATAGACTTTACGAGTCAATTATGATTAATTAAACTGGGATGTAAAATGCGAAAAAACCAACCGAACTAAAAAAAATAAACCGCTGATGTGGAAAGTATCAGCTGATGAAAATCATCTGCAAATATCATTAGAGCGTAAAGGAATTTGGAATATTATAGAAATAGCAATTGGAAAGTGTTACAAATTAGACGGTGTGTAGGTAAAATACAAAACAAATAATTTTGACGTATTAATGAATATATTCTTAAAAACTATAACTTTGGCATTTTGTATATTGAAAACTGAAAGTCAATGCAAATTAGCAAATTGGCACTGTTTTTTTCAAACGGAATGTAGGGTTTGTTTTATTTGTATTGAAATAAACGAGTGTTGATTTCATTAGCATTTTTCGGATTGTGAACATGCAATTTAATGGTTTCAACTTGTACATAATTAGGAAAAATTCGTAAGCGTCACTTTTATCTAAAATATTTTTTGGCAGCCGTTCGTTGTCTGTTAGCTTTTCCGTTCGTTAACGCAAGTTTTAGGATACCACACGTCCTTCTCTGATTAGGGTTTAGTTTTGTTGTTTTCGTACCGAATACAACAGTTTCTTTGATTTCTACCTTTTTGTTTCAATTAGCTACCCGCTTTTAAGGAAGTTTCGTATTTATTTGCCAGCGAAGCTAATGCCCTTCGAAAAACATTTCTAGTCTTCGGAATGTACAACTTGTGCCAAATAAAACAATCCCATAGGAGATACGAAAAAAAGTTTCGTACAAAAGTTTCTTGGATTCTTCTGAAGATTTATAATATAAATTTGTTGATACAGGGTATCCCCCGACATCAGTTTTGTTATTTGTAATGCAACACCCTGTATATTTCGAAAAATTTTTGAATCATTGGTTGAAATAACTTTCTTAAGCAATTTCTATTCAAATTATATTTATTCATATTTTGATTGCCCCATAGAAATTGTGTTGTGACGCTACTTATCCAAGTGCACTACTCAATCAGTTTGACAGATGCGTGTCAGCTTATACAGGGTGTCCCAAATAGGTGGTGCCGTTTTGGCGAATTCAATTAACACAATTTCAAGAATTTCAAAGTGAAGAGCCTACATTCTTATTCAGATATCAATTCTAGGACAAAAAATAAGTTGGATTTGTAATTTATCTTATATTTAAATTTTAGATACTTTTTGTTTTGAAATTAAAGCTGCCCACATTAAGTCACTTGACGGCAAAATTGAGTATTCTTTAAATAGGAAAGACATGATACTACTTCTTTTAAAAATATAATACTCAAGATATGCCAATAAAACCTATTGCTAGGAAAGATTTAATAGTTAATTGTCTAGCTTAATTGATAATACCTAATAACAAAAATAAATAATTAAACAAGGTAACGAATTTGAATAAATAAATCTATGAAACAAAAACAAAAAACAGAAACAAATAACTAAAAACAAACTTAAATATGGTGATACTGGAATATATTTTCAATATATTGTCCATCTTCTGCCATACACATTGTATAGCGCGTCACAATGCTGGAGATCGCATTTCTAACCGCATCACTATCATGTAATGCAAGAATATCTGGTCTAATCTTTGAACCTCGAATTTTTTTAAACTTCGAATACCTCAAAAAGTAAGTAAAATTTAATATAAGTTAAATTACAAACGTACTTTATTTTTTGTCGTAGAATTTATTTATGAAGAAAAATATAGTGTGTTCCATTTGAAAATCTTGAGATTTTGTAAAATAAATTCTCCAAAACGGCACCACCTATTTGGGACACCCTGTATAAGCTGAGGCGCATCTTTAAAAATGATTGAGTAGTGCGTCATTTCCTTAGTCTGTAGCGCCACAACACAATTTTATATGGAGCAATCAAAATATGAAAAAAAAAAACACATAACCTAAACTACCTAAACTATGCAAAATTGCAAGAAAGTGACCTTCATTGTAACCACGGATTCCAAAAATGTCGAAATACATAGGGTGTTCCATTTAAAATAACAAAGTTGACGTCGGGGGGACACTTTTGGGACACCCTGTATCAACAAAATGATAACATTTTAAATCTTCAGCAGAGTCCAAGAAACTTTTGTAAGAAACTGATTTTCGTTTCTCCTATTGCTTTCCAGATCGTATAGTGGATCGTTCTATTTAGCACATGGTATACTTTCTCGTTTTGTATATTACTTTTCGAGACGTTAGTTTGATTTTAAGGGGGAGATAAAGTCTCCGCTATAATGGTAATTTTAAATTATTCAAAAAGTTATTTTTTTATTTTATTTATGTATTTACTTTTTTTTACACTACCCAATTCTGCCGCTTTTATATTACATTGTATATTTTTTTGCGATTGTGTATTGATTACAGTATTTTATAACTAATACTAAAATTCATATATATTTATTTATAAAATAACTATAAAATTCCTGTAATAAGTGAGTTTAAGTGATAAATAAAATTCTATCAGACATCGGACCCACAGAAGGAAATTTGAAAAACAGCTTTATAGATATGTATCTCGAACTCCTGGTCTGACTTTGTATGTCCGTTACGCCAAAATTATACCAAAATGGATCGTATAAGCCCGCGGGATCGTTTTACGACTGATTACAGACATGTATCTTGGGGTCGTAATATCTACAACCGGGTATCTGTCTCAGGCGTGACGTGGACAGATAAACTGATTGTAGTCCCGAATGCTACGTCTCCGTGGCCCGTTTGAAATTTCATTGTCCGCCGGATGGTTGAATATTATTAACCTCTCTCCAGGGGTAGGACCCTGTAACCCAAAGTGATCGCGACCCGTTTTCTAATGTTAAAGCTGATATTCACGTTGGTTCAACAAGATTAGAATAATTTTGCGAAAAATTATGTAAGCAAATCTTAACTGTCAGTATGAGTTATGTTATAGTGGGTGTCATTCTCAGCCTCTCCCTCGAAATATACCAAGACAAATATTTTGTTCTACAAACCAGTAAATGTTATATTGGTTTTATCGGTTAGTGAAGTCGGTCTTAACGAGAATGGCAATGGTGTGACAGAAAAGCCAAGCAAATTTTACAATAGAAAAAGACGACTAGCAATGATGATTGTTGTCTTTCTCTTGCTCATTTATGTAAATGGGAAAATAGGAGAATTATGTCTTAAACAACTGACAAAGTCTTATTAACACATACTGTACTTCTCAAAAAGCTTGAGTATTTTGGTCTGAGCCTTTCAGCTGTGCATTTCTTTAAGACTTATTTGGAGGGCCGATGCCAGGGACTCGTGATGGGTGGTACTGTTCCTAATTTTATTGCTACTAAGAAAGGAGAACCACAAGGAAGTGGGTTGGGACCGTTACAGCGGACTTTTGGTATCACGTCAAATAATGCATGTCTCATCAATATGCTGATAGCATTCATATTTTTTATTCATTTTATATAGATAACATAGATCATGCACGTTATATAAATACAGATCTAAATAGATACAATATCTCGGTTGTCTTCGGCTCACGGTCTGCTACTTTTTGGTCCTAATAGGGAGAGTGTCTGCTATAATTATAATTTAAATCTAGTTTTAAATAATGTAGGTTAGTCTGTAGAAACTTGGAAATTCTGATGAATGTTAATTTAAGATATGAAGACCACGCGAAAACATTAATAAAAAAATCATTTCTAAGAACATTCTCAAGACGAACATTCGACTAAATCTGTACGATACTATCGAGCTTGGGGTATGGGGACGTTGTTTATTGGCCGTGTGATACTTTAAAAAATAAAGGATCTCTGAAAAAAATTCAGATTTTTTTTATGTTATCGATAAAACCTCAGGAAATATGATCATATAATTGACTACATAAAGCAGCCTAAGTGTTGAATTGAGTTGAATCTCTCTGAAAAGTATTACTTGCACCTTGCAACTCTAGTACATAAAATTAAAAGCACTGCAGAGACCGCTTATTTATTTAAAAGGGTCCAACATCCACCAGCGTGTTACAGGGCACCGCGAGTTATACTATATTCCCAAGCACAATACTGGCACGCTTCAGAGATATTTCACTTACAACCCTATTAAAGTTTATAATGATGTCCCTGCTACTGTGAAAGCCTGTCCATCTGCTAAGTCGTTTATAAATAAGTTCAAAGATGTATTGTTACTGAAGATAGAGGGAGTCCCTTCATTAAGTATATAAATAATCAATCAAGTTTTTTTTTTTTAATTGTATATGATTAATATGAACCACGTTAACTAAAGCTACATAAGTAATTAAAATGATTGCTTACTTTAAAACAGTAAGACATATAAATAAATATAAATAAAATGTAAAATAGATAAAATAAATGATAGTACCCGTTACCCGGATCTGGATATATATATATATATATATATATATATATATATATATATATATATATATATATATATATATATATATATAAACAGAACCAAAACTAACCAGAACACCCAGTATTTCGAAAAGAAACTTCAGATTATCAAATTAGGTGAGAATCCTTCTCTTTTCTTTTGTCAGAGAGGTTAGCCAACAGCATGTATATATGCAACTAACGATTATGCCATTTTTCAAAAATCATTAATTAACACTAGTATGAAATTATTAGCAGGTTACTACATACACAAGATTGTCACCGTCAAAATATATCACAACTACTTAATTCAAGGAAGCATCGAAATTTCACAAAGTATCTGTTAGCAAAACCTCCCAAAAAAACATACAGAGAAATGATATTGATTATCTCTTATTACAGAGAAAACAATCCGCATTACTGCTAGCCTCAGTCTAAATAACATTGGACTTCTATACCTGTTCGACAGACAGAGTTCACTGATTGACTCCCCACCCCTTTTCCATGGGCTTTTCTAGTTTACGATTGTCAAAAATAGGTATCGTGGGGTTTCTCATGCTGCTGGAAAAAGTCAACGCGTGACGACGTGGAATCGGGAGGAAAACGCTTACAAAGATTATGATACTCTCCGGAGCAGCCCGGCCGGAAAAAAACATGAACGGGATATGCTTTTTTTGCAAAAGTCTGGATATTAACGAAACGTGCTTCTCAAAAGATGTTCCCGAATAAGGTTCGAGTCAATCGTCGATCTCTCAGCGGCAAAGCAAATAAAATTAGATGGGGGACACGGGGGCACGGCGTCTTTATATAAATAAACGACAGGGAGACGTGGGGTATAAAGGAGATGTATTTTTCGAAACGGCAAATAAAAATGTCGGAACGACGATGGAGAAAATTTATTAATGTTTACTGCTTTAAGTTTTACAGATCAACCACCAACCGGATTAGGATTACAATTAAACTCTTCTACAGGGTGTGCTGTTAATATCAAATAATCGGGCTGGATTCTAACTTTGATTTGAATTATGGACCTCTTCAAATGGACAAAGACTAAGATACTGTCAACAATGTCGTCCATAATATGAAGATTTCCTTTTGAAAATTTTATTTTTCTATTAACTGATGGCGTATCGCCGCTATAAGAATTTCTAAGTAAAGTTACAATAGCTCACAGAAACGAATACGGAATGAACAATAATGTCCGCAAAACCAAAGTTATAGTTATTTTCAACAAGTAGCTAAATTGAAGTATCTTGGGTCTGGATTGCTGAAGATTGGCGCCAGGAAGTTGAAGCCAGAATCGAACAGGCCCGTAGCACTTTTCTCAAAATGAAGCAGGTCTTTGTAACAAAATTTTAACACTAAATATCCATCATCAAATCATGGTTAAGTGCTCAAAGTGATCATAATTGAAGTCGTTGAAATATTAATATTTCGTGTATGTATCAAATGAATCCGTAGAGTTCTCAAAAGAGACCTACTAAGTACAATTAAGAAAAGGAAACCAGCATTCTACATCTAATCATAAATAAAATTGGAGTGAAGCCTGGTCCAAGGAGGAGCAGATATCCTGGATGAAAAATATTCGAGGTTGGACACACTCGTCAGAAACAGGAGAAGAATTTGCTGCAGTTGTCACCAATCTTGCATGAAAAGAGGCACATGAAGAAGAAGAAGTATTAGGAGAAATCCTAACACTGCCTAAGAAGGCAGGTTCATATTATGGGAGTGGGCGACGACAGAAAAATATGAAACTAACGAGTTGCGCATCACTAAGAAGGAGCCAATTCATTGAATTTTAGACACTATCCCAACTCCCCAAGAAAGAGGCCATGTATTCGCTCGAGAGTACAGAGCCCTTCGAAGGGAGAAGGTGAAGATGTGCGGGTGCAATGGAGGAAGGGACGCACAGCAGATAAAATTGTATAGATATAGATATTGATGGATTAGCCAGTTTTCTAGACTAATCGACCTTTTTTCTCGTAAGATCGCTCATTGTTTGTATTTTTTAATTTATTAGGAAACACCACTCAAGTCTACGGAGCAAGATTATTTGTGGTTTCAATTTACCCAATTTAACTATTGATTTCAAATTAAAACGGGTATTGCCAGACATAACTCACAAAAGCTATAAATGGTTTAATAATATATTATGCAGCAAGTGTTGCATACTATACTTTTTCTATGACCGTCACAAAAAAATGACAATTTAACAAATTAAAAATAATAACAAATTATCGGATTACTAAATTTCGTACCATTAAAAAAAAATATTTACTAGTTGCCATTAAACCTATTCGTTTATCGTTCCAATCGGTTCTGCTATTGCTATGTCTTTTTAACTCTGTGCGTTAGACACAGACAGATATATTATTGGATATGTCTTATAAACAACGGAATAAACACTATTTTGGAATGTTATATTGTTTATTTAACTTTTTCAATTGATCAATAAGTAGTTTATTTAAAGAAAAAAAAAGTAATTGGAAGAAAAGTCATCCAAGAATAGAGCTTTTAAGAGGATTACATTTTTACAGCAAGAAAAAGCAGGGCCTAACCTTCAATTTTGTTTTGTTTGTACTGATTAGACATGGCAAGATATTAATATAAAAACCACTTTACTTTCCGACAAGTCCACTACATTTTAAGTGTAGCGTATTATTTAAATTGTCTGATATATTACATAACGTTTTTCTGTGTATTAGTTTTTGTGTACGTTGCAAAATAAAACAAATACATTCACTGACGCGACCGTCAGAATTGACAAACGTCAAAATTCGTATTCGTGCGGTATTATGCAACAAGTGCGGTAAACAGCATTTGACTCACGAGTTTATTTGACACGAGTGGAGCGCAGCGGAGCGAGTTTTTAATAAACGAGTGACTTAAAAATTTTACCGAGCGTGTTGCATACTGGGTAGATTTTCGCAAAACAACAAGAATACATTCACTGACATGATCGCCAGAATTCAAAGCGTGGGAAATATCTCCGAAAACATCCGGTTGCTCCCAAACCCGTGCGGTAAAATCCCGGAAATGTCCGAAGTGGCTCAGATCCGTGGGAAAAGAAACTGACGTGGAAAAGTGACGCTTCCCGCATGCTAGATAGGTGTGTAATTAGATATTTTACAGACGAGAATAGAAAAAAATATATTTTAGGGGCAAAACAACACAACCTATCGCATATAGATTGAATTAATCACCCTCCCAAAATTTTTTGCTATGTCTCCGATGTTTCAAAATATGAAGAGGGGAAACTTTGCTTTATGCACGCATTATCCATTATACATCCATAAATTTCCAGACCAATCGCGTTTTCAGTATCTATAATGAGGTTTCGTACTTCTCTTTTACAACATAAACCCATTTATTATTTATCGTCTTGTGTAATCTTTTACAACATTATACCTCGTCGATATTTTTCATTTTCCTTCTAATTATTTTTAATTACACGACATTTTTGGGTAAACAAACGTATTCCGAACATTTCGGATGACAGTTCGGCTTCACAAATGCTTCAGAATCATAAAGTCGCTTTTCACGACTTTAATGATGATGAATCGTTATATATTAATGACGTTTCAGCGCAGAGATGTTTGAACACGGCGTTGACAAGTGTCGCGAAGCTTTTAGAAAAGTTACATTTAAACTGGCGACAATCTTTCGCAGAACGCCCTAAATTATTTATTAACTCGAAAGTCAACAGGAGCACTTTGTATTTATTTGTATAAATATTTGTATTTGTATTTATAAAATTAAATGGTTCTACAGTTCGAGTTTCATCAACAGAAATAGAAAAAAAAGTTTCTCTCCCTAATCAATTTTCTATAAAAAGTAAACACATTTGGCGTAAGACCATCATGGTCCAAACCCACAAGTTATTTCTGATACTGAAAAAAAAACTGGGCCACATTGACACCAAACGTAGCAGTTGCCAAAACGCATTCTTTTAGTGTACTGTCCTGCCTTGGATCTCTACCCAATTTAGTCAAAAAAAGAATGAAATATCCTTTTGTTTTTTGTCGCAAGAGAACCAAAATGTGATTGTTTATTGCTTTTTACAAATCGTTTCATTCAAGTAAGAATAACCGCTGTGTTTTCTTTTTGACAAAAGAGCTCTTTTCGAAAAAAAAATGCAAAAAAAATAAAAACAGAGTGGTACATCAAAAAATAAAACAGTGAGAAAACGGCAATCAAAATACACAAAATCAGAAAATATTTGATCTCTAAGAAGTTATAATGGCTACTGAAAAGGCATTGCCAAAACACAAAAGTTCCAAAAAATTACTCCAAATTGAAATTTTTACCACAGGTTAATGATGTGTATACCAAATTCGTTGCGCCCTCTAGGGTCTCGTCAGAAAACCATTAGCTATACACATTTCCCGCTGTGGCATTGGATAGTATATTTGGATATTTTCAAAACTTTAGAAGGATTACGATTATATTCGTACAGGTTTTTTATGCAGGTTGTTTCTCCTCTAATTTCCAGAGGATATAAAATGGTGAAACATAACGTTAGCTTAATTGTTTCAAATGTTTTCAGAAGATAAAGGGGCCAAAAAATACTTAAATTCAATTTAGATCACAAGTGCCATAAAAGTCGGCCTTTTCTTAGATTTGGAAGGAAGAATACTGAATACAATGAAATATTTTAACACATATAATTTCTTGACAAAAATTTGAATTATCATCCAAATTATAATGAAATTAAGCAAATAAAAATGCAAGTCTTTTGTCGCTTGATTGTTTTCGTATATTGCTTTTTTTCAAGAAAAAAAACAATTTAATGTATGTCACTATTGGGCAACAAATTCTAATCAGTTTTTTATTAATATCTTTAAAAATGTGGTAGTTTTATGTTTGGCAGGACCCTAACTTAAGCCTAACTGGAATAACATTTTTCCAGGGACATGCAATCAAATAATTTTTATTTCTTTCCTCGAAACTAGGCATTTTTTTAAAAATATTTTGAATTCATGTTCATATAAACAAAAATTATTATTTTTTCACGTACAATCCCTTAAATTATTCATATGTTATTTCCACCTTATATAAGTTATTAATTGGTACTGTACTGTACTTAATTACACTTAATGGATTCTATTAACAGTGAAAGAGTTTCATATGTATTATTAATGTGTATCATTATGTATTAATAATGCATTTTAATTGCTCACATATAAATACTATAGAGTAAATATTTCACGATATGCTGACAATTTGTTCCCCGTAGGAGATAAAGAGTGACTCGCTTGCAATCCTGCAGAATAGAGAAGACCCAAACGTATTCGTTAATAAATCGTCCGCAAATCGATCCAATTCGTTGAAAAAAAAAATACATTATCGAACATCGACTTACCAGCGTCGCGCGTTCATCGTCGTCGGCAATTCAAAAACCACAACTGCGAAAAAAAAACTTAAAATGCATACTAATTCGTAGTCGAAACGATTCTACGTTCGGAAAGGGAATGATCGCTTTTTCCGTTAAATTTCAAACTGGAGCACGCGCGTATATTTATACCATCGACACAGTCGATGCGCCTTTCGGACTCGCGGTGTTCGTGCCGACTACGGGCGTCGCGGCGTCGAGCGTCGTCACCTGGTCAACGAAAGATACCGACGTCGCGTAGGGGGTGTCCTTTTGGTGTTGGTCGTCGCGACGCTCGCGCACGTCCCTCCGGAGACGCTTCGGGTATTCTGTCCCGTTCCAGATTCCGCGTTCAAAATATAAACACCGACTGTCCCGGGTAGTCATTAACAATTAAGAGATTTCTTATTAACGTTAATGATTTACCCTGCTTTCGTTAATTCGAGATGTTTTTGTGCCGTACTTTACTCTTAATCACTTTTAATATACCGACCGAAGAAAAGATTCTTAAAGAAAGGAAAATCTGTATACTGGAAATACTAGACCTCAAAATATTACACTACGTGTCATACAAATGTAGCTGGTCACAGACCGTTCGAAGTTTAAATTTTATTCTGAATATAATAATAATAATAAAAATTGGCAGTTTTGGGTTCTTAGACATAACAATTAGGAATTTAAAATTTATGTGGACGTTGCTCCTAGAGGGCGCGAGTTTCACTGTGTAAATAAATAAATCTGTGAAGCGTTTTCTGCTTTTTTTTTTCTAGTGTTCAGGAGCCAGAAACAACTCCTTGCCGCGATCTTTTTTAAATGCTGTACGGATTCTCTGCTGCTACCGCTATTTTTAATCTTTAATAAAAGTTTATCAGAAGGGCACTTCCCGACTATTTGGAATTGTGCCAAGGTTCATAACATTGGCAGTAAGATTGATATTACAAACTACCGACCCACGCCAATTCTTTCCATTCCAGGCAAAATGCTTGAGGCAATTATAACTGAATAATTAGCTATTAAACTTAGGTACGTTCTTGGTGAAACGCAATATGGCTTTTTTAGGGGTAGGCGCGTCACTACAAATTTCTCACTGTATATTAAAGATGTGTCACAGAGGTTGGATAATAGAATGCAAATGGATGCTGTGTACACTGATATATTCAAGCCATTCGATAAAGTACATCATCCTACAATGTTAGTAAAACTTAAAAACTTCTTTGTGTACGGTTCTCTTTTACAACCATACATTAGTTCTAGGACTCATTTTATTGAGTTAAATGGAACTAAATCTATCACGTCTAGTACACTTCAGGGACCTATTCTGTTTTCATTGTTCATAGGAGAAGCGAGTAAATGTTTTCATTTTGCAAAATTTATTTCAAATGCTGATGAGCAAAGGGTGTATGCGCCTGTCAGGAGCATCGACGACTGTCGCAAGTTTCAGGAGGACCTTGATAAATTTTATGACTACTGCTTAGGAAACCGACTGTTTTCAAATATTGACAAATGTTACTAACTTAAGTTCAGTAAATTAAAAAATGATATTATTATTATAAATTCAATAGAGTAAATATTAAAGAAGTAAAACATATCAGGAATCTTCGAGTGACTATTGACACAAAACTGAGTTTTGACATTCAAGGGTTAGCAAAGAATTTACAGATCCGCTGGTCGTGCTCTATAAAACTTATGCGCGGTCCTATCTCGTGTTTGCCAGTGTGATATGTAGACCTCAATATGTAAACAGAACTGAATGCACTCAAAAAGAAGTTCATTTTTCTCATGAACTTTAAATATAAATACAATCTAATAAGTGTATCGTATGAAGCAAGCCTTTACTTCTTTCATATGTTATCATATGTTATCTGTAGAGTAGACTGTTCGATACTATTTAAAAAAATATTTCTTTAATGCTAGGGTGGTTATGACTAGAACGCCAGCTTTATTCTATGCGCCTAAATATAATACAAATTTAGGAAGCATTTCACCAATATCTCTTTTGCAATTGCAATTCATTTAGCAATAAAAGTCTTTCTCTAGGACTGAATTAAATTTGTTTCTACATTCTTTCTTGTTTTACTTTTTTCTTTTTATTTAGAAATAGTTTTGCTTACTCTTTTTTTGAATTAAGATAAATTTAGTTTTAGTGTACCTTTTTAAATTGTTTAGTTCGTCATGTTGAATCATTTTTCTTTTGTTTGTTAAGTTTTTAAATTAAGCTTGAAACATGAAACATTTCATAGAAAAGGAACTCTGTTTAGTTTTGTTCATAAAATTTGTGGATTCCTCCTGTTTCGGTTTTTGTGGAGTCAAACTAGCTAACGTTTCGCCAATATAACGCCATCTATACCCTTAAAGTGGAAATTATTAGAGAGAAGAGCGGTTTTTTTATTAATTAATTTAAGTAACAATCTTAACCGCGACTCAGGTCTCTTTCTGTCACCAATTTGGGAATCAGTCATCCGAGATGGTGTTTATGCCCCTCATTAAGCTCCGCCCCCTCCAAAAATATAAAAGCAGGTACGGAGTAAAATGCGAGTCAGTAGCCTGTGGAAGTTTCTTTGAAAAATTGCTCTGTTTAGGCTGTTAGTTTTGACCTGATTGCGTTTAAAAAGTTCTGCCGAAGCGAGAGTATCTTTTCTATGAAAAATTAAACTTTCTATAAAATTTTTATCATATTTCCACCATAACTTGACGGATAAAAAATACATGATTCGATTTATCTAAACAATACCACTGTAGTCTCACCAAACAATTGCGCCCTAATGGTATCTGTATGTTTATTCGTAACAGTCTTTTCTTCATCATAGTCTCAATTAATGTTTTGTTCATCCGGATTTTTATTTTTTATCTAATCTGAGAACTCCATAGAACTCCAATAAATTTTTTTGTTCTAGATTTACCATGTTAAATTCATTTTTTTATCTCGTTTTCACAAAATCCATCTTCGCTTATATTTAGCCCCCTTAAAGCCTACGATCTGGCTTTAAGTCGCGATCACTTTATGCTAATAACTAAATACTCTTTTTTTTGAGCAACTTAAAATCTAGACCAACAATATTGGAGATGTATATATAGACGTAGGGTTTTCACTAAAATTATGTAAAACTGGTTTTTCTACTCCCGTGACGTTTGTCAATTCTGAGTTTGGTCATTCGTTTATCAAATACTCTCCAATAAACACTGCTAAATTCAAATGCCGTTTACTACCCTTGCTGCATAATATACTCGTAGTATTATATATTAAAGTCAGAATAGTTAAACTAATATTATACGAGCAACTTGCTTCAAATATATATGCAAGGCAGGTTCAGCACAGCTTGCCTGGCAAATTGAAGTGAATGGATCTAGGTTCTGTATTCCAGGAAACTTGCTTATCCACTCCCTACTTTTCAGTTGTTTATCTAATAAGTTTATCAGAAGGCGCATAGACGTACACGTCGAAGCAAGTGGATACGTTACAGCATAAATTTAAAATTATAATGAAAATATTTGGTCACATCTGCGTCATAACGCCACAACCGAAATGTTGGGGTCTACTAAAGGAATACAACTTATATCCTTTTGAACTTTCCAAAGAAAATGCCTTTAACAATAGCAATAAGCAACCTCTAGAATTCCTCTTTGTTATCCATTTTCTAATACATATTTTCTGTCTTTGGCTAGACGCTTTCTCAATTTTGCCGATAGTCCCTCCAAACGTTGAACTAATAACAATTTGGACACCGATTTCAGAACTGGTTTTACCCGTTTACCACCACATCAAATCGGGGCACTGGATTACTTGCCATTAACAGTCAGTTGCATACTTGCCTTAACTTTCCACCATATTGGTGTGAACTGGCATGAAACCGAAATTTACCATTTCACTGTTACATTTGTAATGCTTCTTATTGGAGTGATAATTTTAACTGAACTCTGGCGACTAAAATAAATTATTCATAACACTTTTTTTAATACATCCCTTATATGTACCAACTGTATCTTCGTCTTGCATTTTTTAAATGTTGAATGACTGATGATGATAAGTGACCATAATAGTCACTGTAATGATTGGGATGTTCTAGCCAGCCTTTTATTCTCACGTCGTGATTTCTATGACTTTGATAAAGTAATGTTTATGTCTTATAAATGTATCATAGCAACCGCCACCACTATCTTGCAGAATAAAATTGAAACCCCAACTCCGCCACCAAAATTTTCAGCCTAGCATTCGAACATTTTAAACCAGTACTATTTTCGTAATCGCCGCCATTTAACAATATCTGCGGCCGTGGTGCCTTTTTTTGCTCTGTCGTGTCACGCGAGCTTTTTCAATGCCGATCGATTTTCCCGATTTTATCACGTGAAGCCTTGAGTTTCTTAAGTAATTGGCAAAGCACGCTATCAATTCGCAATGGAAGCCGGCACCATAAATTATTTGAATTATAAACGGGTAAATACTTACCGGAAGTTTAATTAGTCGAGGATTTGCAGGTGTGTCTCGGAAACTGGATAGGTCGCCAAGTACCTCAATTCGATTCGTTCTAAATTTAGAACGGGGACTTTTCTAGCTTCCATTTAGTTTTGGTTAGTTAATTAAATACAACAAAAGTTAATAACAACGTATGTAAAGCAGATTTGAGATTGAGCTGGATCATAACTTTCTCAGCACTCTTGATATTTTACGAAATTTAATACACACCTTTTAATTTTAAAAGAGCATTTTGTAACTTAAAATACATTTAAATTTCTATCGGTGACTTCTGTTAGCGGTTTGAACTGAACATTTTTAAGAAAAGAAAGAAAGTTTATATTCATTCCAATTCTAAATTTAGAACGAGAACTTTCCTAACTTCTATTTAGTTTTTAAAATACATTTCACATATTTTAAAAATATAATAGTGTTCACTACTTAAAAGCGTGAATGTCGTGGGTGATTTTAAGAAAAATTAAATATCAATGTAAGTAAACCAGATCTATCACAACTTTCGCATCACTCTAGATATTTTTATGCATTTTTTTTTATACAAATTTTAAAGGAACATTAAAGTTATATTTGCAATATTTATTATTCGCTTAAAACAAATGATAACCAGGCAACAAGTAGGGCATGCTAGGAAACAATTTCTAGTTTCACCAGCGCTGTCTATTCATGAATTGAATAGGAAAAATTTTGAGAAAACATTTTTGCTTAAAATATTGTCAAAATTTTAATCAAGGCTCCGTTTGATTGGACGTCTACCCTTAGAAGCAGGACACATAAGTTTTCTTTGTCGGTTACGTCTTTGCTATACTTCCAGTCGAGAGAGAGAGAGAGAGAGAGCACTTTTAGAGCAATAGGTCAGGTCAGTGAGAGGGCAGATTGCCTCGATGGATCGCAGCCCCATTAAACTTTCATAGATTAAATTCCCTTGGGGTGAAAAAGTTTTGGGTGTGCACGTCCATTCGGATATTGGCGAAAAATTAACAAAAGATCCGCTATTCTGTTCCGAACAAAGTCACCATTCGTTCAACAGAAACTCTCTGTAATTTTCGTATTCGTTAATTGTTAAACCGCGTATTAAGCAAGTAAAAATATCCACGACAAATTTTAAGTCAACCTTCCTATTTACAGTCTGTTTCATTAGTAATAGGGCCCAATGCACGCATACAAAGTTCCGCGGAATGGTTTGACAATAGTTTTTTTTTTTAATTTCCCAGGTATCCATCACTGCGTTGTTTCAGCAGATCGAAGAAAGTGCGACCGAAGCAATAACGATCGTAAGTAAGAGTAAGTAAAGAAGGAATATAATTGTCTGAAGTCGATTGAATGGGGACAATAAAAATCCTTATTGTTCTAATTGCAAAATAGCTTTATTGGGTAATAATTATAATTCTACTGGGTAAACTATATAAACTTACAATGACGGTTTCAATTGCTAACGTTGTCTGTCAGTGAATCCGAATCGTCGAAAAATCTAAATCGGTTGATCGAAAGCTCCGTTGTATAATTTGTGAACGTACTCTTTGCGACTTGGAATGTCATCGGAATGCCTGTGGTACACCTGATAGGAGGCGTTTTTGAGATATCTCACGCCCTTGTATTGACTCTGAAACGAGAGAGGAACTCTGCTGCTGCTTTGAACTAATTTTAAAAACGGCTTTAGTAACGAGTTTGTTTAAGTACGAGCAGAGCGACTCTTTAATAAGCGAGTGTCTGGAGGAAGGGTTGCATACTATAGTTTTTCAACGACAATCACGAGAAAAAAAAAAGAATTTAACAAATAATTTCGCAAAATATACAAAATATAAAAATTAGAAATTCATTAGAACTGAAAAATAGTAGGGACTAGAAAAAAATCGTTGAATTGACAAGTTTCGTTCACTACGATCGTGGGCCACGTTGAACATTTAAGTCACGGGTTTGGGAGCGATCGGATATATTCGATAGACTTTACCCACGGATAGGATTTTGACGAGCTGTTTTGCAAAAATATACCGAAAAATTAATGTTCTTAGAGAAACTTCTCCAGGCACACGTTTATTAAGCACTCGCTCCGCTGAAATGCAAAATTTGGACCAAAATTAGCCAGGAAAGCAAAATAGGCGGTTTCTTATTTGGCTGTATATATGGTTATTAATATTCCTATAATCTAATATATGACACACTACTTTTTAGTTTTTTTTTTCACAGAAACTTCCACAGGCTACGGTAATACTTTTTATGAAACTTTTGTATTCCTCCTGCGTCGGTTTTTGCTGAGTCGAAATTGCTGACGTTTCGCCAATCATCCTGTTGGCTTCTTCAGAGCTTGACTGAAACTGTTTGACTCAAACAATTGGGTTTTATACGACGCTTCATTTAAGTTATAAGATTTGAAGTCCGTATTTAATTTTAAATTACATTAAGATATCTAAACGGCAACAACATAAATATTAAAGCAACATTTAAAAATAAAAATCACTCGCACAAATAAGCATATTTTACTTCAAAAAATTGCATCGTTTTTATCACCGAAATATTAGCAGTTATCAATTTTTAACCGCAATTTTAACAGAAAGTTTAACAGACTAACTTCTAGGTTGTAACTAAACGTTAGGTTTATACAAGAACGGACTCAAAACATATGATGGCAGCCTTCTACCTATTGGCTGTTATTGAGGCAATTTAAATCAATTCGTCTCCAAATTTGTCGTCGAATTCGAAAATGACAGCGTCAAAAAAACAGCACACAAGTCGTACATATCGACGAATATAAAAATCAACATCGGTCAAAAATGATAACATCTCAATTAAACGGCCATCCGATGCAGATATTACAAAAAATCTTTAAAAACCAAAAAAACAAACGGAAGCTAAAAGGGAATATTTTATCCGGGAAATTCGAACCCGGCGTGTACCCGCATAGCGAATGGGTCGGTTGCAGAAGTGGGACGTGACTGAATAATAATTTAGCAAAATTAAATTGAGGATTTTGATGCAATGGCGAGGGCATTTGAAAAATCCCGTTTTAAAATCACAAACATTCGGAGTTTCCGATTCGCTTATTATTATTCGAATTTGAATTTTTCCCCACAATTTTAAGATTTATTTCCTTCATTTTTCAATTTACTGACCAAACAAATAAAACAGCTTCATTTATATTGGTTAAAATAAATTGTCGGAATATGTAGTTTCCGTTTGGTTTAATCATCAAAAACCAGTTTTCTTATTTCATTTTTATTTCCAGTTCCAAGTTTATTTGTTTTTCTACTTCTTGCTGCAAAACACCAAATTATGCACTGATCAATGGACAAAGTGTCAACTTCATTAGCCACCATCACGAGCCACTTCTGAAGTTTTTTCGCTAGATTTTGGCCAGTGATTTTGCAAATATTTACCCAAAAACTAATGATTATAGTAAATGTAAAAGAAAAAGAATAGTGTGCATCACATTGGTCCACTTCTTCAGTTTATTAAACACCCGTTCCGCTCGTACCAAATCACTGACTAAAGTATCGTTTATTAAACTTTTTGCATATTATATAAAATGTGAAGATAATATTAGGTAGAATTTGCGGAGTGGTGCACTAAAAATGGAGTCAGTTTTTTAGTGCAAAATTACGAAAAAAGCACGTACGGCTTCTTTTCTGTGAATGTTTGGTTATAATTAAGAATCCACTAAAAATTATTTCAGTTTTTATGTTCGCTTCTCAATTCTACTTATTTAAAAAATTAAACAGTAATTTCATTTCACTGTTCAATTTTTTTAGTTTCTCTACGTTAAGGACAAATTTTTTTTAATTAGGACCATGATTTTAAATGAAATACAATACATTTATTTAAAATTGGAGGCATATATGCTATAACCAAAAACTTTCATAATCATTTTCATTTTTAACGGGTTTAAAAAAACTCCTTAACGGTCGTTAAACAAACATTTGGAATAAAAGTCTTTACGGCATTCCATAAAAGGTTTATGGACATTCGGGAGTGCTCGGCAAAAACTTTTCGCCTATCGAACGCATAAAAGCTATGAAAAGAGTTTTTAAAAATTTTATGCCACATAAAATAGCATTTTTGTTTCATATATCACCCCTAATAAATCTTAAAACAATTTTTTCTTTTGTTAAACATACAGTATTTTCGTGGCAAACACGCGACGCATCTTTCATGTATTTTGTATTTTATAGTATCTTCGAGCATTTCATAATGCGGGAATATCATTTGCACAAAATTCTTTCTTCAAAAATATTCAATTCAATTTTGCATGAAAATATCTGTTACATTTATTTATGAAGGGAAGGGAGGGGGTTTAACACAGATGGAACAAAAAATGTACTCGTAATTTGCGGACAGCTTGTGCAAAGGAAAAAGGCGCATATCGGCAACGCTGTCGGCAACTAACCAAACCACGGGTGCGCGGTTAAACAGTGCGTGAAAAAGAAGTACAAATTAACTGTCAGCTGTAATACCTTACATAAGTGTAAGCAATGATCATCCTGAGCAAGATTACCTTATTGTCGACGGTAAAACTGAAGAAACATCCTCCCGGTATGACAATCAAATCACCCGGCAGTAGTTCGATGCGAATCACTTCGTCGTATTTGTCGCGGACATCGAAATATGCCGATCCCGCAAGGACGAGTTGAAGTTGATCATCGGAAGTGAAGTGTTCCTGCTGATAAACTTCCGGTTTTTCCGACGGATTGATTTCTATGACGTCCTGGTGGACGTTACCTCGTCCGGTGACGAGGTTTTTCAATAGAGGATCGCTGCTGTAGTTGTCCACGTCCACCTGAATAAACGAGCGTCGCGTTTGATCGCATAGCGCAGAAGGCTAAGGTTAGTTTTGGACCTTGTTCCAATTTCCTTGCTTCGCAAATCGATTACGGAACTAGTGGAACACGATTTCGTAACGTTTTGAATAAGACTTTTTACAAAACTTGTGGATTCCTCCTGATTTTTGCTCAGTCGAACTTGCTGACGTTTCGCCAATCATCCTATTGGCTTCTTCAGAGCTTGACTGAAACCCCCCTCAAACAATATAAATGCAGGCACAGAGTAAAATGCGAGCCAGTTTCAGCCAAGCTCTGAAGAAGCCAACCGGATGATTGGCGAAACATTAGCAAGGAAAAGTATTACAGCAACCAGTGGAAGTTTCTTTGAAAAATTAGTTTTGAATAAGAATTCAATTTAAGTGGCGTATGCATAGGTACCTCTAATAGGTTCAATGGTAAATAAAATATTTGCCACCAAAATTAACAAAACTTGAGGTGAAGAAAAAAGAATCAACAAATATAACATATTACAAAGAAATTTCTATCTATTAATTTAAGTAATTTTGTTTATTTTGGCCATTCAACTTTGATGATAAAATATACCTCGGTATATACATTACACTCATGTGTGTTAAAACTGGTTAATAATAATAATATAATTTTGAAGATCCCACAAATTGTCTAACACTTTCACAGTGGATTCGCAATTATATGCCAAAAGTGGAGGACTACTTTGCGTATTCTTATGTTAGATATATAACTGTGGATATATACTATTTTTTCTTAAATATTGGCTTCGAATTAACAAAATTTTAGTTTCTTATTGCTTGACTCGATCTTTCGTGCCTACTGTGATCTATACAAATTTATATTTTGAGGAAAATCGGTTGATTTTTTTTTGTTTTAAAGAGCACAAAAAACTGCTCCTTATAAACCCTTCAACGCTTTTAAAAATGTAGATCCGTAGCTGATTTTTTTATATCTTCAATATTTCATAGCTTGTGTTTCAAAACCAGAATGAATGTCGTTTGAATGTAAATTTTTATAGCTGACATTTATAAGTTTCCTTTTCGATTATTCGAAAATCTAAAATATTGAAAAGCAAATGCAGTTTGGTGATAATGAGGACCTAGTGTCGCTTCGGGAGGTCTAAATACATTTTTAAAGCGTAATGTTTGCGATATAACTGAGGAAATTCTCTAGGAATATGTTAGGTGCTTAACATTATTTCGAAATTAAAATTAATATTTCTTATAAGGTTGTGATTTTAATTTATGCATCTTAAAGCTTCCTCTTTTAATGTAATGTTAGCAAAAAAGAACTAGCAAAAATTAAAAGTATTGAATTCAAAATAAGGCCAGAACAATTCGGTTATAATTCGCATTAGGGCGAAATTTTATCAGAGATGCAAAGAGTTCGTGATAATGGCAGTTTATTTTTAATTTCTCAGCAAATAATTATGATGACTAATTTAAGCAGTTTTACAATATTGGCCACATCATACCTGTACTAATTTCCCATCTAATTTATGATTGTTAGTCGAGTATAAAAAACTCGATAAAAAAGCACATGATGTTTACGCATCCGCTTAAAGTTCCAACAATAGTCACATGATACGATCAAAAAGATATATGCCGATCCTAATTATACCTATTTATTTTTTTTAACTTCAATTTCTGGTTTTCTTTGGCACTTACTGTTCTAAAGAACTTTTAAAATGGATCAGAAACGCACCGTTAAGTTTCTGGTCGAGGCACACGTGACTTTGAACAAGTTCCGCACTCGGTACGACCTAAAGGAACAAAATCGCGATGGGTACCTGATAATATTCAACACCGCTAGTTTTGTATAACTCTTCTAGCGGGACGAATTTCGTCTCGAGGCCTTTTTCCTCTTGCACTAGCCACGCGCGCACCATTTTCAAAGACGTTCACTTTGCTCGACCGAATTAATCAGGTTCCACCGTCGAGCATGTGACCCCGTCAGGTTGTCAGGTTGTATATATATCCCAAACGCCGGATTTAGTTTTTAAATTAACAAAGTTTGTTGACATGCGTTTCGACGCGACTTTGTCGTAAATATCTATCGCGTTATCTGCCGCTTTAATTACTTTAGATAGCCGGATAATGCGCCGTCGAAGTTTTTCAATTTTACACGCTTGTATCGTCGGTTAACGGTAATTGTTATGGTTATTATATTCTGTGGTGAAAGCCGTCAAGTTAGATCGTTACCCATTTTTTGTTCTTATAATTGAACATAAGCGAAGTAGTCTCGGAAGTAACTATAATCACAGACAATATGATTTATTGTGAAAACCTGAACAAAAAGGTTTGAGGTTATAGTTATGAGTTGTTTATTTACGTCTGCTTAGCTTGTGAGATTGTAGCCTAGGCTTTTACTTTTGTGTCAAACTGTGCATTTTTCTTAAGTTTATGTAGAAATGGACTCTGTCCGTAAAAATAATAATAAATTAATAAATGATTAAATAAATTGTATATGTATTAAAATAAATACTACTAAAAATACTACTTTTTCCACCAGCCTGGTATAATATCGTTTTAAATTATTAGAGCTATTCATTTGTTCTCTGATTTTCATTTTTGTTACATTACCTTAGGGTCCTTATTCTTGACCACGATAGAAGAGAATCACTTCCGAGAAACGCACTCTCTCGGGTTCTTCCATTTCTTGGTTTGTCCAATCGGAACCTGCATTCCTGAATCAAAAGGACCGGGCGAACAATCGGAAAACGAGCGGGGCCTTCAGTAGAATTTTCAAAAATTTTGACGTTTCTCTTGACGTTATGCCACTGTGATGTATGTAAATGGAATTTACTAAGTGAATAAGTGGGTAGTTTACTTGTTCACGGTTACTGTGTGCTTATCATAAAATAGTTGAGGCCAAAAAAAAGTCTTTCCATTACGGCCACTCACAAAGAAGTTATGATTGATTTCTTCCATGGGCGAAGATAAATGTTCCCAGCAACTGATTCCAAGGACATAATGACGGCCAATTAGGTGGAGTTGACCAACATTTTGAAAACCTCCTTCCTTGCCAATATAATTAAGATCTTCAGTCTTCTTTAGAATTCGATGAATTTGATAGCAAATATAACAGCCCAGGTAGTAGGGAACAGGAAAATTCCCAGAATACAATTGGTGAGTCTTCATTACCACCAATGATGGATAAAATAGTATGTCACCAGTTTCTATTACTGGTTATGAAAAAATATTTCAATAGAATAGAATATTAATTGAGCCTACTTTCTCTTGAGTTTTCTTTTCTGTCACAGTCAAGAATAAGGGCACGGAGTGTACATTAAAAGAAAAATTAATTGCGCAAAAAGGAACATTCTAATAGTAACTCTATTGGGTATAGTCAGTAGCACTGTTTCAGTATCATTTCAGATGTTGGTAACCAGCAAACTACTAAAGAATTGCGTCCGCAATAGAATAAAATTAGAACCCGACCAGACACAAAGTAAATAAAAATTGCAGCAATTTTATGAAACGTGCCTGCTTCAAAAATTATGACTAGTTTCTGGAAAATTTTAAAGGTTTTTCGTTAGCCTTACAGTTTAGACGTGATCTTAGCTATCTCTCCGCATTGTGTCTAGCACATTGTCACCCCCTCTTGATAAATAATATAATAGAATAGTTGTAGTCATTTTGTCTTTGACTACCATTGTATTGGACGGGTTCAAATAAAACGAAGGACTCAGTTTTAGGTTCTCGTTATATTTATGTAATATATACATAAATTAACACTATTATTAGATCAAATACGAATAATGACAATCATTTCCGGAGCTTGAAACTCCGTTCTTCAATTTTTCATTCATTATATATTATTAATAACAGTATTATTTGTGTAAGCACAATCGTATATTTTCAGAAACCAAAATAAATAACAAGAAAAAGTATTTTACAAACATTGTATAAAACATACTAAATTTAATAAAAAACATGAAAATATATTATCTGTATAGTATATACAGAAATGTTACAACTAATGACTTTCTTATTACACGGTACAGGCGCGAAAATTCGGAACGGAAATAACTGTCACTTTGCGAAATTAATTTTTAGTCGCATGTTTATGCAAGTCGAGGTTTAAGATAGCGGGATTATCGATAGGTTGCGGTACAGTCGCCAGATAATAAAAACGGATGATCAAAATATTACCGTTTATAATATGGCAACGAATGTGGTCTGGTGAAGTATCAAGAGGATTACAATAAAGAGGACAATATTTTAGCCGACCACCTGGCGAACTGCACGCTAGGAGACTATTTTTTATGTTTTTTTTTTAATACATGGTTTTTAATGCTGCATATTTCACATCCATAAGCGTCACGAAAACAAGAATTTTGTACTAACTATACAATTCGCAAATTTAACATTAAACGTGTGGTACCTTGGGAAAATTTGTCAGTGCCTGGGGTTTTTATACGTATAAATGCTTAGAGGTTACTTTACTCCCTTGGACTATTCAAATACTGAAACAAACTTAAGTGTAGTTCTTAATCGTGGAGGGAAAACAAAAAACATACGAATACTTAGCCCCTGATATTTGTCAACTTACATTTATTTTCGACTTGCATAAGTTATCATAGAGTTAAACTAGTACGCTATCTCCTTAAGGTGAATAAAATCTGCAGGACGAAGTGTGGACCGATTTAAAGTAGGTCATTATGAAGAATTATTGTGCACCCCAGAACGAGTTAACCGTTTTAATTTTTTTCGTTTGCAAATCGCGAACTCAAATATATTCTTTTTGCGTTAACAAAACGGGATCAACGATTTTTGCGTTTTGGGGTGTACAGCACAGCAAACAAAGTGGATTACTAACCGTCGGTTACAAACTAACGTTATACACAGTTTATTATACAAATGGTATAACAGGTATGACTAGCAGGTATGAAATTTATTACTAACTAGCGCTGACACATTTAAAATTTTTATTATGACACTTTCGCAAAATGAAATGGGAAATACCTCGATTTGAGGCAACACATAGTAGAATATATAGAGAGATGCTTTTTAAATTACTTTTAATCGTACTTTTTCAGCGTTTTCACAGTTTGTAATGAAGAATTATCGATCATATACATATCTCAAAAATCTCAACTGGCGGAAAATTTGAAAAATAGTTAATTTTCACACGACGCTATACAAAAATGTTATCCCATCCCTTCTTTAAATTTCGAGATACGTTTTTTTTAATGATGCATAATTTAAAGAAATTAATATTTTATAACTTAATTCCTGTCACCGGAAAGATTTTGTTAAAATTTAATTAATTGTTACGCAGAAAGTGTTATGTCTGCACTCTATATTCGTTTACAAACTGTTGAAAATGTTGTTGACACTGCCGGATACTTTAAGAGATTTTTTTTTGTTTGTCTTAATAGTTAATATTTTATTCCTATCAGTCTTCTAAAAAACTAGAATAGTAATGACACAATCTTCCCAAGTTACAGATGACAGCACCGAGACTAGTTCAGGCACGCATGGGTAATACTGACTTTTGCTGCCACATTCAACAATATTTACATATAATGAGATAGATCACACGCCAATAAAATTTCATTTCACACACGTAGAGTTAGCTCACATTGTCGCCCAATACCAGATGAGTGTGAACTATACCTTATTTATCATACATATGGATGTAGGGTCGGGATTAACCGCCATTGATGTGCAAATAAGTGACGATATCATATCAATACATATTTGGACACTTTAAAAAGTTTTAGAAAAGTAAATCCGACAAGCCAACAAATGCTTCCAAATAGAAAAACGATCAATTTTATTTTGCACGTAATTTCCAATGCTTACCTGTATGCCCCGTTGCAATCCATAAAAAGGTTTCAAATTAATCAACCCAGAGAAAATTGGTAACACTTGCTGCTTTGTCTGCAGGGGGTAAACACGGTTAAATTTGATAATTTGAAAACCTAGTAGGACTTTTTAAAATTTCAAAGTGCCCTCTATTTTTTTAATTGTTGCGGAACTGACCCTATTTTAGCAAGTTCGCAATTAAAATCATTTCAGCATTTCAGTTAACACTCGTTCCTTTTTTGCTTCCCAAAAAAGACTTTCGCGCGTAATTTTCTATAAATGCGATCGGGTTCAACGAAAACGTAAACTCCAACAACTCGTTCACCTTTAGCTAAACATAATTTTATAACCTACAACCGAAAAACAAACTATCGAAATTTACAATAATCAATCGTAATACTACATAAAACACGAGGTTCATCAATTTGTTCATCGGTTAAAGCTCGATACAAGTGGTTTCGCGATATTATGGCGAATACGGAAACTTTTTTTTTTACATACAACGTTTATACTGGATGTATACCAAGGGTAACCTGTGCAGCGCAATTAATTTATTATCGACGATAGGGGAGGTAGCCTGGGCTGCTCGACACCGACACTCGCGACATCTGCTATCAGCGGAACACTACATGGTCAGTATTTATGCTCAAGACGGAAATTCGCCCGTACCATATCAGGACTGCATGTTCTCCGGCCGTCTTTCCGTCGCCATTCGCAACAGATTGTTGAATTCTACGTCTAAAGTTTGACGAGCCTGCAAACGGAACTTGGGTGTCATTCCTATAATTCTATATTCTATAATTAAATTGTGAACAACTTATAGGCAATGTTATTGGTGCCAGATATATGTTTATTCAACAGCCTGATTTAAGTGTTCAGAAGAAAAGGTGTGAACACATCAGGAGCAGTTGGTGAATCTGCAGAATCCAAAAGTACGGCGCATTGTTCGTTTTAAGACACGTTCCACGTGTTATTGGAAGGCAGACGAATTTTCAATTTTCAATTTCAATTCGTCAAATTAGTGTACAATACAACTTAGCAAAGTTTGGGCGCGCTGAATAGGTCTGATACTTGTGGGCAACGAATACTAACCACCTACAGACGAAATGTGGATTCTTCAAGGTTCAATGGGGCAAAACTGATGACACGCCTCCACTTAAGCCGTATTTTGGAAGTACTGCTTACTGTATGTAGTCTATGCTTACGAATGGATTATATTAATGGTTATCGGACGAAAAGTACTACAATTAAAGCAAATTTATTATCCGGACGACTGCGACATTCTGGATAGTTGCATAAGCGTCCGCATCCACCTTATTCTTGGGATTTTGAACCCAGTGGATAAATATATTAGGATAAATATATCTAGTTATGTGGAGGTTATGTTGAAAAACCACATTGTAATATTGAAAAAAATAATAAAAATTATAGCTCAATTCTGGGAAATATATCTCGTATATACCGACTATACACAAGGAGATTATAAACCACAAATGTTGAGATTCCTGAAATTTGCTTCGTCGTTAAGCTTTTCAAACAGCCGCTGGCGGGACACGTGTTGTAAGAGAACATCTATGAACGCGTAAAAAGTATATATTTCCAATTGGTTGTATTCTTTTGATGTAGCGAGTGAAAGGGACAACGGGGAACGTCACCGAGCATGTCCAACCTAACTAACTTACTAATTACCGAGAGTGGGATTAGACGTGGTAATTTAATACAAAAACCATCTAAATTGATAAAACTGACCTGTGTATTTTGTGTTGGTATTTGTAAAGCGAGGGCCATACTATTTACATCAAAACTGTCATCCAACGCAACTAAAGCACCATGAACACCAGACTCTAATAAATTATTTCCAAATTCCTACAAATTAAAAAATTAAAGCACAGTCGCGGGCCGATCAAAGATGGACGAACTTACTTTTAGACCTATAGTTGCTACCCATCTAATCAGCCGATCGTTACTCCACACTAACACGTCAGTATTAGTGTTTTCGCAATTTTTTCTCCTATCCTCTAATAAGTTCCGATCATAATTTAATCTCTTTAAACATGATATGCCGTACTGTAGACTGGTCCTGCACAAAAGTTTGAAATAAATACAGTTTTGCAGATGGGTACGCGATATCAAACAAACCTATGGAAATTATCCACCATTTTCAGCTGTCCCCTCAGATCCTTCTTGGTGAGATGATCGAGCATACGCGCGTCCACCAAACACTCCATAAACGTCGTCCTGTACTGTGGAAGACCCAAAGACGGCAGCCAACAATTACCGATCCATTCATGGTTCATGTCGCCGAACGCGAGAGTAGTTCGCGATGTCTTCGGAGCGCTGGGCGACGTCAGCGACACCATCTCCTGAATGGCCAACCTCAGTTTCAGTCTGTGGAGTGGATTGCTAATACCTAAAAAAAACGTCTTCATATCACCAAAGTTAATTCGCATCGCAAAACTAACCTATTTCCCTTTGAATTTCGGTATCGCTCAACGCGCTCATTATGGCACCTGATTTTACGTTGGCTCTGCACGCGGCTACGTACCAAGCGGGCATACCGACCCACAGTTCCAACCAAGCAACGATGGTCGGCCCGTTCCACAAAGCAAATGGTGTGCCGGCTTTCATCGCCTCTGCGAGGAGTTCGTGTCTGTAATCCCGCTCTCTAAAGAACCATACCGCATCGTTAGATCGAAACATAAAAATGAAGAACTTATTAGTTACTTCTTCTTTTGCCTTCTATCGAATTCACCCTTCTGGCCCATCTTGCCGGATATGCTCATCGTATCACTCAGATCCCCGTCCAGTAGACCGATACTGCTTTGGCTTAGATTCAAACCAGAGTCTACCCCGGGAATATCTTTTCCCTTAACCTAAAACCAAATTTTTTCTTTCTAAATTCGTTTCTCGAAATTTGCCACAGACGAAGGAAGGTTTGTCGAGACTGTATTGTTGTCTTTAAATTAAAAAAGTTGAATCTTACCTTTTCTTTTTTGCTAAAGAACCGACCGAGGCTGCTTTTGATTCCTTTTTTCTTCTGCGCAGCTGCGGCCGCGGCCGCGGCTGCCGAACTCATGTCCCTGGGCATAACCGTGCCGGCAAACGCGTTCTTGTGTAGACTCTCCTGGCTGCTGTGACGAGAGGATAGAGGTGATGGGGGCGTATGCGTATTCTGCCCTTGCCTAAACACAGTGTGCTCTACTTTCTAAGCTAAATACCTAAGCATGCGTTTTTTTTCTTCTTAATTTAGCGACATGCAACCATGTAATAAGTAGAAGAAATGAGAAATGGCAAGGGTCGCGTCTCAAATAATTCGGATTACCACTATGCTGTGGGACGCGATAAAAATAATATCCATTTTTTTTAAACTATTGTCCTGTTAAAATAAAAACAGTGATAATTTGAAAGTTTCAATTTATAAATTTCGACTAACATGTAAACACAACAAGCAATAAAAATGGAAAGTGTAGAACATGTAGTTGGAAAACATTTAAAAATATTTAACATATACTCTGCACTTTCCAAGAAACAACTATTAAAAACTAGTACTGGACAAGGATTATAACCTGTAAACCATTCCAGGAGACAGACCGGATGTGCCTGTTCGTCTAGCATTAACATAAAAACTTAATTAGAAACGTTTGGGTTGCTTAAGTTCAAAGCGATTTTATTTTCATAGAAAAACGTTTCTTTTAATCTTACCTTCGTAGTTCCTCTTGACTGTGGGCGAGTGCTTGCGCGACCCGTTCCAACCTCAACGATCGAGCCGTCAACGGTGAAGCCCCGCCCCCGCCACCCGCGTCTCCGATATGACTCATCTCCTCCCTGGTCATGTCCAACGGTGCCAGTTGCAGCTGTTCGGTGCAAGAACAATTACAGTGAGTATATCACATGTATAAGGGAGTGTAGTAAAGTCCAAGGAAGTAGTAAAAAGACATCACTGAAAGCAGGTGTGTGTGTGTGGGTGTGTATATACAGTTTGTTTTACAGTGTTCTTATTTCGCTCCTAATACAATTTCATGTTTAATATTTAGTAAGCCCCTTAACTGAAAGCACAAGTTTATTTTCTAATCATGCATTCTAAATGGAATATTTTTACCTTGCGTAGTTCCTATCCGTATATATACTTCATACCCAACTGTGTTTCTACCCGTATATCGCAACGCTATGTGGCCAATGAAAAAAGACGATCAAGAACGAGACAAAAAGTCAGCCCTCTTATTTTCAAATGATAAGAAATCAAAGCGTTTGTGTGTTAGTGCTGTTCGTGGGCGGACGGATGTGGACGGTTGTACATAAGCGAAAATAAAATATAGGCGCTGCCCTGTGCAAAAAGAACACGTATTTTACAAATATTTATTTATACAGTCGACATAAAAAAATGGACGATTTTGTCATTGACAGAAAGTTTATGGGTGAAGTATTTTTTTCTTGTACGGTTGCCATGAAAATTCACGTGCATAGGTTAATCTTGTCGCGATAAAATTCCTGTCAACTTCAAACTAAACCATAATTCCAAAGTTAATAAAAGCCTTGCATGTGATAAATCCGAGCAGATTCTCATCAAACCATTACCTATATAATAATGTATAATATATGTAACCACAATTTAATTGTGTTTCACAAACCTGACTAGAAGGTAACGATTCGGACAGCGTGCCCGGACTCAAAGAAGAGTGATATTGTTGCAGATGCGCCGGAGACATACTTGCCGGTGCCTACAACATCAGATTGTCATACTCCCTGACGAAACCCCAGGCCAAATCGGAAATATAACGCAAGTTATATCGGAGCAGAGAAGAGTGCGAGAGAGGTACCTTTCGATCGAATAAAGCATGCAAAACGCAAACATAAAACTGAAGAAATCTACCACAACAATCGCTCGGTAGTTCAAATGAACGGAACATGATATTTTTATTCCGCGCACCTTCCTATCGCAACCCCGGGCGAGGGTTTGTTGCTGTGGCAAAATTCCTATTTCGACGAGCACAAGAAAGACAAATTCAAAGAAAGTGATACACAGAAGAAAAATAAAAGAAACACTGCGAGAACAAAGACAAAAGACAGCTCACCGTGTGATACTTATGCAAGTAATCCCTCTGGGGGCTATGGTGTGACTTAGGTGTAGATCTACCGCTTACAGGGGGTGATTGGCGTTCCAGGCTCCGCCCCCGCGCCAATAGGTTCATGTGTTCCATGCTGCCCACCCGCGATTCCAACTCTTCGGCCCGTGCTTCCGTGTTTTGCTTCTCCTCTTGAATGAGCCGGATCTCATTATTGATGGCGTCCAACTGTTCCTGGAGCATCATCGCCAGCGTCTGGGCGTCGGTATGGCCGCTCGGGGACAAAATGTCCGCGGTACTACGACGATACGCGTTCCGTTAGAAATAAGTGCGCGGTAGAACCCATCTGATACTACCTGAACAGGCTGTCATTATCGTCTCCTTCGGCGTCGCTCGACACGTCGAAGGCTTGCTGCACATTTGCCAAAACGTGAGCCTGCTGAAGCTTTTCCCATTCGTGTTCGGCGATCGAACGCGAACCAAACGCCATCTTGTTGGGGTCGTCGTCAATCGGCGTCCTACTTTTATTCGCCCTCCGCGGCAAGGAATGAGTATCGAAGCTGGAATGGCTGGCACTTCGCGAAAATGTATTCGGATCGGCGGCGTTAGGAGACAGAGATCTGGTGAGGGCGTCTGTCTGTTGAATATTGTAAGCGATCTCTTGCTGCAACATCTGCCGTTTCACGTTGTCGATTTCCAACCGGGATTTCGCCAGTTCCTTCATGATGTCGCCCTTTTGTTGTTCCATGTCCTCCATCATTTTCCGTGTCTTGTCCAGCTCTTGGGTGAGGCTGTTCTTCTCTTGCAACGCGTGCATCCGCTCCTTCAAATGATCTTGAAGACGGTCGTTTGATTCCGACAAGAGCTTGTCGACGGTCGCCGAGAGTCTCGAATTGTGGTCTTCGTTCATCTTCAGCCTTTGATTGAGGCGCATCAGTTCGGCGTTCTTTTCGTCCAAATTCGCTTCTAGCCGTTGGATTCGGTCTTCGGCCGAACCGTGCCGTTCTTGGGCCTACAAGCAAAAGACGAAACACTGGCGTAATAGTCAAATCAAATGTTTATAGTTTGTCTTATTTGTTTGTAGCTGCGTTCGTTGAGACGACTAGACCGTCGCATACTCGCAACGGATAAGCAAATTATAAGCTCTAACAAAACAAAACTGCTTCCAAATGATGGAAAAATATCATCTTTAAAGTCATATACAGAATCTATATAATTTGTCGCCTGGCAATAACTAAAAAAACTCTTTTGTCACACCAAGAAGAAAGCGGAGAAGTGAATTTGTCTAGCATAGCGTTCAACAATGGGCGCGATCCTCTTGGTGAACACAGTTTATGTACAAGTTGTCCACTTTCGACAATTAACTTTATCCGTAGCTTGAGTTTTATCCGCTATAGTAAAATTTAAGTTTTTTTTAATGTTCTAATAATAACTTTAATATCCCGCAAATTGCTGAAAAATGGACACGTGCAGTTTTTTCCAAAACAACTGATTTCGAAATGCAGGGAGAAACGTTGACAATGATTCTACACACGGTTCTAGAGTACCAATTGCTATTTAATTATCTCCAACATTTTAGGGATGATTCGTTGTCACTTGGAGCGTGTAATGCAATTAATGCAATGGCATTCTCAAATTATACAAATAAATGCATTTTCTCCTAATTAACGAAACCCCAAGATGACGCCCTAAAGTCGCAAAATTTCTGTAGAACTTTTTATGTTAAATTACTGTTAATATTTTTAAACCGAAAATTAACATAGTAAAAATTCTAAATTTTTTTTTAGCAAGATCCACAGAAATCTGCATCATTTTAAGAAACGAATAAAAGAATACAACAGAATTTCGGTCACATAGCACATCTAACGTTAGAAATTATTAATCTTAACGTGCACGCAGGCAGCTATAAACTAGTGCTTCGATCTTTGTAAAGTTAACCTCTGCTGTTTCTCTTTATTGTCGCTAGCTCAAGGCTCACTTCTCTAACTATGCCTATTTCTATAACATCTAAAGCTCATACCGATGCTTAGTTGTTAAATAAATTAAGTGAGGTTCTGTTCAGGACTCTCTCCTCCTCATTTAGGATTGTGAACACTAACGGTCCACTAAACAGAACCCACATAATTTCACGACTATGAGATGATTATATATTCTTGATCCGGAAAACATAGTAACAATGTGGTGTATCTAAACAGGAAAAAGTGCTCTAGAAAAAACATTTATATAGGAAGGAGATTGAGTAAAAAAAAGTGAGCTGAGAGCCTCGTACCTGGGGTCTCACCTGGGTAAGCGCCTCCATGCGCTGCTTCAGCTGCTCCTCCATCTCCGGTAACTTGGAAAATTGCGCCAACTTTTGTTCGGCGAGTTCCAACTTTTCTTGAATCGCGGCGATTTTTTCCTCGTGAAGCTAAAATCGTCGATCAACAATAGCAGTAAGCAAAATTTATCGTCACCACCCTACTTTAATCTGAGCTTCCTTGTGCTGCAATTCTTGCTCGAGTTTCTCGTTGAGATCATGCAGCGACGTGCTCTCGCGCTGAGCGTTGAGGTACCGCTTCTCCAACGTCGCTATACGTTCTTCTTGGTCTTCTTTTTGAGCCACGTTTTCGCGTAAATCGCGCTGGAGCTTAGAATTTGCGTCTTGTGCTTTCAGCAACTCTTTCTGAGCCTTCGTGAAGTTCTCCTCGAGTTCGCTGACCCTGTTTTGCATTTCGGCTACCCTACGTTGCCAATTGCTGATTTCGCTAGTCTAGAAGAGAGTAGAAAGGGTTTCATCATGTGATAGATGCACCACATCTGTAAACTTACTTGTTGTTCTAAAGCTTGTTGCAGATCGGCTATCCTGGCTGCGCTATCCCCCTGGTCGCCTTCCATTCCGCCATTGGTGAGCCGTGGCTTTGTCTGTGGACACCATGGAGAAAAAGGCCAGCCATATGTTTACATAAATACACTCAAAGTTCCTCTCACCATATTGTTGCTGTTGACTTGGTCCCCAATTTCCAATTGTAATTGTCCATTTTCCTTTGGCTTATCTTCTAATGCAGGTACATTTGGTTGGGTTACTCCTTGCTTAAGCTGCTGTAACTATAGAAACAATGTGGACTCGTTCGCAATGACTAAACAGAGACGGGAGATCAAGAGTAATTTAATGCCGCCACGTGTAGCCAGACCTTTATTCCGCGGTAGTATAGAGACATAATTATCAAGTCCGAATGGAAAACAGACAGCGCAAAACAGAATCGAAAACTCTCGTAAAAAAACACTAAAAGCGTAACACATTTCCGCATAAATTCTAGCACTAGATGTTGTGCGCTAAGCTGAAATAATTATCATGAATAAATTTAAACGGTTCCTGTACCAGAAACGGGCTATTACCAACTGCCGCGAGAATTATTACTCTCCGGAATGCCTTCTTCCTAATTGGAAACATGGTGCGGACCATTAAGTGGTTTCCTAGAGAAAACGAATTTGTGTTCTGACGCTGCTGTAACTTCTTTTAGTGGTTTGGTCGGTTACCGTTTTATTATGTACCGGCGGTTCAGTTAGAAATAGGCGAAACTCGAAACGACCAATGATTGCTTCGACTTACCTCTTCTTTGGTTGAAGCTAGTTCTTCTTCAAGAGCCGAATTCCTCTCTAATGCTACCCTCAGTCTTTCTCTAACCTAAACGGAGAGCCGGGTGATCAAATTCGCAGCGCCAATCGTTGAAGGCATATTTTTTACCTTTTCATCCAAAGCCTTGTGGTGTTCGAACAGGCTTTTCAACGCCTTCAGGACTTCTACCTCGCTCGAGACGCCCGACTGCGCGGCCGCCTGTCTCTTGACGACGGTCATGCGCAGCGACCTCTCGTGTCGCGAGACTAAACATTCTAAATGCTCTAAAAGTAACTGAAAGGAGAACGAATATCAGTGTATACCCTAACACCCCGCTATACCGATATAATCTTTGTAAGCCACCTACAGAGTATATGTTAAAATTAATATTTAAAGAGAAAGAGAAACGAAATCGAATATAAAACGTAAAGAAGAAAATGAAAATTGCATCATACAAATAAACTTCTTCATGGTCCTCTTCTTATCAATGATAGGCGATAACTACAACAAATTATTTTCGTCCTTCCGTTGATATGACGTGTGTGTGAACGTTTATTCCAGACCATTTTTGGACTTTTCTCATCCATCTGCCTGAACCTGGCTTCCCGTCAAATTTACCCTTGTTGATCAGTTGTAATAAGTAATATTTATGATTTATAGTTCCTAAAGATGTGTCCACAGGATGCCACAGTATGATTTTCTTTTTTTAATTATTCTTAGCAGCTCCCTTTCTTGGTTCATAGGCAGTAGTACGGATTGATTTGATACCTGATCTGTCCACGATATTCTCATACGACGCATCTCAAAGGCATCGATTTTCCTCACTTTCAGGGTCTAGGATTCCATTCCATGTAGTAATACAGAACAAACTTAGCACTTAACCATGCGATATTGGGTATTGAATGTTAAACCTTTATTTCAAAAGAATTTTTCCATTTTGAGAAAACTGCTGCCGGTCTATTCGATTATTGGTATTAACCTCTACATCCTGGTCCAAATTTTCAGGAATCCAGCACCCAAGATACTGAAATTTAGCTACTTGTTGTATCACTTCGTAATTTACTCGTATATTTTTTGGCCGATGTCTCTTCTAGGAAAGAGCTTTAGCTTTGGGAACATTGATATTCAGTTTTTATTGGTTCCCGGCTAATGTAACTTTCTATTCATTAATTCTCGAAGCCAGGCTTCACTATCAGCTAATAAAACCGTGGATCGGCGTTCATTGTTTTGGCGATATAGGTTTTCAATGATTTTCATATCACTCAAGTCGTCTAGGGCCTTTTGCTTTAAGAGATCGATTAATTCAGAATGTTAAGCATTGTCGAACGATTTCTCATAATCGATGTTGGTCTTAATTATTGGCGATAAATCAAAAACCGTTAAAGATGGGATAATTTTATTTGAACAGTATCGTAAAGGGTGTCGTGAGAGAGTTTCAGGTTTAGTCAATTATACGGGGAGCGAGATATTTCAAAAAATATCATTCGACACCGCTATTAAGTTCGACGAGATGTGAAGGACATTTTATACAGGGTGCATGCACAATTAAATTACATCGATTTTCCGAAAGTTCCATAGTGTTCCGCACGAGCACGATAGAAAAACAATGCGTCCCTTTACCACACGAAACCGCGAAGCTCTTTTCTTTTATAATAAAAAGCTGCTTCGCGCTACGCGCTACGAACTTGCCCCGTCCAGTGACGATTTTTCGAAAGCAATCTTGTTATTTAGGGCTTAAGTAAATTTCTTGACTTTTGACAATTGTATTCTTAACAGTTGCCCATAGGCATTCTATAACATTTTGTTCAGTCTTATTCCTTGTCTTTAATTGTCTTAAAGTGTGTTGGAAACGTTTCCTTTGATTTCGTTGTCTCTTTAGTAGTGCGATGTTCATTTTGGTTCTGTTGGCCTTTCTTATTTTCTACAAAAACTTTAGGCATCGATTATCATTAGTTAAAATACTTCAACATTAAAGAGTGGCTTAAAAGCTAACTCAATTGTAGATACAAAACAAAGTAAAAAGTTTTGGAGGCGCCGGGTATCGATCCCGGTACCTCTCGCATGCTAAGCGAGCGCTCTACCATCTGAGCTACGCCCCCCGTTATTTATTTAAAAATTTAGGACTGCCAAAAATAATTCCGAACCGTAATTTTAAATCGAACTTGATCCACTTTCGTACACTATCGCATGAAAACCAGTGCCGCGCCCATACGAATTGGTAATCTGAGTTTGGGCGGCGGTTTCATCGCTTAATATTAGGACAAGTAATATAACAATTGTGTTGTGGCGCCAGGGATGAAAATAGTTGTTAAAAAAATATTTTTTATCACATACTTAAAAAAATTTGGTATTTTGTTATAGACCGAATGGTCAAGAATTAAAATTTGACGGGGATTTCATATCTTTAAATTTAATTCTTTAGAACTGACTTTTATACATTTTTTTTATTGAAGTTATATGATGATGAATATAAAGATATCTTTTTACCTTTCAGTTTTTTTTTTGGAATAGCGCTTAAAAACCGCTGAATTGCAAAGTGAAAGGAACCTCCTATCACATACACATATAACGCGCACATTTTTACTTTTGTTCTGGGTTCACCGATATTAGCGATTCTTGTTATTTTTTTGAATGATAATGTCTTTAGACCCTGGAACCTCCACCATGCTGAGCGAGCATTTTAGCTATACACCCCCTAATTAGAAAATACTAAAACCAAATAATACGAAACGCAAATGGTCGGGCGCAAAAAAAATCCGGGAAATCCATCTAACCAAACAGCTTCAATTATAACTTTTGTCATTAAAGTGAAAAAAAATCGTATTTCACAGGACGCTGACGTCCGAAAACGCGACAAAACGAGGACGTTCACCGGAGGCCAACCCCCGAAAGTTTATTTTCGAACAAAGTCCATACAAAAACTTTTTGTTGCCCGGCTCTAAACCCGGTACATCTCCGCGGGCGCGTGTCTGCCGTGTATTTCAATTTATTAAGGGCCTCGTTATGAATTATTATTTACGAGAGAGAGAGAGAGGGGGTTGAATTATTGTCCCCATTGTCCGCCGGGGGAAGCCGCCGGGGACGTGTTTTGTGGGCTATTGTGTCGCGAGAAACGCGACGAAAAGCCTCCGGTGTACTAAACGCAATAACGTCAAACAATAAAACAACGCGAAGAATTTGAATTGAAAGCAAGGCGGGCCGGACTATATGGACTACAGAGGGCGGTATGGTATGTCTCAAAGTATATGGTTTTAACTTTTAAAGGACCCTCCCCCAAAACGTAACTACGACCTACTTACCTATTGTTATTGGGAAAGCCAACAACCAATAATTTATTCATATGTAAGGGACAAAACAGAGACGACTCAAGTAGATGTCGACCAAGTGGCTGATATCATGGCAGTATTGAATAATCCGTGTTACAAACAAAACAAACTGTGAAAAATACGAATGAGTGTTTATTATTCAGAGGGTTCATTAAACAAATAGCTTTAATAGAAATCTGCCTACTTATAAACTATAACTAAACTGAAAATAAAGCTAGAGGGTGAAAATAATTGTTGTTGTTGTCATCACATTTTATACTGTTACTAATGCGATTTTATTATACCTAAACAAAGACAATGCGATATTTAGGTAGTAGTAGGTTGTTTAGATAATTGCCGTCCATCCAAAGCGATATACCTTGAAACACACCATACCTAAGTAGGTTTCTATATTTAAGGGTGTAATTATTTAGCTCCGGATGAGAAAAAATGTTTACAATAAACAAAAGGAAACCTTCGCTTTGCGTTTAATAAAATTTTGGAATTTGACGAAGCTAATTTTTAGCACATGAATAATAGTACGCCATTTTCTATTACAATATTTTGAATTTTTTTATATCACCAATTTATTTACCGCAAAAAATATCTTCTATGTTTTTGTATATACGAACTTTAATCTTGACTTGAATAACGTAATTTTTAAATATCAATTTCTATTTTATTTCAAACAAACTGACAAATTTGGATCATATTTGTAACTTGAGTAATATAAACACTTAAAATGTAACAAATTTGATTTGGAATGCAAAAGGAAGACAATTTCTTTTAAAAATATAACTGACTGATAACTTCCCATTAAGGAATCCGAAATTTTAATCGAAATCTTTGCTGCCTACATGTGTTTATACTTGCGTGCATATAAAATCAACCCACTGTAAAGTTTTGCCGTTCTTTCAAGGACGTTTCTATGTTGGCTCAAATTTATTAAGTGTAGTTATCGACATGTGCAGTAACCGACAAGAAACGAAACACATTTTGGGTGTTACATAGTTAAAGTTGAAAGTTACAATTTGCTAATTCTACACGCAAAGTATATTTACAACCCACCTCTTAAAGTGGCTCTCAGGCTAAAAACGCGGCCACCAATGACTTGTTAGTTTGAAATTGTTTTCGTACATGCAAGAAAGTTTGCGATTACATAATAATACTAAAAAAAATGTTATACAAAGAGCAAATATTGAAATACAAACTAAGGCAAAGAAAATGTTTCTTTACAAAATTTCAATTCGACTAAATCAATATCGTCCTTTCTAAAAACATTTCAAAATTTCAAATACGATAAAAATATTTTCTTAACCTGTTTTGTTTTTATCATGTTTTTTCTATACAGCATAATAATAATAATATGTGTTTTTACATCTGTATCGTTTCTAAATTGTTTTTTATGTATGTGTCATGTTAATAAAAAAAAACTGCGATTAGGATTTACGACCAATTGTCTTGAACCATTTGATGAACGGAAAACGGAGAGTTGCTCAGACTTTTGTTAATTCTTATATTCTATGTAACATCGTTGTATGAAAAATGTAGTATCACATTTTCGGCACCCACACCATTGTACGAGAGAATTTTCTCGCATTCTAAAATATCAACGCAAGCAAACATGTTACATTCCCAAGACATGCTTCCATTGTGTGCGTATATGCACTCGCAGTATTTGCGGTATAGAGAAAATGTCTGTTATTCCTGCATTTCAATAAAGGTTTGTGTACTACGGAGGATGGTAGATGAGCGACGCATTGTTTCAGTTGATTTCAAAGGCCATCATACCATCATCGATCGGCTAACTTTAGGATAAAGATTTCCCGTAACGAACGGTGAAACGTAAGCGAGTGTCTACAATAAATTACGAACGTTGATTCGTACGAATTCGACATTGGAATTATTTAGGAGCGGCCGTTTGTCGTGCGCCAGAATTTTTATGAACCGGTTTAAAAATAATTCGAGTGACGGAAATCCTCAATTCATTATTTTGTAAGAGTTACGCGACAGATTTTTATTTAATTGTTTCTTAATTGGTTCAATTAAAAATGCACTTTGAACTTAATAAGAAAACATTACCTAGTTTGAATATTAAAAACCGAAATTTAATTTTTGGCGGAAATATAAAATCAAATAAAACTTTCATAATTTTTCTTTGGTTCGAAGTATTCTCTCACGCAGAATATTGTTCCTATTTCAATTTCTGTGCAATGTAAGCCGAATTTATGCATTTAATAAAAAAAAAGAATAGTAATAAGATTTAGAAATACAGTAGGTCCATGCTAGTCAAATTTAAGGAGAAAAATAATTGTTTTTTCATATTATTTGATTTTTAAGGTACCAATGCCTTGCAAAATGTATATCAAGACTAACTAAAATATTCAACTAAATATAATTACCTTATTTTTGGTTTGTTCTGTGATATTATAAAAAATATTTGTTTACAAATTTGTAATAGTTTATGCATTTTATCCTTCGAATTATATTGTTCGCCACCACCACACACAGTATTTTTTTCACTTTTATTTTATTACTTGCAACTATTTTAGAAGTTTTAACAATCATAAATAATTATAAAACATATCAACATAATATAAATTAAAAGTGTTGCCTGCATATAGAATGTGACTACAAATGTTTCCAAAAACAGTAACATATTATTCGCAGCACTGGTACTTATTTATAAATTCTTAGTATACTTTTCGGTTTTTATTTTTTTTTTAATTTTTATTTTCTTTACCTTCTTTTGTTCCTATTTCTAAATATATTAAGTGTATTTTCTGTTCCTTTTGCTTGAAATTTTAATGCAGAAAACATTTAGAATTTTAGAAACGTAGGAGCCACCTAATATATATGCTTGCAAACATGCAAGTTACTACGTTTACATATTATCGACGTAAAAGAGTGGTCGTAAAATAGAAGATAATAAGATATATTTCTAAAGAATTAAATTTACAAATATAAAATCCCCGTCAAGAATCAAACACAAAAAAAATTTAAAATATGTAATAAAACATCATTTTTTTAACATTTATTTTCGTCCTCGTCGTCACATAACACGTTTGCACACCACACAATTCTTATTACTATTGCTATGTATAATATTAAGCGATGTAATGCCCCAACACAGTTTATCACTCCGTATGGGCGCGGCACTGGTTTTCATGCGACAGCGTACGAAAGTGGATCAAGTTCGATCTGTAATTACGGTTCGGAATTATTTTTGGCACTCGTAAATTTTTAAACAAATAACCGGGGGCGTAGCTCAGATGGTAGAGCGCTCGCTTAGCATGCGAGAGGTACCGGGATCGATACCCGGCGCCTCCAAAACTTTTTACTTTTTCCCTATTCCTATCCAAGATGTCCTGTGATCTAGTTAATCCATACTTTTTCAAATAAAACAAATTTTTCGTTATCTAGGATGGTCAAAAGGTCATAAAATCCAAATCCACTGCCAAACTAACGTACATAATACATAAGTGGTGGGCGATACAGCTATTAGATATTATAGGGGTAGTGGAAAAAGTGAGTGTAAAAATGCACTTCTGACTGACTGACTCTATAGACTACTGTTCCATACATGAATTTTCTTTCCAAGCAACGATCTCCACATACTTAACCTGCTTTTTTTTTGCTAGAAATATTTATAGTAGATTCAAAACACACCTGCCAAATAATTAATAACTTTGAAATACACTGACTCGACCTCGAGCCAGCGAAAACATATATAAAGTAACGTATATGCAAAGATAATGTTTATATTTTTCAATTTAACAATTTGATACTTAGATAAAGTCCCTAATTTAAAAAAAAATCATTTCTTCTAGGAAAAATGATCACGTAGACTTCAGCAGGTCGGCATTTATGATGTTTTGCCTCAAATTGAAAATTCACGCAATGGGCCTATTTAACTGTCAGTGGTCACGTGGATTGTTGAATCCCGCGCGGTCTTATTGGTTGATAATGCGTTTTGAAACTTTGAGATCCGCGTCAAAAGTGCTTGTTTGTCAGCAAACAAGATAAGAAGAGTGTGGGTGGTTCGATATGTTGTGGATCTCCCTTCTTTGGTGGCACTGACCATAACCGATGGCCACAGGTATATATCGTGGTGCGTATCGCACAGGTAATAAAAATTAAACGTAGGGGTCGAATTGGATACACCAGATACAGCCAGATACAGATCACTGAGCGCAGGTCGCGTTTTCCTTTTGTTGTTCAAATTGCTTCACTCTCAACTGCCACGACCAAACCCGTACATGTACACGCGGACGTATCGTCTGAATGCGGACAGCCGAGCGTAATCGCTTTTCATCTAGCAGTGGCACGTAATTAAAATAGCTCGTGTTCCGGGTCCCTATCCTAATCCGGCAAGACCAAACGCAAATATCGTTTGCGATGCTTTACCTAGATCCACGCGTTTGCGTTTGCATTGCTAGTGTTTAACGCTGCAACAATTAATTCTACAACCTCGTTTAGGCCATGCACGTGAAATTGATTGGCGAAACGGCCTTGCCGAAAGTGCGCAAATGGTTTTGGTTTGGCTTTATTAAAAAAAAGTACTATTCTCTTTTAACTTAGCCTGGATTGGTGTCGATCGGGATCCAGCAGTATAAATTGTCGTACACAATGAAGGTATGTGGTCACAATCGTGGTCAAGAAGTCAAATTCCAAGGTAACATAAAAAATAACAGGAATTCCGATCGTCGTGATGAAGGACATTTGAAAATTCGAATGCGAGTCTCAACAAAAGATAAATCCAAGACCATGGTATTTAAGATATGCTTAAAAGTAAATTTAACAAACATTTTGGGCAGGGACATCAACAAAGGATAGAAATTTCTAAGAGTGCAGGCAAAATTAAGAACAATAAACAGCTGTGTGTGTATTTCTATTATTAAATGGATGTGAAATATAAACTTAGCACAGTATAGAGTATGCTGGTGTAATTTTGTTGAAGACCTGGACCAGCAGTGATTTATTGTTGTCGATTAGTTTGCCACGATTAAAAAAGTGAGAAAATATTGACGTAATTCATACAAGTATAATGGCGACCGTGATAGGACAAACATGAATATGGAGAGGACTGTTGGAAATAAATCGAATCCTACAATGCCTACAGTCATGGAGCTACAGCAACCATATCAAAATATTGTATAAATTTAGAGAAATTGAACGAGACTGGAAGTAAAGTTAGATTCTATAACTGATTTAGATTAAAAAAAAAAAATGATTAACTTGTTATTAGAGTCGGATTACACTGAACATGACATTGATTCGGAAGTTCCGACCGCTGACAAGATGATAGACAGTCGCAACAAACTTAAGTTTCAAGTAGGGCGATTATTTAAGTATTCAAGTAATTTCCTACAAGTAGTATGGATACGAATATACTCAACACTAAGGAATGGACACCCTAGAAAACCTAATTCTGTTACGGGAAAGGAAAGAGGAATATAGGCCTAAAATGTAATCATGGCTAACGAAAATGAGAGAATCATAGAATAGTAGCCAATACGTATAAGGACTTTAGGCTGGACTGGGTTAGGCGATGAACGTGGAGAAAGTGGAATGAGAGACAGCCCAATAACAGTTAAATAAGTTATTCGCGGGTTCGATCATTCCCTCGTTTCACGAATGTCAAACGCACGACGAAATACGGCCCGAGAAAAAGGCGATAAAGATAACGATCGTCCGCAAAAGGGAATTCTATCGCGACTGAGTCTGACTCACCCTAGTGTTATTCCTCTCGGCTTTGAGCTCCGCTATTTCCTCTTCCCGCTCTAATAGCTGCTCTCGCGCTGCGTTCAACTCTTTAGTTAAAGTGGCGAATTCCTAGAACAAACAACATCGACGTCAATTTAGTTTATTCGCATTTTTTCTTTTCGATCTTGAAAAGAAGTTCCTCGAAAACATGCAAATTTTGCCGCCTTATTATTATCCAATAATAATAAAAGGCTCTTTCGGAAATAAGAGAAATAAACGATAAAAACAATTGGTTGTTTCTGAAGACTCGCGGTGCAGAAATAAGTTTTATTATTGTCTCAAAGATTTGTAGCTATAAAAGATACTGATGAGACAGACAAACCAAAATGAACATAAAAAGGCCACAACATATTAAAATTAATTAGAATTAAAATTAAAATTAATTAAAAAATAAAATTAAAAATTAATTAAAAAAAATACACAATACATAAAATAACATAAAAACTTTACACCCCCCGACGCAGCCCAGCTTTTTAAATCTAATTCCATCTGGTTCATTTTTGCTATGATTAGGCACAGAATCATGATAATTATAAGCTTTCTTTCCATTGTGTAAAAGTATCCAACTTAAATAAATACATTTGAGTCACTTGGAAAAACAGTGGTTTACAGGTTTAGGTATTATTATTATTCGCTTTTATATCACCAGCAAAAAGTGGTTGAGATAAAAAGAAGGGGAATTAAATGAAAAATGTATATTTAATTATTTAATTATTAATTTTTGTTACAATGGTGAGGGTTTATTTGGTCAAAATGAAGAAAAAAAATATCAGGGATAAACCATATTGATTATTTTCACCATTTCACCTTTTATACTTTTAATTCTTTGGAAATCTTAGCGAAATTCTTTCATATCATACTTTACATCATATTTCCTCTCCGGTTCACCCCCCGAAAAATAATAACCGCCTGATTGTTTATTAACATTTCGAGAAATGACGATAACTTTAATTAAAACATTTATTGTAGAAAATAAAACTAAAAAAAAAATCTATAAATTCCTACTAACTACCTTGCCATAAACGCGCGTACAGGCGCCAAACATCGATAAAATAAAGTAGTATTTATCCGAGCGAAGCCGCCCCTCATATTTCTTCGTTTATTCCTAAAGTCATTTCTTGTTTGCCTACCGGGGGCCTAGGGCGAATATAATGCGCCAATTTATTTTGTGCCGTCGTATTCCGCGTGAATAATAAAGAGAAAAATGGGTGAAAATTTAAAGGGACTCGCGCGGTCGAACAGTTTAAAAAGTCCCATGAAAAAAATTAACCGCGACAGTTTAATATTCATTAAACGGCTAATAATATTAACAGCGCATTAGTTATTCATTTTACTAGCATTTTCTCTTAAACAAAATCGCCAGTCTTTAACTTAAAATTGCGCAAAGGAAAATTTTACATTTTTTTTTTTAACGAAAAGTGGTCAACGGTAAAATTTTAACGTAAACTAACCGGTCACGGGAAAATTAAAAGGGTTGTCGACGACAACGAACGGGGCTCGGATTTGCGAAATACCCCTACAAAGCACTTAATTAGCTCTAAGCTTTCCTTTCTTTTTAGTACGCTCCTAAGTAATCGGTTTTCACGTAAACTTGACCCTCAACGTTTGGCGGCGAAGCTAACACAATATTTGGAAAATGTTGTCCTCTTTTCTAAGTGCATTTTGGATCTTGAACGGTGTATTAGGTTCAAATATTTAATACTTGGCGCAAACTTAATAGTCTGTACTAGTTATTAATGCTTTATTCCCATAAAGTAAAAAGAAAACCTCTACACACAGTAGCGAAGACACGAAATTAAAAAGAACAAATATCTAAAATCAATGAATTCATGTAGCACAAATCTTTCCTCTATTTCAAAAGTATAAGATTATGAATAGAATATTTCACTGCCATTCGCCATTAATGTCATCAACGCCTGCGCATACTCAAGAGTATTCAAAAATGAATTAAGAAACAAATATTATTTAAAATGGTGATTTCGATAAAAAAAAAATAATTAACTTAGACACAATTTACGTAGCAATATATTTTTTCGAAGAATTACACTGCAAAAATATTGGTCGAGTTATAAAAATATCAATCAGTATATCAAATTAGTTTTAGAAAACTACAGCAAAGAAAAGATAGAAAATGTTTTCTACTCCCTTCTGTAAAATGGATAATTGTACACCGATCTAGCGTGCGGAAAGCGTCACTTTACATACGACTTGAATGTTGACTTTTATCAATTCTGACGGTCATGTTAGTGAGTGTATTTGTGTTGTTTGGCAAAGATGTACCCAAAAAATAACGGAGGTAGAAAAATATAGTATGCAACACGGTGCGGTCCGCTCGTGCCAAATAAACTCGTAACTTAAATGCCGTCTACCGCACTTATTGTATAATATACTATTAAATTCCAGATTATTGATTGAATGTCACAAAAGAACTTTAAAAATCATTAATTTTTAGAGGACATTTTTAAACGAGTTTTGCCCCTACCAAATTCGAACTCTGAATTATATTTTATGTATGAGGCGTCGACTCTTTAATTCACTATGCCGGGAGGTTTTCACCAGCAACTTAATAAGTTTAACGGACGGCCGGTTTTGAGGAACGAACGTCAGAAATTAAGTAACAAAAAAAAAACACGAACAAACAAAAAACTTAATGGGAAGTTTAAGCGATAAGACAAGAGGGTTGCGGTTCGGTGTCTTCCAGATTTTTTTTCGCAGTTTAAGTTGTATTATTGTTATAAATTAAAAAAAAACACAAGTTTCAGTTATCAATAAACGATAACCCTTTTATGAATATTTTGGTCCTTTAATTTTCCTTTACTTTGTATTGTATTCAAATGCCTTCCTTAATTATCTGTAGTGATGCACTTTCTATGGATGTTTTAAATATTCGTTATCTTTAATTAATGCAATTATTTTTTGTTTCTTTTATTTTTACGCAACTATATCATTGAGTTGAGGTGTTTCTTTAGTTTTATCTACTAATAAACCCAATTGATTAGTAAACATTTTACTTTACATGTTTTTTTTTTAATTTTTAGTGGTCTATTTTATAGACTATGTTGGAAATAATGTTATACTGTAATGCAGATTGAATATATAAATAAACTTCATTTATTGCGCAGTTAAGTTTATTTATACAATCACCTCTGATAGTTACTCGAGACTAACGTCTTCGCAAACTAATAAGATTAGTACTAAAGTTAAATAATGTCCACAATTCTAATCTACAATCTACCATTTAAATAAGTAAAAATAAATATGAAAGGCATTTTATTCACAATGCCTTTTAGAACACTACTTCGGCCACTTAATAAACTTTGAAATGAATTCTTGTATTGTGGTGTCATGAGTGATTTCTAGAAAACTGCATTTCAACCTATTTTATGTTAAAAACTTTTTTTCAAAGAATTCTTAGGAGTATGTCTTCTACTCTTGTATATTATACCGTCCTAATTCGCCTAGAGTTTAAGGCTAAGTCAAGATGGAGCCGCTGAGGTTATTGCGACGTCGTGTAGAGTTCTCCAGACGATATACCGTTTTTACAACCTTTTATGGTTGTCATTTTGGAATGAGTTTAAGACTCGCCTGTTGTAAAGCGGAAGGGACCATTCTTGTCACCACGTGTACCACAAGCCAGGGCCGTATTTAAGATGTTAGCCGACAAGAACTGTGCCGTGCGGACTGTTGTATTTTATGAGTAGGGAAATATTATTTGCATTTTGAAAATTCCTACACAAGGAAGCAGTTTTTGGAAGTTCATAAGACGGAAACCTTTGATAAGAAGGCTATCACTGCAATTTTAATCCGATGGAACTGATTTGGGGGACAGTTGGAACCCAGCTTAAGAAGAATCGACACCTCGCTGAAATTTAGTACTGGGGCAATAGAATTAATAAGAAGTAAAGTAGAAAAAATATCTGCTTCTAGATTGAAAAAATGTGTAGAATATGTGATCGAAGAAGATGTTTACAGTGTGAACTACCGGACCAAGATGCCGAAGAAATACGAATCGAGACAGCCAACATCCTCAGGAAGGCAAAACCACCCAAGACTAACCTGACGAGAAGTGAAGGACTGGCACTGCGTAGCCTGAACACGGATGAGGGTATCATCATACTCCCAGCGGACAAAGGAAACGCAACCGTTCTTCTGAAGACCGAGGAGTACGAAAGGAAGATTGAGGAACTCTTGGACCCGGGAAGCTACAAACCCCTGAAAAAGGATCCGACGCAAGTTAGACTACGTCTTACCAACCGGCTCATCAAGTCATCATCACTGTCAGAAGAAATCAAGAAGCGCATTGTGAAGACGGAGACTGTTCCACCAAGGCTCTATGGACTACCTAAGATACACAAAGTAGATGTCCCGTTAAGACCAATAGTTAGCGCACCCGGATCACCAACGTATTACTTGGCTAAACATTTGGCATCGCTGCTTCAACCACACGTAGGACACGGCACCAGTTACATCAAGGACTCCACCGACTTCGTGCGCAAGATTCAATATATCAATATTGAACAAAACGACATCCTTGTGAGCTTCGACGTTGTCTCACTGTTTACCAAAGTACCTCTGAAGAGTTGCTTGGACCTGGTGAACAGGATATTTCCTGTCGATATTTGCAAACTTTTTGAAGTCTGTCTGACCGGTAGCTATTTCGTGTGGAAGGGAAACTTCTACGAACAGGTGGACGGAGTGGCAATGGGAAGCCCACTAAGCCCGGTTATAGCCAACTTATTTATGGAACACTTTGAGGAAAAAGCGATCGAGACCTCAGAGTACAAGCCAGCAACGTGGTTCCGGTACGTGGATGACACCTTCGTGATTTGGAAACATGGTATGGACAAGCTCAACAACTTTCTGCAGCATCTCAACAGTCAGCATCCCAGCATCCAGTTTACTATGGAGACTGAAAATGACCAACAACTTGCATTCTTGGACGTACTAGTGAGGAAGCGGGGTAACAAGCTGGGCCACACAGTTTACAGAAAACCAACCCATACGGACAGATAACTGCATGCTCTATCCAACCATCACCCAAGTCAAAAGTATGGGGTTATCAGAACCCTGACAGAACCAGCCCGAAGGATTTGCGAACCGGAGAACCTCCAGATGGAACTTGAACACCTAAAAACTGCGTTCGAGGCAAATGGCTACAGTAAGAGGGAGATCGAGAGATCAATGAACTCAAGATCATCAAGATCACGGGATACCGAACAACGACCCTCCATCTCCCACGCATATCTGCCGTATATTCCGAGTGTCACCAACAGGATTGGCAGAGTATTGAAAAGACACGACATCAAAACAATCTTTAAGCCTACAAAGAAGATCCAGCAGACCATCAGGTCAGCGAAGGACAAGAGGGGCTCACTTTCAGCTGCGGGAGTCTACCGCATTCCGTGTTCATGCGGAAAGGTCTACATCGGAACTACCAAGAGATCAATGGGAACGAGACTTAAGAAGCATAAAGCAAGCCGCAGGCTAGGACATACAGAGAAGTCTGCAGTGGCTGAACACGCACTGGGCAGCGGGGAACACAGGATACACTTTGAGAGCTGTAAGTTACTAGCAACGGCTATCACAACAGACTAGTCAGGGAAGCCATTGAGATTCAAAAACACCCACACAATTTCAACCGAAAGGAGGAGACCCTTAGACTCAACCCGATCCTTAGGAACGCCCGAGCAGTACTGATCGATATCCCGAGACCAATCGAAGCGGAACAAGCCCCGCCCTCCACCAATCGGCATAAATACAACCTGCGCAGGAGAAATCGTCAGTCTACGTCCAACATCGGAGATGGAAGGACCTCTGAAGAAGCTCGCCACTCGTGCTAGCGAAACGTTAGGAAGTAATTCCAATCGACGACGGCCTTTAAACCCGAATGAAGATAATAGCTTATCAACGGGCCGCGAAAGCCTTAACCAATTTATCAGTTACGTTTATTAATACGATTGCCCCTGATAGTTACTTTAGACTGACGTCTTCGTAAACTAATAATATTGGTACTAAAATTGTATAATGTTCCCAGGTCTAATCTACAATCTACCATTTAAACAATTAAAAATAAATATGAAAGACTTTTTATTCACAATGCGTTTTACAACACTATTTTAGCCACTTAATGAATTCTGAAATAAATTATCGTATTGTGCTTCATGAGCGATTTCTAGCAAACTGTATTTCAACCTATTTTATGTACTCACTAAAAACCTAAAAACTTAATATTATTGTCTCATTGATTTTTGCAAAGAGCCCAGGGGATTTTATTTTCAATTCTTGAATACTATATCGTTCTAATTCGCCTAGGGTTTAACGCTGAGTCAAGATGGAGTCCGTGAGGTTATTGCGACGTCCAGTAATAGCGGAGCTGTGCTACAAAACCGCCTACCAATCATTTCGCCTCCTTTTTCTACGCCTTAACTCGTTCACGATACATATTTCGAATGTCCCTTTCATGTCTATATTTTCGATTTTGTTGCCTTTAATTTAATTTCGCTTCGATATTCGGAATTCCGCACGAGTCGGCCTCTCCTGCCTAATAATATTCTCGTCCCCATCGACGTCGGGGGACGCTGCAGTTCGTTCCTGGCCTGGAGGAATTCGCATCCCCTGTTTCGGAACGCCATATCGGTAATATTATAACTGTAAGGGATGAGCCACTGTGCCGGTGCTTTATTAGGCGTATATTGACGCTAATATCTAACTGTGAGGTAATTAGGGGGGTTTGGGGCGCGAGAAAATAAACCGGAAATTCACTTGCTAACCGATTTACGGGGCGTGGCGTCAAATTAAAATCTTAATTGCGTTGCTCTTAGATGCGAGGAAAATTGAACGTTGTTGGGTTTCGCCGACGCGAAATGAAATTGTCAAAATAATTTTTTTGGAAATTTTTTGGAAATTAATTATTTGACAGTAAATCCAAATAAAACTCCTAACATACATCCAAGTATAAATAAAAATCAACAAAACAGCACTGGAAAGAGCAGAACAATTAGCAACATTCTAATCGATATATTATTAGCAATTTTTCTCTTGTTGCTAAAGCGGTAGTTTACTGAAGAGACGAACGGATTTATTTTTAATAAAATAATAACACATTTATTCTGCTGAGTTCAGTATACAATACAATAACATATATAAATAGAAATCGAGATGAAACCAATTAAATTTGTAAGAAGTTCAACCAATAAAATGATACATAACAACTACTTCTAACTATTAATCCGCTTGAGTAACACACACTAGTAAAACATATAGTGCAAACAAAAGAAAAAAATAGACTAGAAAATCTCGAAACTAAACCCGAAAATTAAAGAAAGAGGAATTGCATTGTAAAGTTTATAAATGTTGTAGGAAAAGCTTTTTTTGAAAGAGAGACGTTCTGTGCGGTGTTGGAGAGATAACACCCTTAAAACTAAGCTTAAAACTGTGAGCATCTGTCCTATACGTTATTTTATTTGTAAAAGTAAAGTGGACTGTTATTAAAAATGTTACAGAAAAATAACAAGGAGTGCAGTCTATACGTGTTCTGAATATCCAATCATTTGCGATCCTGTAGTTTGTGCGAGACTGCATCATATTTCCCTATACCATAAATAAACCGTGGACAGTTTTTTTCGCGACTCTCTCAATTCTATTTGTGTCGATTTTATCTAACATGGTCCATACAAAAAGTCACAATAGTTAAAATACCTTAACACTAAAGAATCTGCTACTTTTTTTTCAACTTAAGACAATAAATGACGATGCGAGTAAAGCAACGTTAAAGAGATGTAAATAATACCCAATTTGCTCTCTAAAATGAAAATCTGTGTTAATTCTAAGACTAAAATTTTTGACACAATTTGTAACGATAGTAGAGGGCGTAAGCGTAGCTATTGCAGCAGTATTGTCGCCTATGTATGGACATGTCAACATGGTACTCGGTTTAAGTGACCCCCTAGACATTATTTCATTTTTATACAAGTTTTTCGAGCTATAAAATGCAGTTGGAACGGCGTCTCAAGTCTAAAGATAGTTCCAATCCTCAATTTAACAGAAAATCCATTTATAGGCAAATGGTACAGATTGTATTATAAATAAAATTTTGTATGTGAGTTATTAATTCTCAACAAATTCAAGTACAGCCAGACTGAGGCAAATATTTATTTTTTTAAAAACGCAATAATTGTGTTTCGACGTTTTATAAACAACTCAAATTCATTTAAATTGAATTCGGTGTGCGCTAATAGTATATTATACAACAAGTGCGGTAAAAATTTTTCCGAACGTGTTGCATACTATACTTTTTCTGCAACCGTTAGTTTTTGGGTACATTTTCGCAAAACAAAAAGAATACATTCACTGACATGACCGTCAGAATTGACAAACGTCAAAATGCGAAGCGTGGGAAATATCTCCGATAACATCCGATTGCTCCCAAATCCGTGCGATAAAATCCCGGAAATGTCCGAAGTGGCTCGCATTCATGGGAACGCACGCTAGATCGGTGGGTAATTTTACACACGGGAGTAGAAAATAGTATATTATGCAACAAGTCTGTTAAACGGCATTTGACTCACCAGTTTATTTGACACGAGCGGAGCAAGTGTTTAATAAACGAGTGAGTTAACAAGTTTACCGAACGTGTTGCATACTATACTTTTTCTACGACCGTTAGTTTTTGGGGACATTTTTGCAAAACACGAATACATTCACTAACATGACTGTCAGAATTGACAAACGTCAAAATTCAAGCGAAATATCTCCGAAAACATCCGATTGCTACCAAACCCGTGCGGTAAAATCCCGGAAATGTCCGAAGTGGCTCGGATTCGTGGGAAACGAAACTCACGTGGTAAAGCGACGCTTCCCGCACGCTAGATCGGTGGTTAATTAGGTATTTTACAGACGGGAGTAGAAAAATTGTTTACAATGAATTCATCACAATACATTCGTGCCATGATGATGCTATAATAGAACATTCGGAATTAAAACAAATTGGTTTCTTCAAGCTGCCTTAACTATTTTGTCGATAGTCTTACATGCTTACGACACATTTTCTATAGAATATTTTTATTTATTGTAATTATAAATTTTGTATTGATCCTGTAGAAGAGGTTCTTATATTGTCTAACAATGTATGCCTGTATGTATACCCCCAGGATACGTACTCACATGCTTCACATAATTACTCTCGACAGAATTTCGATGTAAAATTCCAGCTTAAAAGATCGTAACGTTGTTTCGGAATAAAGCCCGAACTGGTCTCTCTCGCACCGTATATTTTGACAGAAACAGCCAGCTTAAACGCAATTTATTTCCCATTACAACAAATCAAACTATCTATTAAACGTGCAAGTTAAATTCGCACACGCAAATCCCGATTATCACGGTGAAATTAACTACTTAAAATCCATTACAGGAACTCTCTGTTGTTGTTAAATCCCCCGATTTAAAACAGATAGATTATTACCTGTTAAATATAATTAATTATAACGATTAGAGTCTTAATAGATCTGTTGAGAAAATAGTTAAAAATATTTTGTACTTATCTATAAAAAATACTTTTTTTATCAATGCTTTTAAACTACTGAGCTGTACATGAAGTAACTAGATTATTAAAAACAGAAAAAAATTAATCATACAGCGACAAACAGAAACGCTCATTCAAAAACTGATTTCGAATTTTGCGAGTCGGTTCGTTATTTCACATCAGTCTAAACCCTCGCGTAGAAGATAGAGCAATAAGAGACTGGAATTGCGGATGTTTAAGCACCCGTTGATCTTGATAAGTTCCCAATCATTCGGAACAGCAACAGTTTGCTATTCTGTTTCCAGACAATATCTTAATATAAAGTTCTCCAGACGATACACCGTTTTTACAACATTCTATAGACTTCGGAATGAGTTTAAGCGGGAGGGACCACATCACAAGACAGGGCCGTATTTAAGATGTCAACCGACAAGGACTGTTGTATTTTAAGGGTAGCGAAATTTTCTATGATTAAACTGTTATATTAATTCATATTACTGTGCTTTTTATAAATCTTCCTAAAAGAGTTCCTACTTGAGGTGGCTCGATTTCAAGTTTCATTTTCCAGATTAGATGGGATGATCTCCTCTATTAAAAACACATTAGAAAGCTTAAACTGATTTCCAATTTAAGGGTTTAAGATAATGTTTTCCCAGTATTTTCTCGGCCGTCGAAGCTTAGATATTTCTATTTCGTCTTGTGTTTGTAACTAGTAATTAACAACTTACTGTTATTCAATTGTTTTTCAAGACAAAGTGTGCCATTTTTATTGAGAGACCATATACATTTTATTACAATTTATTTCCTACCAAATACTAATATTATTCAATTTTGTTAGTCTTTTGCGATGTCCAGCGACAACACGTTGAGATTGTGGCCGAGGATGTAATAATCTAATGTAATGAACATCCACCAAATTCAAATGGATTAAAGACTCCGACACATTGGCGGTTACTGCCAAAATTATAATTTTAAATGTGTTTCTGTTTCTGAAATCGACGTCTGGGGAAACTGAAGCCATAAAATTAAGGTCCGATATGACGAAAACACCGTATGCCACAGTACGTGTCCATAAAGTCTACTGGACATGCACCGTGCCGAAATAGTGAGATGGCTGATATTTGATGCGTAAAGTTGTCTTCTTCTACGATATCAATTTTAATTTGATAGGACTGATATGGAGACAGCTGAAACCCAGTTTAAGAAAACACAACTTCGCGCCGAAATTTATTTCTGGGACAATAGAATTAATTAGAAGAGGACTAGAAAAAATATCTGCTTCTAATTGAAAAAAATGTGTAGAATATGGCATCGAAGAAGAAAATGTTCACAGAAGGAGGGAGGACGAGTCCAGTGACGGTAGTGATGATGATTTTGATGTCGAATAACTTTTTTTATTTAAATATCCTAACATTGTTTTACAGCTAACTTTATTACTTGATTTATATTTACAATACACATTTTAAAGCAAGAATGGCTTTTTCACTGCATGGACTAATAATAATCGAGGAATCTCATCGAAGATATTCTACACAAATTCGTCAGCTTTCAACATATGTATGCACGAAGTTACCATATCGTACGGTTCTGGAACGTCATTTTGGAATTGCGAATCTATTTATTGAGTGTTACAAAGAAGAACCCAAGCGAGGTATGCCTGCGGTTAGACCGTCATAAAAATTTACCAAAGTTAAATACCAGATTATGTCGTAAAAACGGTACATCGTTTGGCGAACTCTACCAAGGTTTCCCTCGGCCTGATTTGTTGTTATTCCTCGAGATCATTTCGGAGATGTCTCCGACGTCTTTACCTCCACCGTTATATAGCTTGAAACTTAAGTGCCTTGTGTGAGCGAAAGAGTATCTAGATTGTTGATAGTATGAGATACAGTTTTGCGATTTTTTAAAAATAAATATATAACCAATTCAGCAATACTAGTATTAGTTTTAATTTAGAAAAAAAAATGGATAGAATTTTGAAATATATTATGGAATATAACTTCTAAACAGCCATGTACTATTTCTCGAAAATTGTCTTTTTGCGTATCTCTATTAATAAGGGTGGTGGGCGAGCTATCAAATTTTTTTAAAGTTACCATCTTCCACAGATTGTATCGTATTAAAAAGATCATTCTGAGCTTGTTCACGAAAAAATGTTTAGAGTCATGTAGTTTTTATATAAATAGTTGTTTTCTTTCTGGCGTTCATTCCAATTGCACCAAAGCTGTCGTCTAGTTGATAAACAATTATGATTTCATCACGATCAACAACACTGGATGTTTGAGTTATAAACCTGGTATTTTACAGACATGTGCAAAATATGCTAAAAAGAAGTGAAAATGTTAAAAAAAATTAAATTAGTAAGGACAAGTGAAAATCCCTAATTTCGTGAATTTATTATTGGTACATTTTACATAATAAGTGAATATATATATATATATATATATATATATATATATATATATATATATATATATATATATATATATATATATATATATATTCTCACGTATTGATTCACGGATGGAAAAATGTGATGACACTATACTCCGGGATATCATCCGTTCGCTCGTTGAACTCCGACTGGAATCCTGCATCCGACTGGAATCCTGCAAATCCTGCATCCTGCATATATATATATATATATATATATATATATATATATATATATATATATATATATATATATATATATATATATATATATATATATATATATATATATATATATATATATATATATATATATATATATATATATATATATATATATATATATATATATATATGTACTATGATTTCATATATATGATTCATATACTTATTATTATTATTTGCTCAGCCAATGCGACTCTCAAACTACGACTACGACATCACAGCGTGTATATTTAAAAGCGTTTAAACAGTTGTCTTAATTTTAATAGTCAACCGTTGATTATGGGAAACGCCTGCGGATGACGATTAAAGTTTATATTTCGAAACGTTCGCGTATAAACAGACACTAAATAAACGCCCATCACAATCGCGATATCGCGTTACGGCATTGCAAAAGTCTAAAATCTGCATATCGATTCGAATCGCATAACCGTGGTAAATACAAACTACAAACTGATCGCGAATTATTTAACTTCGTTGTGCCTGGTGGGATGTGTGGTAAAACGAAAAATTCACTTCGATCGCGGTAAAATTATTCAAATTGTATAAAACGAGAGGTGGGCGAGCGGAATCAATTGAAATTTTTGTTGGTGTCGGTCGCTATTTCGTTATACCATATAGATACATAATTGAAATTTGCACGAAATTCCCTATTGGGGCGGGCGCGTGACGTTAGCGTAATGGCGGGGGATGGAGCGGGGAAACACTGCGTTAACCGAGTTTTACATTCAAATTCTTGGATTTCGTGCCTGTTTCTCTCCCCTACCCCTTCGCCGCTATTTTCTGTCGGACGTTTTGGTCGCTCGTGCCTAAATTGTTTCGTGAACGGACCATTTTTACGAAGGAAATCCGCAATTCGGTTAGGACGTCGGGCAGATCAGCACGACGTGCTTCATATTTGTTAAAACTTTTTTGTTGATAAAGTTTATCCAGAATAAACCAATCTTCTACTAGTACGCTACCGGTGTTGAACACCACTGACGCTCGGGTTTTTCTTCTTCTTCTTAAATGTACTTTTATTTTTTTATTAATCAAGCGAATAAATGACAATGTTATTCCAATAGTAGTCCATTTCTCAAAGCGAGTTGTAAGCTCCTCCACATTAATTTAATGTAAAATTCTATTTTTTATAAAAAGGCGTCAGTCAATAAGGCAGTATATGTTTCGAGCACTCAAGTGCTCATCTTCAGGTAACGCCTAAAATAGCATACTTGCAGTATCAACTAACCGAGCGGTGAAGGTTTGAAAATCGTTCAAATATAGAAAATAAAACAGCACTCCACCTTGAGCAAAAATCGGAAACTAACATGAAGGAAGTAAAAACGCATATGAGGTTTATACCATCTTACTTGTCATTTTATGTATCCTTTGTTCTAACAAAAGATCTACATTAATAATTTTTTATTTTCTTTTTGTGAGAAAAAAGTGAATGGAGGGTTCTGATTATTGTCCAGGACCAAAAGTACGCTACTACGAACGCTGTTAAGAATCCGGTATAGGGACCTCCATATTATATGAGTTGTTGGCGACAGCACATCTGGACTGCGTAACGTTAGCAGATATAGCCATTTGGATCGCCAACCTTCGCGGGGAGATGACGGCATAAGAAGAATGGTCAATATTAGGAACAGTAGGACTTATATAAGATTCTGTAAAGCATTCGCACTACTTATTGTTATGCTTGAAGGTGATTCAGTAGAAATATTAAAAGGATGTCGAATTTCCATTGTCTTTATTTTTAACTTACAGTTAAGTTACAGTTAGGTTAAAAATAAAGACAATGGAAGTTCCACATCCTTTTAGTATTTCTACTTATTGTTATGTTAATCAACCTACGAAACAAATGGCATAAAGCAACTGCATATCTTCAGGACGGTTTTGTATACCTGTAGGTACATACAAGTCTTTTAAACTAACCAAAACTTCTGAATTCCTCCTGCGTCGCTTGTTGTTAATTCGAACTTGCTAACGTTTCGTCAATCATTCTGTTGGCTTCTTCGGAGCTTAATTGAAACTGGCTCACATTTTACTCTGTAGTTGCTTATATATTGTTTGAGGGGGCGGAGCTAAATGAGGGCCATATTGGTAACAAGTAAAGACCTGAGTCGCGGTTAAGATTGTTTAGCTGCTTATAGATTTCTATAGACTCTCGGATTTTTTGTTGGTAGAAAAATTAATTACATGCAAGAATTTTAGTATATATAACTGCTGATGAATTTATTTGTATGAGTCTTAAGGCTCTTTCATGTTCTTTGAGCCTAGTTGATATGTTTGGTCCGGCTTCTCCAATGTATTCTTTGCCGCATCACACCACTTGTCCAAAAATCTCTCAACATCTTCGACACATCAAAGACAAAATTCCAATTGAGACGCCAGGAATTTACAGCATTCCATGCATATGCGGTAAAGAATACACTGGAGAGGCCGGACGAAAAATATCCACTAGGCTCAATGAACAGGAAAGAGCCTTTACGCTAAGACAAATAAATGCAGTCGCCGAACACAATCACGAAACCGCATATAAAATTTTATTCGATAAAACTCAAATTCTTGCTTGTAATCAATTTTTATACCAACGAAAAATTCGACAGTCTTTACCTGTCACCAATATAGCAATCAGTCATCCGAGGTAATGGTTATGCTCCTCAAATAAGCAATAATAGTATATAAGCAGGCACAGAGTAAAATGCGACCCAGCTTCAGTTAAGCTCTGAAGAAGCCAACAGGATGATTGGCGAAACGTTAGTAAGTACCACTCAACAACTGGAGCAGGAAAAATCCACAAGTTTTGTAATTAGCATAACAGTAGCCTGTGCGAGTTTCTTGAAAAAAAAAAGTAATTTAATATGTTGAGAAAAAGTCTAACAGGACCCAATAATTGCCCAGGCCCCTGATGTTGTCTACTTTTGGAGACTATGAAGATCGCTCTAATTTTGATACACACTTCAAATAAGTCTGTACAATTTTAAGTTGCCAGCGAATTTCTCGAATTGACAATAATTAAGGCAATGTTTTATTTGATCGTACTAAACGGTAAATAGTAAAGGTCCCAGATGGGAACTCTGCGAAGCGCCAGAAGAGGGGGTAAAGGGTAAAAATTTAAATTCCTGAAGTGAAAGATATATTTTCCAATCGTGTCCAGGAATATTCCGGCCACACCGCATCCAATTAAAATAAATATTAATACATAAACAATAACTAGTAGTTAAAATATAGAACAATAAAATTGAACGTCATCTGTCTGGCCGACGTTATACGTAGAAGAAAAAACACAATAAACTAAGATGACAGTGTACTGTCCCCCGTTTCGTTGGCATCGAAGGAGGGTGCGTCCTCTCGTTCTACCGTGCTCAAGCCTTTTATTAAACTTTTGCCAGTGTCACAAACTTTATGACACATTAATCAAAGATGGAACTTAAATTACCCCGAGAAGAATTTCGGTACACCGTCACACTGCTGGCGAGGATAAATATCCTTTTCCTACTTTGTTTGGGTTTTTCTTCTTATTAAGCCCGTGTTATAAATTGCTTAAAATAATAGAACGATCCATTTGTTAGCGCGCTTAAAAGTTACGCGACGCGACAAGATACGAGGCGAATTAATTGAATGAGACGGCAGAACGAACTCTTAAAGGGTAAAAGCAAATCACGACTGAAGAAAAAGAAATTCGCTTAACCCACGCGTACGTTCGTTGTCGTCCGCCTGAATGAGAGGTGTGTCGGTGTTAATCTAGGTCAATTTTGTTATAATTAGCGTTTTTTTCGAACTCTCTCATTTTTTAATATTCTTTGTCATCGGGGGCGTAGCTCAGATGGTAGAGCGCTCGCTTAGCATGCGAGAGGTACCGGGATCGATACCCGGCGCCTCCAAAAATTTTTTGCAGAATAAATTTTAAAGTTTTTGTAAATTTTGCAAGGAAGACGCCATTAAAAATCCGGTATGAACGAAAACGTCAGAAAATAAGTGTTAGTAATTTTAAAGTATAAAGTTTGTGGGTCTACAAAACATTCGCATTTCAGATACACGATTTTATCTTTTATAAAATTTTCGTTATCTTTATCTTTATTCTTCTTCTTCATTCTTCATACGTTACTAAGCCAAGAAAACTCAATGAGAAAGTTTGTTCGACGACAGCTCACAAAGTATACCAATATGGGGGGGGGGGGGCTTGTAGCAACTTTGTAAGTGAAAAGATAAATTCAATCGGGTACCTACATCAAGGGAGAAGGGATAGAAATATCGCGACCAAAAAAAATTCTATTCCAATAGGCAAACTAGCCTAAAAGGCAAGTCAAATAGGCAATCGTAGAGAGCCATGCCTAAGATCAAAACGAATCAATCCATCGGTCATATTTAAAGCCAAGCTTTGAAAGGAAGGCAGTAAAAATAATAAATGCAAAATTTGCCAAAAAGAGGAGGAAACAGCCATGCATGTTATGCCAATGTGAAGGCATACGGAGCATCGTTTCATCTGCTGGAAGTAATCAAACCAGAGGCAACGAGCTACATAAAGGCTCTATAGCTACGGAGACGGACACAAAAGATTATTTGGATCGCAGTCGCGTATCCCAATTTGAATCTTGAATCTTGATAATAAAGTGATGCTCTCACCAAGCCCTTCAAAATAACGATAGTACATAAATGGACCATCAAAAAATATATAAAAATAGAATTCCGACAATCGACAATCTGCTAACTGCGGACTTAGCCTAATGGCAGTTAAAGAAAAAAGTGAATACAAAATCTGTCAAAAAGAGGAGGAATGGCAACAACCTGAAAATATCGAGTCACTATCGAAGCTTTGAACTCTAATCAGAAAGATAAAAAAAACTACGAATGGAGTCACAATAAATTCAATGGATCACTATGACACCTAAGTCAAGAGTTAAATCTCCCAATTGTAATCGGTAATGTATTGGCAAAGGCGGTAAACAATACAAGAAACAAAAATACTGGGCAAGGTATAACCTAAATTATTCGCTGTGAAATTACCATACTTTGATTTGGAGCGCGTACCGGATTATGTTAATCGGCCAAATCTTGCCGCAGCGAGCGCTATTATTTAGGTTCGCGACGTTGTTTATCATTTCCAGGGTATTATAACGTTGCGTTGCTCGGGAGGGGCGATTTTGTGCATGAACACTCGTGTCATCAGCCGGATCATTTATCCTTATAATATAATTCGCATCATGCGCAACCGATTCTGAATCCGGAACGAACAAACATCGGTTTCCGGCGCGCATTTCCCGTAATTAGCTGTTCAAATTTTGTTGTTGCGACAAAAAGGCCGTATTTACCAGCCGCTTTTGGTGTGGCTCGACGGCTCAGTGCCGTGTTAAACCTGGGGTGGCGAAGGAACACGCATGATTAACATGATACGGCGTCTAACGAGTCTGGTTTCCGGATATTGATCACGGATTAGGTGGCAGTTTCAACCCCCTCCGGCTTTTAAATATTTAATAAGGATCGGGGCAGCAGCAGCTGTTTCCTTGAACTAGATCCATTCGCCATATAAGATAAAGTAATTTTAATGTTACTAGTATTACTGTTTAGTCAGTACGTAGATCTCGAGTGCCTAAACGAAGACAATTAGATAGGGGTTAGACCATAACTACTAGGCATATGACTGTGCAGGAACTCGTGAAGCAACTATGTACATTTTTTTTTGAGAAGGTCCATTATCTACGAAAATATCATTGCCACCTGCGGCGCATCAATTGTTACCGTAGTAGAGCCACTATATTATCTTATAGCTATATGGGTTAGACCGATAATTTATCTGTAGGTACGGCACTGGTTATTCAAACTCTCGTCGACCGTACCTGATTGAAATTTTCGACTTCGTCGGGCCGACATATTATGGTTTTAAGTTGGAACCACTGGAGCTGCAATTGGGACACTCTTTGTTCCTCGCCTCTGCTAATTTGGGTGACAATTTGATGAGTTCTCGAGTGGCACCAAGATGTACAAAATATACAATATGATGTTCTCTGCATGGTTTTATGAATGAAAAATGACGAAATAAAGACTGAATACCGAATCTTTTTCAAGCCTTAAGATATCTAATGTAGGCACGCTTTGTTCCTCGTTTAACTGGTAAATCTTACGCTGTATTATGTCTTGATCTCTTTGATCTACACTCGCATCGCTTCTTTTTTTCTTCGCTGAAATGGGATTATTCACAATTTGTCATACAGTTGATGTTGGAATTTTCGTCAATGTGGCCGTTTCTTCTAAAGATGCTTGCTTGCTGATACCACGTTCAATGAGAGAGTCAAATAAACATTGTTTATAACTTCCTTAGTCTCAATAGAATAGTGTTTTCTACATTTGGACGGGACCATCTCCTGAGATCACTAGACTCGCACATAATTTGCATAATTCGCACACGATTCAACACACGCTTATTACACACGAACTAATAAACTGAAACTAAGTAGTATACCAAACCAAAGAATATTAAACACAGGTAGATATAAAATTATTTTCTAATACGGACTACAATTTTACCTGAATTTAAATTCCGAAACTTTAAGTAATAATCTTGTTGCATTGTACGTTAATGGCCACCCTTGGATAATCATTCCCATTCAAAAGCAATTGGTCACTTTCTTATATCTGTGAACAGATCATATCTTACATGTTGGTAGGTCACCTTAAGTGACCAAAGGTTTAATTCCCAATTGTCAAATGTGACCATCAACACCCAAAATAATAGCAGAATATTATTTAAATGCGGACCCTTCGAGGTCTGTTTTTTTTTTTTAATATTTTACATTAGAGGAAGGAGTAAATGTCACGAGAACAAGGGAAAAGAGACCTGCCCCTTCAAAATAATTAGAACTTTAAGACGCGAACTGGATGGTCGAGCCACTTAAAAGATAAATGAGATCGCATAGCTTTGTAATGAAACTCCCCTAAATTATTAGACTATTTTTTTTGTAGCGCGTTAATTCGCATTGTTTCGTGAATGTCATTCGAAATTCTTGACCCAACTTCCTGCCCGATGTTTATAATTTCGCGGTCTTTTATCGTCTTAAGAAAAATTAACATAGATATTGCGGAGCGCCTAAAACTTGTTAAGTAACTTTATCCGTAAAACTTTAAACACAAAATGGAGGCGCGTAAACGTTTTCGAAACTGTTTTATAAAGCTTTAAAAGCGCTCGTTTATATGGCGGATACATTAATAATTATTTTCATAAAGCAAAGAGGGGCTTAACTCAGACTTTATGAAACATACATAAATTATTTGAGGGCTTCTGGTCGATCGTATTCGTAAGTAACATTTATAGCCGCGTACTAGCTAATAAAATATTGTGTTGGAATGAACGAAAAAGAAAAATACATTTTCAATAAAAAAAATAGTAAAAACAATATCAAACTGAAAAAAAAAATGGTGAAAGAAAAAAGGAAAGTAGGAAACTACAAAGATCCGCCAATAATGAATAAATCAATAAAAGCAGAGACAACAGCAATTTTTCACCAAAGCAAAAATATAAATTAGTAATGTTGCATTCATATATAAATACTTATTACTCCTATATCGTCTTTTGGGGAGGGAATACCGTTCTAAAAACAACATAATAATTGATTTTCCTTTTCCTTATTTTATAGGTACATAATTTATCTAAGCGATTGATAAAAGCTTTAGCTAAAATAAGTATTTTTTGCAATTTCTTTTAATTTATAAGCTTGGTAGGAAACGGAAATATTTATAATATATAAAAAAAAACTTTAATCATATTATAGATAAGTTAAAACCCTATTCGAAAGCGTTTTAAAATAACACGCATTTATTAAAAAAAAAATCACCATTAAATGCTCAAAAAGCATATTTTTGGAAAACTCTGATTGTGATTCGACTTTTACAGACATGTATGCTAAAATCAACTAAAACTTGCTTCGCTCTCTAGTTTAATACTAAAAAAAATAGAGATCGAGATGACGAAAGCAGAAAATTTAATAATATATTTTGAAAATATAAAAATACGAAACCTATACAACTCATATTAAAACAAATCACACAGTTTGTTAAATCTGTTTCGCACACGGCATTCAAATATTATTTTGAATTTTTCCCAATTTTTTGAAAACGAAAAAATATCTGGGCTAATCCTTGGATGGACCCGCGTTCTTTTTCAAACTGCAGCTGGCCATTAAAATACTATGCGACGCTTTCGCGTAAAAACCTTGTAAGTTAATTACCGCGCTAGACAAATTTATATTTGTTTGTCCTTTGCAGGGCCTAATTAGCATGCGTCGCAAGTTCCGTAATAAACCGTGAGATACCAAGTCGTCTGAATTTATAGCCGTGAGTGCCAGAAAACACTGACATAAATGGGAATTACGTTTTTACGCCCTGTTTAGTTTGGACGAAATCGAGCATCGAGTGTTAGTACTGCCAAGTATGATTATCATTGCGTATACAATCTGAATACTTATGCATGATGTGTCTTAAAGTATATCGTTTTAAATAGCAATAAATATTGTTTTCAAAATATAAAGCTTAAATATTACATTATGTACATAGTACTATAAAAAAAACGATGACACTAAATATAACACAAATTATCAATAAATAAGTAAATTTGTATTCAGAATCGGTATGCTCCATTTGTTCAGCTAAATAAGTGGTCCCCAAAGTTTTTTTCTGGCACTTTCAACATCTGACTAGTTCCGGTTAACTTCCTGCTAACCTTAAACCTCGTCTAGTCTTCCGTGAACCCCTTTCAACATGAATATCATTCTTGAATTGCACTCTTTGAATTTGATTACTTCGTGGTTTTTGTAGCAGGTGGTTGTGATAATTTGCGTTATCCATTACAATAATATCCAATAATATGATAATATATTTACATATAACTGACTCTAAAACAGTGTTAAACACTGATACCGAAGCTTTAAATTACAATCAAAATAAAATAATTATACATTAAGCTAATTCTTTTTAAGTTTAAGTAGAAAATGTAGGTATACCATGATCAGAAATATTGTGTTTTTACAACCGACTCGGTGATTAACTTTGCCTACTGTTTATTACTTCAAAACCGCAGCCCCTTATAGAACACCGAGCAGACCCCTACCAGTAACCATTTCAGGACCGTCCTATGAATTTATGGACCTACGCTAACAAGCCGGATATAAGTTTTCAATCTTTTTCGTCGAGCAATTCTTGAAACATACATAAAAAAATTAATATAAAGTAACAATTTATTACATTCTATTTCATTACATTTCTACATAGTATCATGATTAATATACAAAATATTAAATATAATAATAATAAAGTATCAGTCTATTAAAAAATCTTGATAATTAAAAAGATCTAGTCGTACGGAGCAAAAGTCCCCTGAGGTAGGTCGATTTCCAGTTGAGTTTGCCTATTAGAAATGCTGATCTCCTATATAAAAACATATTAGAAAGCTTAAACTGATTTCCATTTTAAGGGTTTAACATAATGATTCGAAAATATTTTCCTAGGAAAATCTTATGTAAATAATTGATTTTCACACAGTACGTGATAATAATCGAGGAATCCCACCGATGAAACTCTACACAAATCCGTCAGCTTTCATCATTTGAATGTAAGTACCGAAGTAGAGTACTGGAACGTCATTGTGGAATTGCAAATCTATGTATTGAGTGTTACAAAGACAAACCCAAGTGAGGTAGGCCTGCGGTTAGACCTTCATAAAAATTTACCACAGTTAAATACCGGATTATGTCGTAAAAACGGCATATCGTTAGGAGAACTTTACATGATTATCTATTTGTGGCCATATCTAATATCGAGGCCGACCTTACCAAAGACTTGATATCCCTGAATTATGTGGCTAAAAAAGTTGAGTTAAGCTTTATTTGACCGAAACTGTTGTATCTCAGTCAAGTAGCAATATCTTGTTTCATATTTTGATAAAAATTGAAATTGGGAAAACATTTTAATTATTAGTAGAGATTTTTAAAGTAGAAAAAAGATAATTGCAATTTTTTGTTTTTTTTTTGCTTATGAAATTGAACAATATTGCAAATAATTATTTTAAAAAATGTATTTTCGCAGACAATGTAGCTTTTGCAATTTGCAAGCAATTTTTCGATAAAAAATAGGGCGTATTAGCAAATCGGCACATCAAGCCGGTACTTGGAATAAAAATAACCAAATCTACACAAAGTGGCAACAGGCCTTTTCCATTTTCATGTCCTATTTCGGCACAGAAATCAATTTACCTAATTAATATATCAACGGAAATACAAACCAATAATTATAATGTTCTTGGATTTTAAGTTGGCCGGATTAAATACAAAATATATAGAATACAAGATGACATAGGAATTGAAGGTAAAATTCAAGTGCCCAAATGTCTCTAATACATTGATTATATTTTTTAAATTTAAAGTGTGCCTTTTGGCTAATTATTTCTGGTAGGTGTGAAACATTATCACTGGTTGACGACATTTTTACTAAAATTAACCAACTTTTAGATGCATACTCCAAAACTTTTAAAATAAGACTATTTGGAATAAGCGCTTATTGCCTTTCATAACATTTAGACAAGGCAATAAACCTACTAAGAGGCGGTCAAGATGTTTTTTTTTTACTTGGTTCTGGTAACTTGGTGCCGAAATGTTTATATCACAAGCGTCAGTAAAAAGGGTTTCATCACATGTCCGGAGACTTTGTGCCTATATGGGGCACGCCCAAAAAATGCAAAGGAGTCCAGGACGTAATGATGGTAATAATAGCTAATAAACAGCAATTTCGGGGCAGGCTTTACTGTAATTAAAGGCTTTTATCCTAGTGTGTTTGCTGATGTGTTTTTCTGCACTTAATTATATAGGCATAGCATTGAATAAATATCTACGTATTCACTACAGGGCGTCCGGAAGCTGTTTTCTATTGAATTTTGTACGGCGTTGATCAAAATACCCCAGCAAATCAATCATCCCCAATTCACTCAAGTGCCCTTCATATGGTTTGTCTCAAAGTATACGCTGTTGGCTTTTGACGGACTCTCCCTCGTAAAATAGTTACCACTCTCAAACCTATTATCATCAGATAAATTTCGAACACGTGTCGGCTGATATTCAATGTCAGTGCTAGCCGTGCGTTTCGAAAAAGCTTCTTACAATAGTATACGTCAAAAGAAATACGATGCTTGAAATGGGCATTCTCGATAATTCAATAGCTTAATACTTATCGTAGATGTTACTATTCTACTGGCACAAATGGATACCTGCAAATATAATGGAAATATAATTGTAGAGATTTTGATTGGGCATTTTCAAGAATAAGCACTCACGTATCTTCTTCGTTTTCCATTCCTTCCGAAGGAGATTTTTGTACCTCCGTAACACTGGAATAAACGATGTTCTAAATTACACCTGTTACGTTTCGCACGTGGATATAATTAAAAATGCAATTCTGCGCACACCGGCGTAATTAATGGGCGACAACTGTTTACCAATTAGGCAACTCGTTGTCTGGTAACGCTGTAATAATAAAACCCCGGCCAGACTCCATTAAATTAAGCCCCGTCCGTAAGGGAGATGATGGCGGTCCTTCCTGTCACAACAACGGATCTGCGTTTGCTCGGGCGCTACTTCTACGAACAACTAAGCGACGACTACTGAGCAAACAACGATAGCGGAAAACATTTTGACCGCCCCGAATCAAGTCTAAGCCCCCCGTCGGCGACAAAGCTCTCTCCGGTCGGTCTTGATTTTTTCTATCTACCCTATTCTGTTACGGAACGACGGAAATTGAATTTCGTTAAAAAATAATGTGATTTTTTTCGAAATTTTGTAATTCATTTCGTTATTCGTCGTTAATTGATTTTGGTGCTGTTAGAATTGGCGCTTATTGGTGCAACTGTATAGTCGATGCGAAATCAGTTGGAAGAGCATAAAAAATTAATTAATTTTATTGCGCGCAAGAATTAATTGGAAATGCATAAAAAGCTATTGGGCATTATTTATTTATAAGTCACAGCACTGATATTTTCTCAGGAAATGAAAATGCTTGCGTTTGGGATACCTTAATGAGCCGACTGAAAGGCAGAGATATCATTATAAGATTTTAAGATTTGAATTTGACCGATCTTCATCATCAACGATTAGTACCTCATCAACCACAATCTCAACTACTAACAAAATTGAATAATGTTAGTATTTGGTAAGAAATAAATTGTAATAGTAGTAGTAAAAAAACAAATAAGTAACATTAAGGTAGTTGTTCAGTTTTCATTTTATTATTTTTCGACTTCTTATGAATTTATATATATAAACCTATAGCTTATCGATTGGCCGCGAGTACAGCACCAAGAAGTTATTCTTCTTCCTTTCCTCGCGGTATTAAATTCTTGAACTTAACTGGCCATCTATACCCGCCAGCGCCCTTAGGCGCATGCTCCACTAAAAATCACGGTGAAGCGCTAAATCGGTCGCTCTCATCGTGTGGTTCAAAAAGTGCCGTTGAACGCATCAGGTCATACGCGTGGTGATCAACAAATTTCCTCACCACTCGAGGCACAGAGGACGCAGCACGGGCCGGCCCCTCCGGAAGGAAGACCAAAAGCGAAGTAGGGTCAGTTAAGTAATCAAAAATCTTTTGATCCTGTCTTGAGTAATTTTTGCGACTTCTTGCTGTGCCAGCTGCGGCCAAAGTCCGTTTCCGCGCGGACAAAACAGTAGTAATTTTAATAATGGAAATAACTCCAAAACTTCAACGGCTGTTTCATAAAACTGACAGCATACTCCGATTTCACCAACACTAACAAATCAACCAATAGCAAACTGGGAAAACATTCATTATAAAACAATTATCTACATAAGGAAAATACTTTCGTATCATTATGTGAATCCCTTAAATTGGAAATCAGTTTAAGCTTTCTAATGTATTTTTAATATAGGAGATCAAACTATTTAAAGATTTATAAAAAGCACACTAATATAAATTAACAGTTTCATCAAAGAAAATTTCCCTCCACTTATAATACAACAGTCCGCACAGCACAGGTGTTGTCGGCTATCATCTTAAATACGGCACTGGCTTGTAGTACACGTGCGGAAAAGAATGGTCTCTTTCTTAAACTCATTCCGAAGTCAAAACCATAAAAGGTTGTAAAAACCGTATATCGTTCGAAGAACTCTATTTTAAGATATTGTCTGAAAGTAGGGTAGCAAACTGTTGCTGTTCCGAATTATCGGGAACTTATCAAGACCAACGACTGCTTAAACGTCCGCAACTCCAGTGGCTTATTGCGGTGTGTCGTTGGGAAGAATATATGTTCTTGTACTCTTTCCATCTTTTATGTCACCTACAAAGTCCAGTACACGCTTACACGAACACAGTGTTACTTGCGTCTTTCAAATGGTTTAAATCTTTCAATACTAATACTAATACTAACCAAAACTAAACCAACCAGCGTGAAACTCTTAAAGGTGAATACAACTTCCACATGCAGTTATGATATGAGATGATCATTATCGGGATCGACAACCGAACCACTCAAAAATTTTGAAAACCATTATGGGGGAAATGCGTCGGCAAACGTCGTTATCCGCAAGGGAATTCGATTAATACCTTAAAACTTGGTATCAGATAATCAGGTAAGACCGGTAAAACTAAATGCCGCAAAAGAAAACTTCGAGTGGCGAGGCGCCGTCGTCTTCGCCGAGCTTTTGCCGAGACTCCAAAACAATGATTGCGCGTGACCCAATTAAACCCCCACGGAAACGGTATGTGTGTGTGTGTCGCTCTTCCGGACTCCTGAATATTTATTTAAAAATTAATTATGCATGTTTGGTCACGTACCGCACAACCCCCTTCTGGTTTGTAGACGCCCCGGTCGAAACCCGTTCATATACCCACCTTTTCGGGAAATACTGTCACCTGACGTCGAATAATTTCAGCCTTGCTGCGAAAATGTGTGAAAAAAACTAAGGCAAGCGATCGATTCGATTCAATATTAGTCGCCCCAGACTTCTAAGGGAGTAATAAAAATTAAAAGAGAACGCATCGAATATTCAGATTAACAAAACCGTAAAGGTTGAGTGTTCCTAGTAAAGCACTAATACCTGTATTTCTGCTAAATTACTCTACAAGCCAAAAACATGGCTGAAGAGTAAGTAAGTGCACGGAAACACGGACTACATAAAAGAATTAAGGAATTTACTGGCACGGAACCGAAAGTCATACTTCCTTATAGACAATAACGGAAACATTGTCGTAGATATCGAGAGACAGATGCTACAATGGGAAGGGTACGTTAAAAACTAGTTCGATTATCAGGGAGTAGACATACAAGCTATTACCGAAAAACAAACGGGGCATGCGCTGCTGAAAGAAGAGGTAAAACGGGCAATAGAGACAACAAAAAGTGGAAAAGCGCTGGGTCCGGACGAAGTACCTGTGGAAGTGTTGAAGCTGACAACATATGGACTATAACAGAATATACATAACGGGGGCCATACCAACGGAATGGCTAGAATCGACCTTCGTTACAATATCCAAGAAACGAAAGATGTGATGAATACCGTACAATAAGATTGATGTCACACACTAAAACTATTCTTGAAAGTTATACACCGCAGAGTATTTCAGAAGCTCGAAGATAATGTCTTTATTTCCACATCATACATACACTTTGTCTCAGCAGTATATGAACAATGGATTCAAGTAACCAACGGAACATATATACATACACAATGCAGAAATCGGCCACAAGTGACCAGACCACCCTGCTCCACTCAACCGTAAACTTAATATGGGAAATATAACATTTGGCACATCACATAAAAACCAATACATAATTTTTTACTCGGCAACACGTGATATCAATCATTAGTTATTGTAGGATTTGTTAAAATAATACTGAAAAATGTGGCGTTTAAAATTTGGTGGAGAAAAAGATTTAAAATGACTAAGGAGTGAGTTATATAGCTTCGCTATGTTGTAAGTCAAACTTCTTTCAAAAAAGGACGATCTGTGGCGAGGTGGTGTTATCAATCTAAATATAATTTTATGCCGGAGATTTAAAAAAGGAAATTCGATGATAAAAACAAGCTAAATGCTCTCCTACACTCCATATTCAACCAATTGGCAGCTTTAAGTTTATATGATATTCGTCCAAATTTTCGGATTCCGTATATCAGACGAAGACAAGAATTTTACACTTTTTGTATTTTGCTTTTTTGAACCGCGTTAAACGACGTCTCCATGATTGAATATCGTGAGCACAAGCAAGTCACACAACATTTTTTTCATTTTTACTGACAGTTCATGGCGACTAGTATACAAAAGCTTTAATCGTAAGTATGCACTAATATGCTTCTCAAACCTCATTTCAGAATCAAGAACAAGTCCCAGATTTCTTACATTGTCTTTAATTTCCAAAGCTACAGTCTCCTATTTTTACATTAATGCTGTTGTTTATATTAAAAACGTATTTTTTTGGACCAAAAATCATTAAACAACATTTTTTTGGGTTGAGAAATAGGGAATGTTTTAAAGAGATTGTTCCTAGATTTTCCAAATCACTGCTTATTGCTCGACAAGATTGGAACAGATTATCTTTATGGAATGACAGACATACCTGCGTATCATCCGCATAACAATGGAAGCTACAGTGTTCGAGTACTTTGTGAATATTAGAAGTGTAAATAACATACAACCGGGGGCTAATAAGGGATCCCTGGGGTACCCACCCCACAGTTCATTGATATGTCGTCCGATACCGTTTCGCCAATGTTAACACGCTGTGTTCTCTTATTTAAAATTTTTCTTAAAAATTGTATAGCCTGACCACTTAACCCAAAACTGCTAACAATGTTTTGTAATTTATTGTGTCGAACGCTTTTGAAAAATCTAATAGTGCTAAAACTGTGACTTTACCCGCGTCTGTAGCCCTGACGATGTCATCACCGACATTTGCCAGTGCCGAGGAACATCCGTGATGCCACCTAAATCCAGATTGATTTTCGGGACGAACCTGATTTTTCTCCGCGTGTTCTGACAACTGGTTACTTATAATTTTTTTCTAAAACCTTTGAAAGACATGACAGGACACTAAAATCTTTGAATTCTTGAGGATTATTAGTTTTTGGTAATGATATTACCAAAGCTTTTTTCCACGCGTCTGGAAAGACGGATTTTCAAATACAGAAGTTAATTATGTGAGTCAAGAATGGTAAAAGAATCGGACACCCCAGTTGTATTATGGATATGGATGGATTTCATTTATTATATTTAAAACATCGATCTCAGAATCCAATTTAAATTTTAAAATGGACATTACTGTGCTCTTAACATTGTATAGTGGTCAATTACATCTTGGTTCTTTGCTTGGGTTTGTGGTATTAACTCCCCGTATATTATTCAGATTTTTCAAATTTTTTAAAACTTATGGGAATGCGTAAAACATGCAAATACACAGGTCTAAAAAATTGAACTTTTTGACAGATATTTTTATTTTAAAAACTGATTTTATATAATTTTGGTAGTTTGATTTTAAAAATTCTATACATTTATTTGTATCACGTAAAGTTTTTTTTTGCAATTATGAAAGAAAACAAAACGATACCTCTAAAATAAATTATTTTTTTATTATGTAAAACAGTGGAATCCTAATTCAAAAAAGTTAAAAAAATAGTATATTATGCAACGAGTGCGGTAAGCGGCATCTGACTCACGAGTTTATTTGACACGAGCTGAGCGCATTGTTTAATAAACGCGTGACTTAAGAAATTTTTGGGGAAACGTGTTGCATACTATACTTTATCTACGACCGTTAGTTTTTGAGTACATTTTCGCAAAACAACACAAATGGGAAATATCTCCGATTGCTCCCAAACCCGTGCGGTAAAATCCCGGAAATGTCCGAAATGGTTCTGATCCGTGGAAAAAAAAAACTGAAGGGGTAAAGTGGCGCTTCCTGCACGCTAGATCGGTGTGTAATTAGACACTTTACACACGGGAGTAGAAAAAAAACTTTACTCAGATTTTTTTTTCTTTTTACCAGAAAGCTGCGTTGTCCGAACATTCGGCTGTGTGTTTTAACATCCAGCAGTAGTCCACCATCATCCTTATGCTCCATCTGCCTTGGTATCGCCGTTCCATTTCAATCATGTCCTAGTGAAACCTCTCTCACTGTTCTTGGCTAACTGCTCGAAGATTTTCAAGAAAATAGTTCAAGTGTGAAAATAGGAAGTGTTGTAATATATTTTAAACAATACTTTCGTAGTTTTCGTCTTTAGAGTTCCCAAGAAACTTATCAGTTACTTCTTCAAATGAAACCCACGCGTTTTTCTCGACATTGGTCATTGTGTTTTGAAAATCCTTGTCTTTGCATAATGTTGTTATCTGCGGCCCAACAAAAGTACCTGCTTTTATCTTGACATCAGATATGGTTGGAAATTGCTCGCATATTTGAAACACTGTCTATTTTTATCTAGGGCTTTAACAAACTGCTTCATCAAGCCAAATTTGACATGAAGAGGATCCAGTAAAACTTTTTTGAGGTCAACTAAATACATTTTTTCTACCAGGCGTAACGCTTGTTCTAGAGGGCCATTCTATTTGAGTTAACTGGTCGAATAGCAGAGTCAAGATTGGGATACACAATTTGTTTCTTATTTTTTCTGTTGAATCTTTGAACATTACACGAACAAAAATAACAATCATCACTGTGATTCCTAAGCTCTCGCCATACCATAGGAACACCAAAGTATAAACATTTCTTCCTACCATTTTGCCAGTTTCTTAGTGCTTCAACGCAAACGGAACAAACAGTATGAAGGTCCTGGGTTCCTTGGTCACCAATTTTTGTACCAAAATAAGAGTGGTATACATTTTTCACAAAAGAAAATATAACAAAAGTTATCTTACTCTATTGCTTTGCAGAAAAATCTAGTTTTATAAACATATTCATGTCACAGGTTAATAAAATAACATTTTTAAGATATGGAGGCCTATACAAAAAATGACTTGATGGAGCAAAAATATGGCGTTTATTGGAAAAATGGACCCCAAAAATATACAAATAAGCAAACAGTTTTCAAACATCAAAATCACTGTAGGCCTGTGTTGTATTTAACACACAAAATGCAATTTCATTGTTAAATTGATAGTGCTAAGAAATAAATGAAATCGGGTCTTGTTTAGTAATGCCAAAAATACCCGAAATACCGACTAACCAAACGAAACAAAAATTCGAGATCTCTGAGTATGAATGGGATATAGTAGGACACGAGTACGCGTAACTTAACCTTCACTTTTGTAAGTTACAACGCAACTGTTTGACTAACCATCAGCAAATTCTCCGTATATTCATTATTTTCGTTAAAACGTCTCGCGGAAGTGCTCACAGAGCGTAACATAATGGGAGTCAACTTAGATTTTCGGCGACGTCAAGTTTAGTAAAAATAAGTTATACGGGCTTGTCGGCCATGTTTGCGCGAGTCGCGCTAAACTTCGGGGCCCAAGACTTTCGTCGGGAATCGAATTTCATAACGTACGGCGGTTGTTACTTGACTCGGTGGTGTACGCCACGCAGTTCAGAGTTTCGTAGTAGTTTAATACAAACTCGAAACGGAATCGCCCGCCCACCGTAACCCGGAACAGAACTTCCAATAAATTTCAATTCGTAGTTCCGCGACACGAATTATTATTCCCGCAGTTGCACCGCGCCGCCATCTTTTCACTTTACGCCGGTAATGCAAAATGTGAGATATGACTCGGACAACGCGATCCTCCTCCTCCCAGGTCGTCTACAATCGCCCTGTCCGATAACACTGAAGTCATTGATAACCTAATAATCCGAATTGCATTATTTTTTGCGCACGTCCTCTATAAAAAGTTAATTAAACAAACATTTGTCTCAAAATCAAATATCTCGAGAGGAAAACGGTGACTAAAAAAATGAAGCTTTAGATATAGCCCGCAAAACCGTTCAAACCGAATCGCTCTGTGTGACAGAATTTTTAGTTACAGGTCCCTAAAATAGAAATGATATTATTATCATAATAACAATAATAATAATAATAAGAAAAATAATAATAAAAATTAATAATAATACATTTATTTGCATCTTCAAGAAACACATTCAAAAACAATATTTATAATATAATGCAAAAACGAGCTGGGAGGCAATTAAATTGTTCATGTCACAGCCCCTAAATCTTACCTAACTAGAAAAACATATCACAGAGAGATTTTTTTACAGGCGAATTAGAAAGTTGAATTATTAAATTTTTGTAATTTTGGGGAGAGAACTGACGAGCTTTTACGCTAATATAAAAACAGTAGCTTCAACCATAGTGCGATATTGGAAAATATAAAGCCCATTTTTTTTTAATACTAATGGCCAGGTACTGGATTAAGAAGGAGCAATTAGATAGAGGTACGGAATTTTTTTTTTCAATAAACAGTAGTTTCTTTAGTATTAGTTTCATAGTTAGGGAAAGTCCAGTATACGGGCTATACACGTTATAGGAGAAGCTTCTTCTAAACAATGTGAAAGCGTGTTGTGGTGGGATTATCAGACCTTGAAATCTCAAATTTAGATTATGAATATCAGTTCTATATGCCTCCCTGAATTTATGCGAGATGGGAGGGTATTTTTTGATGCCATAAACGAATCTCAAACAGGATTTTTGAACTTTCTGGAACCTGTTTGTATCGTTCTGAATGTTGGAATTTCCAGTTTTTTGAATGAAGTGTCGATTTAAATTTTAATAAAAATTGCACAGAAAAAGGATTATGATTTCAAATCACTATTTTTCCTGGTTCAATAATTTTTTATATTAGACCAACAGTTTTGAAGAAAACTCTGTTTTCCTGAAGCCCAAAATAAACATTTCAAAGAATTAAAAAAAAATCTTTAAATACTTTCCTACCCTCCGCCCCCGAGTTTCATACGGGGCTCAGATTGTACATCCTTACGGAATAATGATCGATTATCGAAAAACTAGTGAAAATCGCCAAATTCGTCGCAATAGGAACGTGGCCATCTTTAAATGGAGTCCTAAACATAAGCAAAATTTGTCCCAGCGGTCCGCCGAAAAGAACAGGCAATCAACCTGCCCCCTAGGTAAGTTTCCCACAACTCCAACGAAAGCTTAAGGAAAAACACTCTTTCGCAATTAATCGACTAAATACTTTTCTGTATCGTCAGCGACTAGTATCCTAAAATCCTTTATCAATTTCGTCTTCATTAGATGTTTCCCGTTTGTATCGCAATAATTCATCAAATATAGGAAATAAGCTGTCAGAGAGGATTTGCTGCACTTCTCTAGTCGCTGAAAAATATGGGGAAAAATTTATGGAAATACGATTTTTCCCCACTCGACCAAGATGTTATGTCAAGGAACGAATAATTTGATTAATGCGACAATTTTTGAGAGTGCACTAATGAACGAACAGTGTCACTTTGACAGGCGTACGTAAATCCATCGGGAACGATGAATAATTAAAAAGCAGTTTCCGATATCCTCAAGGTGACTTTCCAATTAAAAACTTACTCTCCGAGGAAGCGATGGAAAAAAGTTTTTCGCGGGAAAAAAAGTGCGTTTTAACGAACATCGATTTAATAGCGGCCCATTTTTTTTTCTTCTCTTCCGGAGGGTTGAACGGGCATTTTTAATTCGTCTTGTGGTGGGGTGTGCGGAACGCCCGCCATTATTCTTAAATATAATAGGCGGCATAATCGAGACGCCGCGGTGGAAACATGCGTTAAAGAATAAAAAAAGACAAGCACGGAAAAGAGTTTACCAAAAATATATAATTAATTCAATAATTAATAAAATGGAAGCAAAAAAAAGTAGGAAGTTTAGCCTACAAACCACAGGCTAAAATAGACTTTAAACGATCATTTGCAACCGCATAAAATTAAAAAAGTGAAACCTCGTGTTTATCCCATTTATTATTTTAAGAGGCCGGTAAAAGTACCGTAAGAGTACCAACATAACGCCACAAAAAATTCGAAATTCGAATATACGTAACCCGCGAAAATTCAAAATTCGCGATACTTTTTGAACACACGTATATAGAATTTGAAGATCACCCGGCTAACATAATCCAATCAAATTTACCATTAAAAATGGTATAGATATTCATAACAGAATTACCAAAAATAAATTTATAATTGGAGAAATATAATATTAGATTTTAAGAAAAAGTTTGCTACTTTAAAAAAAGCTTTAAAGCATCCCTAAAAGGCTGAAATATTCCTATATAGCCAACTTGTTTGGGCCCTTTACGAATCTACACGGCTCCTAAAACCCGTCATAAAAGCAACTCTTAAAAATACTATTACTACTAAAATAAGCCTAGACAAAAATTATAATCCCACCTAAAAGAATCAATTGTTACGTGCAAATAATATACATAAAAAGATTCTAAATCTTACACAATTTTCTGTCAAGATAATGTTATTTAATAAAATGTTGGTCCCTTCGTACTAAAAATTTTAACTTCAATTAAGATAGTAACCAACCAGGCTTACGCCGGTCTAAACTCATACATAAAAAAAGTTCATTATATAGTACAGTTTCTCAAGTAAGGCATAGAGACATATCATCCAAAAAATTATTCAAAATGGACAATACTATCCTTGTCAAAATAGTGAGAGGGCAACCGGTCCACCAATTCATTATCAATTGTCACATCCGCTTCGGATTGCCGAAAAAAAAAACACCACCTTGGGGGACGTGTGTGTAATTAATGTCACATAAGTAATAATAGGCTTTATTAACGACAAATAATATTACCACGAACGCTTGCAAAGTTGCTCAGGCAGAGTTTATCTTGTTAACTTCTGCAGATTACAAAATTCGTAAGAGACGTTCAAAACAAATAGTCTAGCAGCGATTACAACCAGTGACTACGATAAACAATGCAACGACTAAAGGGTTGGGGGGGGGGGGGATTTCCGCCATTTTCCGCGGTGTAAATTATTTTCGCCAGCTCTTATTCCAGGCTAGAGAAAAACCTCGATATACACTTAAAGGAACAGCGGGAAAATCCTGAGGAAAAGCGTACGAGAAAGTCCATAGGGGTGGGAAAATCCACCGTTTCGGAAGCCGTTATTGCTCTTATGGGCGCTTTATGAAATCAGTGGCGGGGCGGTCGCGGTTCGGGACCTTTTTGTAGGTGGAAACTGCAACGATTTACGGTTGACGTTTTCCTATAATATGATAAATACGCCCGACGAAACAAAAACCAACACACGGAAGTAATTGTTAATCACTGTAATCTTATTTCGCCGAGGACTGCTGCGAGTTGATTTTCCGGTAATGGCGTAGAATTCGTAATTGTGTCGTCGTCCTGGTCGGCTGCATTTAGGGGCAGCAATAGCTCGGTTACCCTGCTGTACTGCGCACTTGCTACCAGCATTTTACAGGACATAAGAACGCCCGGCCAGTGTTCGCATCCATTTCGATGGACTTTGACTTTCGTCGCCGTTAAAAATAATCGGGCATCCGCATAGACACGCAATTAATGTTTTTGTCATTATTTTTGGGGAAAAAACTGAATTTTACATTATCTTTCTCATCTTTCGATCTAGAGAGCTGTTAAATACCCACTACATAATCTTAACCCATAAACCATGCAATTCGCATAAACTGTTAGATGGTCAGTATTCAAGCAAAACATAAGAAATAAAAATATATATATTTTTTTGTTAAAATTGTAACTTTAGTGGTTTTTAACAGTTGTTATATTAATATCTTGCCAGGACAAATTGTAAGATTTTCAAATATCCATGTGCTTTTTCTTGCTTACACAATCTTAAAAATTTAATCCTCTTAAAAGCCCTATCCTTGGATGATGTTTTTTTCAATTACAGTCTTTTTCGTCAAATAAACTGCTTAATGCTCAATTGTAAAAGTTAAATAAATAAAATAACGTTTTAAAATTGTGCTGTTTTTATGACATATCCAATCATAAATCTTTCTCTCTGTCTATCGTACACAGTTAAAAAGAGACAACAATAGCAGATCAGATATGATTTTTTCGTGACGGTCGTAGAAAAAGTATAGTATGCAACACGTTTGGTAAACTCTTTATCTCACTCGTTTATTAATAAACGTTTATTAATACTCGTGATTAAATGCCGTTTACCGCACTTATTGCATAATATACTATTAAGTCACAAGTTTTAGCACGAGCGGAGTGAGTAATATTCCGGAAATGTCCGAAGGGGCTCCGATCAGTAGGTTAAGAAACTCACGTGGCAAAGTGACGCTTCCTGCACGTTATATTGGTGTATAGTTAGTATTTTACAGACGGCATTAAAACAATACATGAAATTTGTTTTACAGTTGACGACTTGAGTTTTTATTATATAACACAAAACTTTTGTTATTTCTCAATGTTAATGTCTCAATGCTTTGTTATTTGCATTGTAATTTTGGATGTACCATTCCCTGTTGTGTAACTTACCTGAATGGTTAATAAAGTTCTATTCTATTCTATTTATATGTACTTATATCAATTTACGCTTCTGTGCTACTTTTGTATTATAATATTTGTTTTGCAAAAATACGTTTTTAGTAGGTGTTATTTTAAAAAAGCTGATGGGAATCCTTTAAACATTGGGCTCTTTTCCTTTTTCCCAAAAGATCAAAAACGTTTATAAACAATTGTCGACCAGGTCGGAACCTTCCTTCAAAATCTGATTGTTTTTTCTGATTTGGGTGGACACGGAATAGAACAACCAATCAATTCTTTTAGGCAGTTGATACTAAACTAAACAGTACGATCATAAAGTAATAAACGAAAAAAGAAAAAGACATTGTCAAACGAGTACCGACTCCTGCTTTCGACAACCGTCTAGTATTCGGAGTAGTAATAGATGGTTGTCATTTTTTTTTGTGAAATACCGACCGTCCGACACTGTACAAAGGGGGAGAGAGCTGGGGAGCAAACGAAAGTGGGTTACAAATATTACGAGGTGGTGAATTTTCGACAAACTGTTATTTCGCACTTGTGACTTTTTAAAAGCCGTATATAACCGGTGCTGCATTATTAAATCGGCCTAAAAGGAAAATTAAAAATCGGTCCAACCTTTACGTTTTATGTATATTTTAACGGATCATATACCCAAACCGAGGGGGAAACCATGCGAAGGATCGTCTTAACCGCCTAAATTTTCATTCTGCGAATTTACACAAAGCAGGATATTTTTCCTACTATAACGCCCGCGTATCTGAAATATAAACCGACTGTCCACTCGAATATTAATGCGATATAAATCAGGCACAAATAAAGTTATATAAAAGTGAATTGGTAGTGATTTCCCTTACCCAAAACACAAATGCAACAAAAATTCCGTTCAAAACTTGTTAATTTCAACCAAAAATTGTCACTACATTTTATAATTTGTTACGGATTAAATTTCGCTATAAACTGTGTTAATTACGGAACGCATTCACCATGAAACCAGTGAGTACTGTTGGCCATCATCATGTATAATCTGTCTCAATCTTCATCGTGCTGACTTTTGCCGGCAATTATGGAAGTTACCTGCCAACGGCAATAAAACTCGGGTCAGGTAGTTATTAAAGGCCAGAACATTAGGGACGGACTCTCAAAGGTTTTGGTAATAATAAAAAAAAATGCATTTTGAGATATTTTAAATTATTGCACAAGGTTTAGAAAATCACTTAATACAAACGAATATAGTTATACATCTCAAACGGCGAAGTCTAGCTTAAGATCTTGAACTCAGCTACTCAACATTAACCAAATATTACAATAATAATGAAACAATAAAAGAGTCTAAAAATGCATTATTTGTAAAATACTACTTTGTTTAAGACAGACACTTCTGTAATTCCAATAAGTGCACCTTAAATTTCTTCCTAAATACTAGGACTGAGCTGGATTCAAAATATTTATTATATTTATTTATTATACAACTTAATGGCACTACAGCTAAAACAGCTTCAAATTTACAAAAATTATGCTGGGGCACTAGACAATTTTTCAGATACGTTAAGACACTCTTTCAGATAAGTAAAGAATATTTCATAACCTTAAATAATAAATAAAAATAGAAACATATTTAATTTTAAGCCATTTCATCGCAAATATTTTTTCTGATATACGATCAAACTTTTTCAAACAATAAACGAATCGGGCACAGCTGTTCTGAATTTTTTATAATCTGGATTTATCAGCAACGGTTAAGAATAGATAGTATAATGGAAGATAGTATAATGGAAGACAGTATATAACTTTAGAAAAGATACATGCCTCAGAGAGTTTTTTCGTACTTGAAAATTCAATATATGTTTTTTTGCATATAGCGTTTTGAGGGATATATAAGTCTTTTTACATAAATTAGAAATGTGGTCACTATATATCAATTAACCATCCATTATTACTCCGAAGTTTTTTGCTTCATTTTTAAATTTAAGATCTTCATTTTCCAACTGAATTTTAATATGACCACGAAAAAAAATATTAATTCTAGGGGGAGCAAATAGCATAATTTGTGTTTTTCTAGATTTAGCTTAAGATTGTGTTTTTTACTATACTGAAAAAGCTTAGCTGAGTTAAATGTGTGTAACAGCTGGGTGTCATGATTTCATAAAATCATGACATATAAAATGTGTACAAGAGATACAACAAAGGTTCAAGAATTCCTGTGGCACTTCCTAGTCCCAACGAACTGCTGCTTATTATTTAAATATGATTGGAAACACGATACGGATCGATCCGTGAAACCTAAGTGCTTTAGTTTAGCGCACAATAAGTCATGATTCACACAATCGAATGCCTTTGACATTAAATTACATTAAATATAAACAATAAATTCAAAGCTAGGATTTATGTTGTTTTGTATAGAAATGCAAGAGTCCTCAATTTTTACAATATGCTGTATCGATCATTTAATTTTTTATCAAATTTATAAAACTGACTGACTGACCTTTGACTTTACTTAGTTCTACAAATGCTCTATGGGGTTAAACATGCAATGATATGGAGGAAGACGAAAATCAGTATGCCCAGCCTGTTCAGCCAAATTATCGCATACATACTGTTTTTTAATTGCATATGAATTTAGGACTTCCAAAAGTTGCGCTTTTTTCTAACTGAATTCAAAATAAATATCATTTTCCTGGATTTCAGTTTTCGAACTTGATGAGGCGGGTGCTTTGCGTAGCAGACGGTTGTGGTAGCTTACGTTATCCATCACAACACTGATATTGGGAATATTATTTAAAATATGGTCTTGACACCAATTTTCAAAAAGTTCGGCACTTGTATTCTCATATTATATAATATAATACTCTTTGCAGACAACAGCAAGCAGTTTTCTGACCCAGCGCGTATTATGCTGATGCGTTTTCCTTTATTTGAATGTGCTTTCGTCTCACATTTTTGAGTGTAATCAACACATCCTTTCGACACAGCGTCGTGTGTATTGAGCCATGTCTCATCGAGGTAAATTATGGATCTGTCTCTAGATCCACATCTTATAATTTCTTGAATGTAGTTAAATCTAAAAACGTGATTCCATTACTACTTGTCTTTTGTCTATCTTGTATTTTGCGGTAATTAATTCCCATGTTACAAGCAACTCTATGGAGGGAGGCACGGCTTGTATTTATATTGGTTTCATTTTAATTTACAGTTTATCCAAAGTAGGAACCATTTCGCTTTGATAAAGACAATATATTTTCCTTCTTATTAGGTCCTGATCACTATTGTCTACACGGTGAGTTTGCAAATCACTACATTTATTCGTTTTCTTCAATTCTCCATTATTAATAATATCTCTTATTCAGGTTTCTTTATTGAATAAGTCCTTTACGATTAAAGCTTCATACGCATTGATTTCGACGCGATATTGTATTCTCATAACTTTTTGGAAACGCGCAGCAAAAACGATTATTCAACACTGCCATAAATGGTCAACGGTCAAGAAATATATCAGAAAGAAAGAAATACACCTGGCCAATCCCCGCCTTGCCGCTCAAGTAAGGAATAAATTGTTAATGGCTTTGGCCAATAATAGATAATAACAACAATAATTTTTTTTTAGCGAGATGGCGTTTTTCTATATCTCCAAAAAATATTAAATCCACCTATTTATTTTTCAATTCTGAGTAAGTTGAATTAAAAGTTTGATTTTACAGACATGAAAAATATTTAAGACTTATAATCAAATTGTTATTAGATTTACCATTCGTCGTATTATGCTAATATTTATTATTGGTATAGCTGAAAATATCAATAAAAAACGGATAACAAGGATGGAGAGATAAAATTTAGACCAAAAAACGCAAAGAAAAGAAAAAAAAAGAGATGAATTATGTGAAAAATGAACGATGAACCTGCCGGACGTAATTGCGTGAGTGCGTCGAGATAAAACAAAATAATTTTGAGGAAGAAGTGACGTCGTACCTATCGAAAATCGAGAGAAGACATTTTTTGGATTTTACTTTGTATACTAATTCACAGTAAACTATTTTGCTACAACGCCGGGGTAGCTTCATTAATGATTAATCATAAGAACAAACGATGATATTTCCCATGAGTTATTGAGGATGGACACGTGTGGTGCAAATATCGTTCTTAATTTTCCATAGAGTTTTGGACAATTATGAGCAAGGCACGAAAAATAATTAAGGCCCTTAATAAAATTGATTCACCATTAAAATGTTTGGTCGCAACTGCAGCTAATCTTTACTTTACGTTTTTTTTTTCAGATTATTTTGACCTAACAAATGTTTCATGATTGCATTGAACTTTCGCAATATTCAGTGTGCCATCAACGAACCAAAACAACAGAGAACAAGGTTGAAGACAAAAACTTTAGACTAACAGGGATAAAGAAAAGAACAAAAAGTAAATAAAGGAGAGCCACGAATAGATGATAATATCTCATATGAGTTATTAAGGATAGGTGAGAAGTGGGAGTCGCGTAAAATACAATTTTTCTACAACCTAGCGAAAATTTGCGCTTCCAGAAGAATGCGAGAAGCGAGCGTTTTTTTACTTTGCCACTCGCCCGCTAAGTTACTATGGAAACAATAATGTATCTGCGATTTTTGACAAAAGGGTAGGAATAAAGGGTTATTTGTAATAATGTAACCAATGTGCGTTGCGTGGGTTCTCGTATAACGAAAATATTTTTACAAAAACACGTGTAATGCAAAGTGATGCTCACGTTTTTAAATTTGATTATTAGTTAGGTATTATTAATTTTTACTAAACATTTTTTATAGAAACGCGAATTGTAGAAAAAATATGCGTAATACAAGCGAGATAGCAGCTGTGCATCGCGCCTCAAACTTCTCGCTCAGAGCGCCAATGTATGAGCATTTTGCACTCTTAATGCACAAATAGCTAGTTCGTGAATATCCTTAATTTCTTTTTAATTCACCATTAAAAATTTTGATGGTTATCTTTTCAGATTATGTTCAGATACCAAATGTTTTCTGATTGCTTTTTTTCGCTATATTATTGAAATAATTATTATTAAATTAATTTAATTAAATATTATTAAATTAATATTAAACACTCGCTCCGCTGCATTCCGCTCGTGCCAAATAAACTAGTGATTCTAATGCCGTTTACCACATTTGTTGCTGAACATACCATTACAGGCATGAATATTTTTAGGGTTTATTATTAAATTGATCTGATTTTGGCAATTGAAATTTTTATTTTTAATGGTTTTTTGACATATTGATTGATCTGCCAGCTTCGCAACTTTTGCAATATACATATATACAATACGAGAAAAAGCTTGAAGAAAAAAAAAGGAATAAAATGACTAATGAAAATAATAAAAAATAAGAAAAAGAAGGTCAAGAACAGACGACAATATTTGTCCAAGAAGAGAGATAACTATCGTTTTGCTAAAAAATATTATTAAGATAATTGGACCAAATACATACTCATAGTATGAGGGAGATTTGGTCTATTTATTCATTTTTTAAAAATATATTTTCGAAGCTAATAGTTTCATATTTTTTTTAAATATTCTTTATTACCTACAGTTATTTCATAATATGAATTTAAAAGAAAAATGAGCCAACTCTCCCAAGGTAGGGCCGTATCGGTTTAAAAAATATACATATAAAATAAACAACAAAAACACACATTTTCGATGACTATCGTTTCCGATTTTCTTTCTGAAAATGTTAATTAAGTTAACTTTCGGGGTTCATATTCGCGCCAATTAAACAGCTCGGAATTTCTCAATCAACAAAAATTTTCGATACTTCGAATTTATCCGTTCGTGCCGACGGGTTCTCCCGGCGTAGTCCGTGGCGTTCGATAATTTATCCGAAACCGGACGGGATTTGAAGAACGAAATTCGTGTCGATGGTGCATCGCGACGCGGTCTCCATTATTTAAACCGAAATTGGAAAGAATGAGAATTTTTTGGCGGAGAGCGTCGCCGCCTTTTTTTTATAACTTGACATTTACGATACGATTTAGAGAGTGGGGCCGGGGGGTCGTTTTGATTTACGAACTCGGGACACGGTTGACGTACGCTCCTGATGGGAGCAAAGGGACTGAAATACACAGGGTGCGTCACCAAGGCGTGATAAAAGTAAAAATATTGCTTATTTACCGCGATCAAATTAAAAAATGGTTATTATTAGTTATTGTTCAAAAAATAAAATAAAAATAAATCAACTGACAACAAAAAATTAATTAGCTTCGTTATAACTAGCAGCTGAAGTTGTTAAATTTTAAATTCATTGTGCATTTGAATTGCTGAAATAAATGTTACTTTATTTTGGTTTATGTGGTCAAGTTATTTTAATTAATCATTAAACAGTGTTTTGTCGTACAAATAAACATTCATTTTTTTAAATAGTTCATTTTATCGATATTAAACAAAAAAAAAATTGTTTAGTTTTTTACCATACTCACATTATGCCATGCAAGTTAGTCCACCCTTCCTATCTAAGCAGAGTTATATATGTTTCAAATATACTATTTTAAGGGATCCCAACGTTGTTGTTAAATTATTTCAGGTAATAAAAAAAACAATTTCCAGAGGCGTCTTTTAAGGGCCCATGTCTCCATATAAAAGTCTGTAAAAAAACGAAATTGTATGACTTTCTTATATTATCTTTTCGTATTGTTGATTTCCCACATTGCTCTAAACATATAATATAAAAAGGCAACTCACTGAGAGCGATAACATTGAATCTTCAAAATAATTAAGGAAACAATTTTAACAATAACAAAATCTACAAAATCAAATTAATATTACTTAAATTGTTTAAATGTGGATCTAACTAACCATTTTTGCTTTCCGCTATTTTCTACTATTGCTGTTTCTCTACTGAGGAACGCCATTGTAACGTGAACTGGGAGCACGGCGCGGCCAAAAACAAAATTTTAATTAAACACATATACCGCCGCCCATTGTACGCAAACATCAAAACAAATTAAAAAAAAAAACGCCGAATTTGCAAAAAGCGCAACATTAATGGGCGAATTTTGATTAAACCTTTATGGCGGCCATCGAAACACTCGGGTTATTTCCCGTACCCGAGCAGCGTTGTCGTCCTGTCACTTTGATCTGAATATACAGTGCGGTCAATTAAATACGCAACACAATCATTTTTCTTCAATCGACTTCGAAAAAATAAAAAAATAAAATAAATAATAAGTAATAAAAAAAAGTAAAATCTTATTTCAGAAAGTTCGGCAAAATTATGTTATATTGAAACACAGGTAGCGAAAAAAAGTGTTTCTTTTATAATGCATAAATTATATTTCATACATTTCATAGAAAATGTGCAAATGTACATGAAAAAGCAACACTTATTTTATTTTTTTCCTCATAAAATTATTGACTTTTTAAAAATAAAACTAGTTTACCCTTTTCATATTTTTTAAGCTACATGTCATGTCAAACATCCACCAAGTTTTTATTGTTTTTATTATTTAAAAAAAGAGCGCTTTTTTGATATGAATATTTGAAAGCTTTTTTTTTTGAGACTCTAAGTAACACTAGCCTTAATAACGACTGTTGCAAAATAAATTTGACAAATTTTAATTCTGGAAATGTACATTAAAAACCAAAACTTTTATTTTATTTTATTTTCAATTACATTTTCAATGAAAAAAGTTGTGGTTTTTAAGTTCAAACAAGTTCTTAACCAAATTATGGAAGTTCTAAAAATAAAAATAATTTACCCTTTTCATATTTTTTAAACCATCCCCATATTGTCAAACATCTACCAAGTTTTGACATTATTTGTAGTTTGGTTGTTAGACGAAGTATCCATTGTTTAAAAAAATAGCACTAAGTAACACTAGCCTTAATGAAACAAATTTCACAAATTTTCGAATTCTGGAAATGTTTAAATGTTAAAAACCAAAACTTTTATTTTATTTTATTTTTGATTACATTTTTATTGAAATATTAAGTGTCCATTATTTAAAAAAAAATAGCGCTTCTTCAATATGAATACTTGACGCTTTTTCTGAGATACTGAGTAACAGTAGTATGTACAACGACTGTTGTAAAACAAATTTGACAAATTTTCGAAAACCATGATGTATTCCTTTTTCAAAAGCCAAATACATAAGAAACCCGAAAGAGGTATATGCAAACCTATATCACTACAAGATGATGAAAAATGAAAAATGATATAGTTTTCGTAACATATCATACAATCGGTCAAAATGAAAATTGTAAATATTTTAGAACGAGAGAAGTTCATAAAAACTACGAAAATGGAAGTTTGCAGAAAACTCGAGATTCTAATAAACATTTCAATTAACGTTTTGAGCGACAATCCTGTAGAGTCAGAAAATTAACTCCGTGTCGATTTGTCACACGTCGTTCATTAAAATTATCGACGAAACGATTCGATAAACCGGAAACCTTTGGCCGAGCGGTCGAAATACGTTTTCGATTACCTTTCGATAATACTTCTCGAATAGTTTTGTATTGAGTCGTCGATTTTTGTGACCACCCTCTACGAGGGCGGACAACCATCGGGGAAAACGAGATTTTGTCAAGTACCGTTCGCGAATAAGACAGAAAATAGATGGATTTTATTTTTACCGTGCATTCGCCGGAAACCCGCAAGAACACTTACAACTATACAGGGTGTTTTAGAATTCGGTACAAAAATTTTAGAAGCATATTTATCAGCGCAGAATAAGTCTAGATACAGGCTATCAAAATTTATGGAAAAAATCGTTTATTCCATTAATTGGCAAACTTGGCATGCTGGCGTGATAATAGCCTTTATGTTGTATAATTAGAATAAAGCTATTACACTTTTGTGTTCTTTCCGCTTGCTTCTGGACTTTCCGAAGAAATATCCATTTCTTTATTAATTTCTTGGACTGCTATCTATGTTTTTTTATTTATTATTTCCTTTTACTAATTTTTTAAAGTAACCTGACGCATTATTATTTTTTTAAGTCCAGATACATAAAGTAAAATGTGCCCTACCTATGTGAAGATCGGCATAATTGTGGAACATCCGAAACTAAAAAAAATGTATTTCTACAATCGTCACCAAAGTTTATTTACTTTCAACTCAAAATAGAATGTTGAATCGCAAGTAATAATTTAGATGGTATAAAGATATAATTTTATTTTTGCAAAACTGTTCTTAGGATGATCCAGTGACAATATTGTACTCGAAGAATGCAATCAATGATCATTTGGAATTCAAATGATCACTTTGCTCACTGTTTTGTGTTGCATTTTAATCAATTTTGCAAACGAACGACCCTCTCTGAAACGGATTTTTCTTATCCATATCGTTTAAAGTATGCTTTAATAATAAAAACCAAATATTTACCCGTTTTTTAAAAGCATTTGTTTTAAATGTTTAGCATTCTGCGAATATAACTTTAAATTTTTATAATTTTTTGAACCTGAATAATAAGAGTATCTTCCATTTATCCGACTTTTTCTTGCCTAGTTAGTACGAAAACAACTATTATAGGCATTTCTGGAACTGAAGTCATACATTAACCCAAAAAATATTCGGAACAATGACGAATTAAAGACGAAAGAAAATTATAAAAGAAAGAAATCTCTCTCTCGAGGTGTCAGTGATTTTTGATTAATTGCCAAAGTTAAATTTTATTTCAATTAGTAGCAGCGGCGGGCGTATAAACCGCGGGTATGCGCGATAATAATAATTATGTCTCGTTCGAATTACAATCTCTTGGAAATCCAGCCCCTGTCTAAAAAGTCAAAACCCTCACAACGCAATTACGTATGTTTCAGGTGCAGACCTCAGACCAGTAACGACAAAAACCAAGCTAATTAAAAGGGTCGGTTTAGTTCCGAAATCTATTTGACCGACTCTTAATTAGTTATTTAATTAGGTTTGCTACTACAACGATAGCGTATATACAGCGCGATTCAGGTAGAGTGTCATAAATTTCGTACACTGCCATAGCAAATATATATTTTAGAAATATGTTCGAAAACACCCTATATTTGACACATTTTTAATTTTTAAACGGCTTGAGATATCGATTTGAAATTTGGAAGGGATAATATAGGTTGAATGTCCAATTTTTTGACAGCATATAGTCGGAGACGACAATAGCGTTCGAATTTTAAATGGCACAACCTACATTTCTTTGCATCTTTGGATTCAGTACAGGATAGTTTTTCTCTTTTTTTTGTTTTCTTTTTTCTATTTTTATTTCATTTTTGAAAATTGTGTCTTTTCTTTACTTGTCTAATGGCAAATAGCATTTAATGTAATGTACTATTAATTTTTTTGGGATAACCTAGTTTTTTCAAATATTGCCCTAGTGGGAATAAAAACTTTTTAAAATCGGTACTTTTTTTTGCAACATTTTGACACCAAAATTATCAAAATCTGTAAAAAAAATAAGCTCACAGGAAGGAAAAAACCAGACAAGTAAATGAATTTTTATAAAAACAAATATTACTAGGTGGCTTTGCTTCTATTCATCATCAAGTCGGCATGATTGAAAATTCTCTCAGTTTGTACGTTTTTATCTGATTATCGATTTTGTCATGTTATCGATTTTAATTATATTGGAAAACAATAATCAATTTACAAATGGAGAAAAAGTTGATATGTTTCTGATATACAGGGAATGCACAAAAAAATCTCGACAGGCCCGTGCCTTGTATGCAGCCCGCTATCCGAGACGTTCTAATATTTGTTTCCTTCCTGTGAGTTTATTTTTTAACATTTTCGCGTCAAAATAGTGCAAAAAGTACCGGTTTTAAAAATTTTTTGTACCCACTAGGTGCTATTTGAAAAACCTACGTTATTAGACAAGTAAAGAAAAGTTTCATTTACAATTTTTCATATGATCAGGTGACCCGGTAAATAGTATTGATGATGGTCACAGCCGTCTAGACACAATTTTCAAAAATTAAATAAAAATTCAAAAAACCAAAAAAAAGAAGATAAAAACCGTCCCATCCTACGTAGAATGATCTCCTGAATCCAAAAATGCAAAAAAAAATAGGTTGTGCTATTTCAAATTCAAAAGTTACTGTCGTTTCCTCTCAAACCGGAAGTGCGACCACTGACTACATATTGTCACAAAATTGGACATGCCCCGCCACAGGGCAGCAGAGTTTAAATTTATTTTTGAAAAAAGAAATCAGATGTTTTTTTTACAATCACTAAACAAAAGAAATTAATCTCACCTATATAACGCGAACAGGCTCGAGTGTGACGTGTGATGTTTTTCAACTAGACAGCCTTCAACTACGTTAGCCGGCAAAACCGGCAACATTGCGCGCCCATTTTTCGAAATTATCAACGGTACGTCCCCGCGGGGACAAATAAATCCCCCGGTATTATTAGCCTTCCCGGAATTTTTATACATTTATTGCGACCGATGATAATATTGCGGACGAAAGGCCGGAACAATGGGAAAACAAATCACACAAATTCGGGACCGCAAATCAAAGCAATAACTTAAGTTGGTCGTTAGTCTTTGTCGAATTTTCGGCGTTTCGACAGTTGTTACGATGCATTGCGAACCGATCGCAAATGGAACGGATAGAGACGGATGTTGCGGTGCTTCAGATTCGGTCACGGAAAATGCTTTAAAAAGCAATCAGTTACGCAATTTAGAGCGTCGATCAAGCCACATTACAAAAGGGGTTCCCCTCAATTACGTAATGTTTCCAATACAAACCAAATCGGTGGTGTCCGCTGTCCATTCCAACTCTAATTAATCCCTCTTACTCCTTTAGACTTTCGCACACAGAAAACTGTGATATTGATTTTCATATATGCTCTCTTCTTCTTGTTCTTCTTGGAATACCATGACCGTTATAGATCGTTGGCTATCCTCTTCGCGATCAAATTTTTGATATGATATGTGATGATCTTTATTAACTACATCTTACGAAACGGTACTTATACCAATCAAAAATTAACAAGTATTATAAAAAACAAAGAAACATGAAATCCAACAAAAAGAGTAGAAACAGTGCACATTACAAAGTAAAAATCGGAATTTTTAGGAATATAGGCACGATGTTTGTAAACATGAAGCAGTTATTAAGACAAACAAACACTGGATATTGATAACGATCAGAGTAGCCAATTCTAGCAATAGTCTACTATGCTACTGCATAATTTAAATGAGAATGCTCAATTAGTTTAACTGAACTGGCATTCGCAATAGGGTTATTACTCGAAATCGCCAAAGTTTTTTCTTATCAAAGTTCAGTTTTAAGGCGCGATATTGGAATCATTTATATGATACATATTCTAGTGCAGTGTTTTTCCAAAAGCTTACGCCGCTGGAATTAAATGGATAAATAAAACAACTGTATGAAGAACAGTCATGGTCACAAAACTGAACCTACCGGCACTCCAAATCGTAGGCTTTTAACAGTTGACATTCGATACTCGCTACACCACGTCGGTTTCGTTTCCCACAGCACAGGCTTGAGAGCAATCGGATGTTTTCGGACATATTTCCCACGAATTGAATTTTGACGTTTGTCAATTCTGACGGTCATGTCAGTGAATTCGTGTAGTTTTGCAAAAATATACCCAAAAACTAATGCACAGGAAAATGTTAACCAATATATCAGACAATTTAAATACTATGTGCTATAAGCTGCAATTAAAATCTAGTGGGCTAGTCGGTAAGTAAAGTAACATTTTTAATTTAAGTTTCCCGCAGAAATGTTACAAACCGTTTTCACGAACTTTAGTGGTTTTTACAGTTTTTGTTTTTATATTAATATCAGCACAAACAAAAGAAAGTTGAAGGTTAGGATCTGCTTTTTCTTGCTTATCATATCTTAAAAATTTTATCCTCGTAAAAGCTCTATCCTTGGATGATTTTTCTTCCAATTACAGTCTTTTTCTATAAATAAACTACTCCGTTGTATATATGAGACATCCAATAATACATCTGTACACAGTTAAAAAGAGACAACAATAGCAGATCAGATATGATTTTTTCGTGACGGTCGTAGAAAAAGTACAGTATGTAACACGTTTGGTAATAGTATATTATGCAACAAGTGCGGTAAACAGTATTTGACTCACGAGTGACTTAAAAAGTTTACCGAATGTGTTGCATACTATACTTTTTCGACGACTGTTAGTTTTTGGGTACATTTTCGCAAAATAACACGAATACATTCGCTGACAGAATTGACAAACGTCCAAATTCAAGGCGTGGGAAATACATCTAAAAACATCCGATTGCTGCCAAACCCGTGCAGTAAAATCCCGGAAATGTCCGAAGTGGCTCTAATCCGTGTGAAACGAAATTGACGTGGTAAAGTGACGCTTCCCGCACGCTAGATCGGTGTGTAATTAGGTATTTTACAGACGGGAGTAGAAAAACTCGTTATCTCACTTGTTTGTTAAGCACTCGTTAATTAAGCGCTGCGCTCCGCTCGTACCAGATAAACTCGAGAGTCAATAAGTCAATAAGCATCAAATCTATATCTAGAATTCGATACCTTTCGTTTATTATAATTGTACTATTGATTGTTGAAGGGAATAATTCAACACAAGTTCTTATAATCAAATGAAGGAGATTATGTGGGCAAAGTATTTCGTTTCCCTTTGCTTGTCTTGACTATTTTCGAATTAAAGGAGTAGATTAGTGTTTCTTGCCCTTTCCACCCTGCTGATATTCAGCAGATATAAACCCACGTTTCACGTGATTGTATCCTTTTAATCGAGGCTTCTGTTAGTGTGTAAATCTCCATACCATAGAGAAGGACAGGAAAGACACAGCTAGACAATGCTAGATCGTGACTGCACGTGACTTTTCTCATCCCGATGGATGATGCCCTTGCCCTCTCCATTCGAATTCTGATTTAAACGGACTGGTGCCAGTGTTCATTTGGTGCTTCCTAAATATGTTAGTTTATATACTTACTCTAACTATCTTTAAAGCCGTACCATTAACGGCTTCGCCTGCATCTTCTGGGTCTCTAACATATATTTATTATGTAAGTACCGACAAACGAATCAGACTATAGGTGGACGTTAGGAATTGACTACTACGATTGTAAATAATTCCGTTTACCGAGCAGATGCGCCGCCATGTTTCATCACACGTTCTTCGGCGGACGAACAAATGATGGGGTGGGGGAGGTTCGCGAAATTCAAATAAATGGTCTTCTCAACCAGCAAGGGCGCTGGAACGGTGAAAATGGATTCTGTACGTACTTGCTGGCCCGCTATACGATTACGCCAACATAAACTCGAAGTGATTTATGCCTCGCGCGGTACTAATAAATCTCTCGTTGTCAGTATTTAATAGAATAATAGGCGTCATAATTCATAACTTCACTTGGCCGCGTCGTAAGAGGGAAGTTATGTATGCTCGAGAGTTGAAAAATAAAGTGTGTTAATATAACGCATAAGGTGTTAACACGAAAATGTGGAACAACTCACTCGTCTGGGGTAAAAGTAAAAGACATTACAGCTGAATTTATTTCAACGTTCTGAATTCATCCTGCTTAACTGAAACTTGCGTTAAGCTTTGAACGGGATGATTTGCAAAAAGTCAGATAGTTCAATTTATCAACAACTGAGTTAGCAGGAATCCAAAACACTTTTAAATAGTATTAGAGTAGCCTGTAGAACTTTCTTTGACAAATTTTGTTTTGGTTCTATATGAGCTACTGTTGGGGCATGGGTCAACCACTATAACAGCCAATACGTCCAAACAATTCCTTCGCTAATTAATAGTAGTTTCTCTTTACAATTTGTTAGTCTTCCACACAAAGATTTTTATAACAGAGAGTATGCTCCGATTGCCATTTCAGAAGTACGTTCGGGAGAGACAAGGCTTCACATTGTTTCGTTCAGGGAGGATTTTAATGGCGTATGTTAGCGAAACGATCGAATGGTGTCACCTAAGCATAATTTATAACGGAAGTCACAACAGAAGGAGTCCCAATAACGGTCTGAATCTGAATCTGATCTTCAATAAGAGAGGATTTAGACTTCCATAGAATAAAAAGGAAACACTTTTCCAATTTTCTCTTTTACATATTTTGAGATTTTTTAAATCTTCGCCTTAAAAATCCGATAAATTTTCGTTTCAAGGGCGACGTAGGTGAAATCTAAGGAGACCTTCAATTTAGCAAAGATACAGATAAACACGGGTGCCAGTTTTCCTTTGTGCCGATCAAGCGTTTTACAAGGACGTAAAAGAATGGCGGGGATCGGTCGAGAGGACGTTCTTAAATTTTGTTAAGTCACATTTTTGAGCGCGAAGTTTTTTTTTTCAAACCGAGACGAAACTTCAAAAACATTTTCTTATCGCGCCGGCCAAAGAAAATCCACACTTACCCGGTGAACCTCGACACAAAAGCGATTGTGCGACTACAAGGAATTTTTTTCTACACCGCATAAGTCGGCACTTTCTTGTTCGCACATTTATGACTAACGAACGAAAATTGTAAATGCCTACGTTTCGAAAGTTCTGAGAATTTGGCTATAATTTTTGTTATTTCTTTAATTTTCAACATAATCTGCATTTCACGGAACAGCATTTATCCAACAGTAATTCTTGAAAACCATCGACAGAGACCCTTTTCAGTGTTTCCTTAATCGACCTATTTGTAACACGTTTTACGCCATCTAAACCTTCAAATCGAGCACTCCGTAAGGGGTTTTTCAAATCTGGGAACTATTAGTAATTGGGAAACTCGTCTCAACTACGTACACTAGCTAACCTTTTTTGCATCCATGATATAAAAAAAAAATCCTTAAAAGTTTCTTAAGCTTTTATTCCAGATCTTCCAGATAAATCGAACTTCGTGGCGTTTCGCTAATCATCCTGTTGGCTTCTTCAGAGCTTAGCTGAAATTGGCTCGCATTCTGCTCCGTACATACTTATATATTGTTTGATAGGGGAGGAGACAAAGTTGGGGCTAGAACATTGTTTCGGATGCCTGAGTGGCGATCGGTTAAGATTGTTTGGTTGCTATAGGCGAGTCAGTCAGCAATACAATGTTTATGCCCCTTCAAAGTACAAGTAGGTACCAAATAGAATGCGAATACGAATAGAATAGAATACGAACCAGTTTCAGTTAAGCTCTGAAGAAGCCAAAATGATGAATGGCGAAACGTTAGCTAGTTCGAGTCAACAAAAACCGACGCAGGAGGAATCCAGAAGATTTGTAAACAGTATTACATTTAGTTCGTGAAATTTTGGTTCAAAAATCTATTATTCCAGCATAGGTATTCAAAATTGTCAAAGGTACTACCTAATAAAACATTTAACACTTCAACACCTAAGTTCTAAATATCTAATAATAAATATCTAGTAATCTAACATGAGGAAACTAGTACAGAAACTCCGGCTATAACCGAAATCGTTGTAACTTTGATCCATGCTATGACCAAATGCATTGAGGATACTACCTTTCCCAGCGTGGTCGTTTAACGACCGTTGTCGCAACACAAAACGGCTAAATTGCTGGGAACCAACTCGATGTCTCCTCAGGAATATAGCATTTTCCGATTCCCCAGGAAAAGAAAATAACTTCGCGAATGATTAAAGCATGAAAAATTCAAAGCTTTAACGTCTAACATTCCCGGCGGAGCGGTCTGCTTCTTAATTGAATAAAATCTTAACCGCAAATACGATTTTCGCTGTCGTGCCAGCGTCGGCGGTGCTGAGATAAGAAAAGTTAGTTTTCCAGATTACCGCCATGTAAAAAAAACAACGTCGAACGAAACAAAATAACGGTTGTTCGGTTGACAAACAATTTTAATGAGCATTTTCAAATATACTTTGCGAATTTCTGAAAAAGCTCAACTGACATATTCGAATTTTTTAGCGTTACGCCTAATATTTTATGGACAATGTAGTCATTTAAAAAAAACTGTAAAAGGTTTTATTAGTTTTAAAAGGACACGTTATACTATATCTTTTGAAAATCCATCCGTGCTATTGTTTTCACTGTAGTATTTGTTGTAAATTAAATCGACTATTAGTTCAGTAAATGACGTGATTTTAATTTAACCCCATGCAGCTCACAGTTTGTAGTACTAGTTCTAGTAGTATTTGATATTGGCAATGAATGAGTTCCGAGTTGGCTTCAATGAAACAATCCTAACCGGTCCAACAACTTGGATCGCAAATATTGGTTTCCATAAATTTAAAAGACTTAGGTAATTTACGTAACTTTAATTTCACTTTTTTATTATTATTTTATACTTGGATTGCCTATATAATAAACACTCTATTTATATGCAAGATTACAATTACAATTAATATCGTAAATTTTCTAGAGTATTAATCTACATTATTTTGACGAATATTACATGGTTTTATTATTAAATATTTGTTTGTCAATAAGCCTTTAAAAGATTTCATGAAAAAATGTAATGTAATGCCATTTTAAAGCGTTTTATTAGAAAAAAAAATTTCGAATTGCTATTTTTAAGTATTGAAACACATTCTCTACATATTTTTTCTATTCCAGTCTGTAAAATCCCTAACTGCACACCAATCTAGAGTGCAGGAAGCGTTACTTTACCAAGTCAATTTAGTTTAACGCGGATCAGAGCCACTTCGGACATTTCCGGGATATTAACGCACGGGTTTGGAAGCAATCGGATGTTTTCGGAGATATTTCCCATGCTTTGAATTTTGACGTTTGTCAATTCTCACAGTCAAACGTCAAAAGTTTGTCAATTCTGACGGTCATGTCAGTGAATGTATTCGTGTTGTTTTGCAAAAATGTACCCCAAAGTAACGGTCAGTCCTGGATTTGACACGAGCGGAGCGAGTGAGTCAAATACCGTTTACCGCACTTGTTGCGTAATATACTATTTCGAGATAGAAATATATAAACCCCTCCACATTTTTATTTTTCTGAAAAAATCTTTGAGACAAAAACGTTTTGGGTATTCAGGGAGCTTAGGTCGTCGATAGTCGAAAATCATCAAATGATTACTGATTAATGATTGATTAATTAATTAAATTAATATCTAGCGTTAATTAAATAATTTATAATATTAATTAAGGATCTTTCGATACTTCCTTTTTTACTATTCTGAAATTTAAGAAAAAGAGAAACGATAACTGTCGCAAAATTTACAATTTGCAATTTAAGTTTGATTCTGAAACCCTTGAATTTTTGCGCTTTTAGAATATTATAAACTACTAAATTTCGAATAAAATAAAGTCATAAATTTATTATATCATATCGGTATAAGGTAGGGAAAAGATTTCAAATTTAATCCGTCTCACGCTTCGAAGTGGATAGATACCTCGCGTTCGGACGGCGACGTCGCCGTCTTTCCCGAATCTAATTATTAAATTTGTATCCGAATCTGGAGACTTCTCTAGTTCCCGCGAAAAGGCGGGTATGATACGAAATGAAATTAAATCTCGCCAAATATTCGGAAATACGCTGAGACTTCGTTAATTTTACCGCAGCACGAATTTTTACTTCAATACTACGTTTCTTATACGGGGCGATTCGCGTTCGCATTGAGAACTTTTGCAAATTTGGTTTGCGATCGTATCTTCGAAATATTTCAGAAAACTCACCGTTGGAACACTACATTTTATTATAGTTACTTTTGCTAACTTTTACGTACATATATCTCCTACAGCTTCTCAAAAAAAATTGGCTATATCTTAGATAACATACAGTTCAAAAAATGTAATTTTTTACTGATATTCACAAACGATGTAATGCATTGCGTAATTTAGTATCCAAGAAGTTTCGTAAAGACTATATCACATGAAACTATGGTTACGGTTAAAGAAAATTAAATACTTTATGTAACAGTTAACCGTTATTTACAGTAATGTTCGGCTACTTGCAATCCAATCAAATAACCAATCGCAAAATCAATAAGTTTTCAATCGAATTTCTGTTTTGTTTCCATTGTACGGACAGCCAATGGCTATTTTTTTAGCTTAACCGTAACTGGCGAGCAAAAAATTTAGGTCACACAAGAAATTTCAATGCGGATGGAGATGTTTGTTACCGGTGAGTTATTTTCGGCGTAATTTCGACTTTTTATGAAACAACATTCGTGCGTTAGGTGCTTTTCAGTTTAGTGTTCAAAAAAACTTAAGACTTTGGTGAATTTTAGATGTAAGGTCATGATGTCTTTAGATCCTATTGTTTGTTGTTAACACAAGATGGTCGAGGAAAACGGGAAACTGCAAGAATTGTTGGTAGGAGGCTATGTGCTGTACAACGCTTCGAGGAGACTGGCTTGATCACTAGAAGAGCAGGATCGGGTCGAAGAATAATCACCAACCAAAGGGATGATCGATTTTTCGTTTCCACAAGTTTGCGGAATGGGACAACTTTTGCTCTTAGGCTTCGAAATCAACTTCAAGAGGTTAGAAATGTTAATGTTAGCGAAAGGACTGTTAGAAAAACGCTTCGTGCTAATGGATTGTCTTGTTGAAGTATGACTAAAGAGCCGCCATTGCACCGACGGCATGGAATAGCAAGATAAGCTTTTACCCGAAATCACTTAAACTGGAATGATTATGAATGGGGCAAGGTACTGTTTTCCGATAAATCCCGTTCGGAGACTAAGGAGGAGACCGGGAGAAAACAACCTTTGGCATGTTGTATTGAAGAAACACTTACACATGGTGGTGGTTCGGGAAAGTTTTGTGAGGGAATCAGTTAACTATGGACGAAGGTGGCATTTTTACGCTAGAATTGTCAGTCAATATCTGGATGAGGTGGGAATGAGGCGATTTGATTGGCCAGCACTCAGTTCAGACATGAGTAGAATGCAACACGTGTGGGATGAGATGGGACCACGTATTCGAAGCAAGAAGTACCCAAGAGCTGACAAAGTTGCTAATGCAGGAATGGGACAACATCGACCAGAACGTTATCCGTAATTTAATTCAAATCATGAATTATTGATTGATTGATAGTGTTAATTGTTACTCGTTACAAATAGTGACAGAATAATTTGGCTTTGCTTATAATAAGCATTTTCTGTTTTCCGACAAAATCATGAAAACCAACATAAGATTTTTCGATTAAATGTTACATTCAGATAAGCAAATATAGTACGATAGATAATTTACCACACTAGATAGGCGATTCGGTGATAAACTTTTTCTCCAAAAAAAATTGTAATTGCAATGCCATTTTCGTGACAACTTTGATTTTTATAACAAACAAGTGTCAGCTGCTTACATAAATGTAATATAATATACATACATATATAGTGATAATATTAATTTTGTTTTCAAAACCCATGGGAAGTTTGAATATCTGAATCCCCCTGCGAACATTAAATTTATTATTGTTTTCCCATAAGGGAAAACTGTTTAAAAATTAATAGATATTACAAGTTGCCGTTGGGAACGAGATTCAACGCTCGTCGTTATAATAAATATCGATTCCTAAAATTAACGAAACAAAGAAAGCAGGTTAATCTTGTTTACTTTATCCTTTCCTCTAATTGTTATTGTATCTACGTGGCGTATCCACGAACGAAAACAAACTGTCGAACCGAATGGCTTTACAGGCGTGCAACGAAACGAGCGTCGTTTTATGGAGAATCGTTTTCGATGTACAGAAAATTACGCGTTTTTTTTTGCATGGAAAAGCTGAAGCAGGTGTCACGACGAAACAGAAGGATCGGGAAACATGCTCGCCGAACATGAAAAGAACACGGGGACTAACATTGTTCCTAAAAACATGCAAATTATAACTGCGTTTGTGATTAAAACCAAGCGGCCGCAGATCATCTACCCAGACGGGAAACCACAAAAAATAGTGCTTTGTGCATTTACTATGATCTTTCCAATCTTTTAGTTTTTCGGAAATTTTACAAAGTTTTTTAAATGCACGACTACTGAAGGCCAATTATTTACTTGGATGAAACCTGGTTCGACACTTATGATACCCCGGAAAAGGGTTGGGTTGACTCAACTGATAAGTATAAAGCAAACGCGCCGTCAAAAAGAGGTAAAAGAATAACTATTTTGCGTGCTGGCTCTAAAGATGGTTGGATTCCAAATGGACTTTCTTCTCTGGATTACCATGAAGACACCATCGCTGATTCATTTAAAAGTTCGTTTAAAAACAAACTAGTTCCTAATAGCGTAATTGTAATGGACAATGCAAGTTATCACAGTATACGGTTGACTAAAACCCCATCCTCCTGTGACACAAAAGCAACAATCCAAAACTGCATGTATAATAACGACATTTATTTTCACGAAGATTATACCAAAAACCAATTAATTGAGGTTCTACAAAGCTTGACCCTACAAAAGGAATACGTCTGTGATAATTATGCAAAAAATTTAGGGCATACAGTTTTAAGGCTTCCACTGTATATTTAAGAATGAAATATAACCTGATCGGTTATATTTCATTCTTACAACTTGCCCGGGTCTTTCCTTAATTCGTATCAGTTAGTCACTTTAAACTATGGTGAGAGGACAGTAGTGGGATACGCTACGTGCCAATTTTGCGAGAATTATTTTGTTCATTTTTCTTGTAAAACTACAAAATGTGTAAGCGTGTTATTCAGTGTGAACTTAAATAGAAAATACGACATCAGTAAATGCGTTTTTCTATAAGTTAAAAATATATTCAATCAATCGCGTCAGAAACGACAATGTAAAGTAAAGTAAAGTAAAGTAAAGTAAAGGTTCACACCTTTCCGTATGGAGTGGAGAAATCTCGTCAGTCGTTTGGACTTTTCTTGTGGAGTTTTACTCAAAACTAAAATTTCAAGAAATAAAACCTGACACGTCCTCTGAGGTGAAACAAATCAAATGAAAAGGAGCCAACATTAGGGAACAATCATCTCGCAAGGTCATTGGAAATTAAGGGTCTTAAGCGACGACATTTTATTTCGAGTGCAATTTGATATAGACTTTTCCTTTTTATTAAAATCGTTATTTTTTAATCATATCACCAACACAGTAATGGGAATAAACGACCCGGCATTTTTCACGGATCGATGCAACCGGCTAAGAAAAAAAGAGCAAAGCCTACGGAAGATAAGGTACAGATAAAATCTACAATCTCGCGGCTTCGAAACGTTTCGGATCTCGTCAATCTACATCAGGCTTAGCGGAACGCAAATACCCATCGATAATGTCAACAATACCAATCGAAATAAATTCGATTTTCCTAAAAATACACCAGAAGAAGATGGCAGAATGAACGCCTAGTTTCCGTGAATCCGACGCCTATAATACGACCCGTATTTCACCATATCCATCCCCCATCTTTTGTTTTCGCTGGCAAATTGCGCGAACGTTTATGTGATACGTTTCTTTAGAGCGGCATACGTATTTATTCTGCATTGTGCGAAAATGGCCGTCATTTTTAAAGCTATTATTTATTTCATACGGCCGCGCTCTCTTTCGAATAATAGGAAACTACGTTTTTGTTTTAGTTTTAAAAATCGAACGATAAAAGTACGGCGTTTTATACTACTTACGAGCTACGACGGTCTGCGTCAGAAAAATCCGTACCTGAAACAAATAAAATAACAATTTAATGTTAGGAGTTTTACAATAAGAGCAAGCGCGAGAACAACTTCGTTGGTTTGTGGAACGAATGCGTTTAATTCGTTCACGAATAACATCGTAAACGCAACTCATACTAATGGAATACTAACGGCCGAACTACCATCGATGTATTTAATAACTGCAGCGAATATGGCGGGGCTTTTAACACACAAAACATTCGCGACACATAAATTAATACTTTATGGTTTGTATATGCGTTGTACATACACGCCGGGTAAGTACGGTAAAAAAGGTTCATTATAAATTAATTAATCAAAATAGCGAAGGGAGAGCGAGAACTAACCAAAAGTGTCCAAAAAAAAAAACATAAATTCGAAAAATGTGACGAAAAAATATAGATTTTCAATGGGTGTTTTATTCTTGAAACCTTAACCAATAATATGTAGTCTGCATCTAGCGATTGTAATAGTGATTTATCCACCAAGGAACGAAAAATCGGTGTTCTTTTTAAGGATGGGCATCAGAATCCAAGGGACTCTAGAGATATGTTGTCTTTTATAACAGTTTCAAGAAACCGAAATTTTTTTATCTTCTGTTACTGTTGAAATAACCCCAGGGTCATTTGAAGAAAGAATAGATCAAAGTGCCTGGCGTTGCTATGATAGCAAAATCGATATTCTTAACAGCGATGCGAGGAGGCTAAAATTCTGCCTTATACTCTGTCTGCTAGGAATTTTTTTCCTCCCTGTATCACGCAAAGTGCCATTTTCCTATTCCATGGCAAAAAAAAATTTCTACGGGACTAATAGAAAAATAATTTATAAAATATATGACACAGCTAACATTATGAAAGACACATGTTGAGGATCGGTCTTGGCAACCAGAGTGTGTCAAAGGCAATACGCGAAGTCAGGTACATTTTTATTAATGTTTAAATTTTGCTTCTCGTCTGACATTGTTTTTTAATAAAAGAAAACTATGTAGAAATTACAACTGTTAACAACGATGTTAAAGTATTTTTCTACTTCCGTCTGTAAAATACCTAATTACACACCGATATAGTGTGCGGGAAGCGTCGCTCGTTTCCCACGAATCCGAGCCACTTCGGAGATATTTCCCACGCTTTGAATTTTTTACGTTTGTCAATTCTGACAGTCATGTCAGTGAATGTATTCATGTTGTTTCGGGAAAATGGACCCAAAAACTAACGATCGTAGAAAAAGTATAGTATGCAACACGTTCGGTAAACTTTTTAACTCACTCGTTTATTAAACACTCACTCCGCTCGTGTCAAATAAACTTTTGCATAACATACTATTATTCCCTTAGAAAGCTTTTTAACCATTTTTTTGCCCAATACCCAATAGCTCATAGAAGCGTTTTTTTTGCATTTGCTTTTGTAAATATCATCTACATAAATGGTTTTGCCTATTAAAACAAGCGGATTAATTTATTGCCATTTAGAACAACTTTCGGAAAAACCGATATTAAAAGCTAAATCCCGTTGGTCAAAAAGGCCATCGCGCAAACGGATTTTACCCCGATTTTTTAAAAAAAGCGCTCGCAGTGCTTTTAAGGGATTACACCTTCTGATGCGGTTTTAAAAACATAACCCAAATTTTTATCTGCCCCTCATTTAAACAGACAAAAGGTTTTATTTTAGTATTGCAATGCGTTTTATTCGAAAAGGTTTCTTGATATTAATTTATCACTTTTTCTCAATTCCTTTATCAGATTTCATGTCAAGATGAACAAGATATCACTTGCCTATATTCACCATTTCGACTTTGTACTACCAATTATACAATAAAATAGGTAGGCTGCTTTGTTCGTTTCAGAAAACTATTTAAGTGGAGCTTGGCGGTTGATAACTAGAAAAGTTTTATGGTAGACAAATCATACAAAAGACTCCAACTCCATCGTGGAGAAAACAAGAAATTATTGACTGGTAAAACGCCAAAAATATTGAACATACTTTACCCAACCACCCTTTTATGAAATACGCCATGGACGATATCGTTGCAAAAAAAGTGTAACTGTATTGCACACACCGCCAATCATTTCGAACGAAATCCTATAGAACATAAAATCAATGCCAAACAATAAAGTGTATTAAGCATTCGCTAGCTCACTGTATAGGTCCTTTTACAACTTTCTGAAATAGGCTGTAACTAATCTCTGGTTGCCAATTCAAAATTTCTCAAGTATTATGTGTTTAGAAAAAAGAAAGCGCAGCCAAAAATAACACAGGTCTACAAAATTAAACTTTTTGACAAATGTTTTTATTTTGAAAACTTACTATATATAATTTTGGTACCCTGATTTAAAAAATTCCATGCAATTATCTGTATCACGTGAGGTTTTTTGCAATTATTAAATATATGTAATATAATATTAAAGATATTTTATATGAAGAGGAGACAGTAAAAATTTTTTCGGGTCAACTAAGCTATATCTTAATACATTTTTGCTACCAGGTGTAAGGCTTGTTCCAGAGCGCCATTCTATTTGCCCGACTATAAAACTAAATCTATAAGACTAAATAAAGCATAGAAATTTTGTCTAACTCCCCTCTTGTCCAAGGAGCAAGCACATCAGGTCGCCACAAAGCATCCACTGATGTTCTGGGTAGTTTTTTCAAAAGTCCTAAATTTTCATACGATTCTTTTAAATGTACCAAATGTGCAATGGGACTCGAGTCCAGTTCGTTACCATTGTGCAATAAAACACCTTTTGAATTACGCTTAGGTGAGTCAATAAACAGGCGCCATTCTTCTTTTACATACGGTACATTTTCTAATTTTGAAACTGGGTAAAATATTGACATAACTCTTTTTAAATAAATGCTTGTCACGAAGTCTGGATGCTAACAATTCGAATACATCCTTTGGAAGGAATTAAATCATTTAATTCGGTCTGGTTAGACACTTCGGACTCTTTGAAATCTGGTGTGAAATCTGATTCATCTGGTTCGGAATTAGATTCTGACGATGTTCTCTAATTCTTTTGGGGGGTAGGTATCGGTACATCGGGTGAACGAGAAACTCTTCCAGTAGCAGAGTCAAGATTGGGATACACAATTTGTTTCTTTTTGAATCCTTACACGAACAAAAATAACAATCATCACTGTGATTGCTAGGCTGCTCGGCGTACCATAGGAATGCCAAAGCTTAACCTTTTTGCTAGTTTCTTAATGCTTCAACGCAAACGGAACAAACAATATGAGGAGCCCAGGACTTCTTGGTCGCCAATTTCTACACCAAAATAAACATTTTCCACAGAAAAAGTTATAGTTTGCCTTTGCTTTACTACGACATAACTAACTATCACAGATATAACAAAATTTATTTGGATTGTTCACACAATGTCTTCTTTCCATTGTTATACGTTCCAGAACATTAGAAATACGCAACCACGAAGACAACAGCCGCGAACACAGTAGCACCACGACCAATACAACCAAACTTCGCATAAGCAGGTTACAACGCTGTATTGACGCTGACTATGTTGCTTTGCAGAGAAATCTAATATTATCCAGTGTTGCAAAATCACATCTAATTTCATAAAAATCAATTCATTTGAAAATCATGCCTAACATGGCACAAACATAATCATGTCATAGGTATGTATATTATAATAAAATAACATTTTTAAGACATAGAGAGCTATAAAATAATGACGTTTTTTGGAAAAAGGGCCACCAAAAATATACAAATAAGCAAACAGCTTTCAATCATCAAAATCACTGTAGACCTGTATAATACACAGATTTTTTATGATCATCGAAAATTGAACCTAATAAAAACCCTGATTGTTAAGCCCATCGAGCAGTACAGATAGGCCCGACCAGCAATTTCAACCGGAATGAAATATTTGCCACCCCTAAATGCATTTGGCGACTATGCGATTATGTAATTCGCCAAGGGCGACGGCTGGAGACACGTAGGACCGTACACGGTCACAATATTGATGCCGTGTCGATGAATCTCTGTGGAGGAACACGATTGGTCCGAACGTGTTCCGATCGTGGCCTACTACCACGGGCATGGCCATTTTTCTTTTATTTAACAGCACGGACCTATAAAGCTTTTACGCCCCTAAGGCAAACATACTTTATTAAACGGTTAAAATCAGAAGACAAGTTTTACGGGCGATATAAAGTTTTACGCTTTTACTATGAAGGTATATAAAAGGACGTAATGACATCCCCATGGTCGGACGACTGTTAGGAGGTCGTATATCATATATGTATCACGAGACGACCCCCCTCCCGCTGTCATTTTTTTTTTGAGAGGACGCAAGTTCCGAAATTAACGTTGCTAATTTAATTTATTTATAAATCGGGTGTCATTCAGGATAGCAACGGGTATTATCTCCCGTTTTGCCAGATGGCAAAGAGACAAAATCATCTGTAGAAGATAAAAAAATTGCTACAATCAAGCATAATATAGAAGATGGCCTTAAAAAATCGGTTTTTATTTATAGACTTACTGAAGAGGTGTCTGGGACGTATAATTGGATACATACGGAGTAGTTCGAATAATCCGAGCGACGCAAAATCTACATTGACGCTCTCTGTAATTCTTGACGCAAGAAAAAAATAACCCTTTGGTCGGTTATGCCTCAAAACTGTATTTTTTGGCCACTCTGTATCCAATCCTCACCTGGATACTCATTTTATTTCGAAAGTGTAAAAGGGTATTAAAATTAATGTACCCTAGCAAAGGAGCAACGAAAATTTGGCAGCATTAAAAGGGAAAGGGGAGCGGGATATGGTCAATTAAGGGGGGAGAAAATAATTAATGCGGTTAGGGATACGGGATAAAAATGGCCACTAAACCGGTCGCATAAAAATGTTGCTTCAACACGATGCCAGCAAAAAGAAACAGCTCGAATCAGTATGGAGTTTAATGACGGAAATCAGTAGAATAGGCAACAAAAATTTTATTGCAGTAATACCAGTCAGGTTGGGATTCATTTATGGGTTTTGTATCCATTGACCAACACTGAAAATAGTGTGCCAAAAGCGTTCCGGTAGGACATTCGTAAAAACAATATACATTTTCTTCACATAATCAAAATTAGACGATACTAATTTATTAATTTATTTATATTTCACAAGCCATTCAACAGGCAGACGCAGCTACCCTAGGATTATAGTATTTAACAAAAAAAGATTAGATTAAATAAATTGTAACTACGAAATAAAGAAGTCTATATACGTTTGTTTTCAATAAACTAAGGCTTAAATTTACCATATCTATATCAATGTCATTTTGAAAAACACAATTATTACAAATCCGCATCTTATTATAGGAGAGTGAGAAAAGTAATTCGACCTAAATCGCTCAATAGAAAATGTCAATGTCGTTCGCACCTGATATTAAAGCTCCAGTAATTTATTAAAAAAGAAGAGTTCACAAGGTTAATTACAACGTCGAGTGTCAAGCGCCTTCAAATTGTAAATTTTTTACGTTTTCTTAGTAGCAGAAAACTTTAGATTCTGTTGTATCTAAAATTTAAGTGGTTAAAAAGTTTTATTGTATGGTTTCTATTCTGATAATATATTTATTATAAATAGAATTGATACTTCTCAAAATGAGGTGCATATTACCCAAGCACGTGTTGACAATAGTTTCGATATGAGGCTCAAAGTTTAACTGTCAGAAGAGTCAAGAACAATTCTCAAGTCTTTTACTTGCTTCGACATTATCAATATTTAAGAATAATCTGTTTCAAAGAATGTTTTCTTTTACTTTTAAATCACCTTCAAACGAAGCAAAAATAGCAACCGGGAAACAAAGGCCAACATCGAAAACAAAAATGTTAAAGAGTCAAGAGCTCAGATGAGATCTTTGGGGACACCCGAGGTAATATTTGTACAACGAGATTTTTTACCATTGACAACAACAAACTGAGTTCTTTCTGAAATATAGCTTTACACACCGAAATTTACGAGTTTTAGCATCAGAGTTGAATGATGTACTCTATCAAAAGCCTTGGAAAAAGTCGGTATACACAGCGTACGCCTCAAAACGTTTATGCATGGGAAAATTGATATTATGGATGAACGGTACGAAGTTTGTAAGAACTGAACGTTTTTTGTGAAAATCATGTTGATTTGGATCTATGTCACTCTTTACCATAAAAAAACAACCGTGAATAAATTATAGCCCCAAAAACCTTGGCAATAAGAGAGATAGGACGATAATTAGAGGCGTCTGTAGAATCACCAGACTTTAAAATAGGGACTATTTGGGCCACTTTCCAGCTTTTTGGAAACGTCCCTTGACCTAGACATTAAAGAGAACGTTAAGGAGTTTCGACAAAAGTGGGCGATACCGGTATGCCGTCCGGCCCTGGGTCCTTTTTAGGATCCACATTCAACAATACTTTTTTAATAGAAAAAACCAAATATGAGGACACGTACGAATTGACAGAAACAAATTACTAACACAGTCACAAAAAAGTTGAGACATATTTTGAGAATCATTTGCCGTAGCACAGTTATAAGTTATTTTATCAGGTAGTGATTTTGTTTTTTTTTATTATTAAGAAATGACTATAGTATATTATGCAACTAGTGCGTTAAACGGCATATTAATAAACGTGTGAGTTAAAAAGTTTACCGAACGTGTTGCATACTATACTTTTTCGGTGGGTAATTACGTATTTTACAGACGGGAGTAGAAAAAAAATGTTTTGCATCAGTTTTCAGATTTTGCAATATATTTTTTTTATTTGTCTCAAAATCTCTTCCCTGTTTCTAAAATAATGAATAATCCTCAGCCTTCTTATACGTCAATTTCTTCTTCTTTCTCGTCAAGTCTTTCCTACTGTTGGCCTTGCAAGCTGTTCCTAGTGACTGTTTCAATTTATTGACGTCAGGTCTGGTTTCAATCGCAAACGTGAGAATTGGTCTTGCACATTTTATTCTAATCTGAAGTTTTTTTACTTGTTTTGTCGTCTCATTGTAGATATAATACTCGCTAGTTACATCAACCCCTAAATATCTGGAGAACATTACATGCACAATAATTTTTCCTTTAAAATACATTATACAAAAATTAGATTATAAAAAAAACAATATTCTCTTGATGCTACAATTAACGCCACATTTTCTTCTGTTTTTCGCCAGTTCTCTGACGTCAACGGCTTAATCAAACAGTACTTTAAGATCTTCCATTTTAAATGTCGTGTTCTACTGGATTTAGTTCGTAACGATAAAACGATGAACGATTTAATAGTTCCTTCTTTATCGATAATTTCTTGTTCTTTCCTAGATGAAGTTGCAGTCTTCTCAAAATTCTGAAAATAAAGGATGCCAGGAAAGGAAAGTTAGAAAATAGTGGAGTTAAAGCAAAGATTTTATGCAACACGGTCAACTATAGTGAAGTTTTCCTTGTGACACTACTCAGAAAACAGAGACAAAAATGTTTTCTTAAGCTCACATAGATTAAGATCAGAATCCAAATAAAAAGAGGTTTAAAAAAAAACATAACTTACTTACGTATTTTTAAAAATAATTTTCGATTATGCGCCTTGTACAATATTCTAATTATTTTTTCCATATTTTCGATACTGGCAATGTATAAAAATAATAAATCATAAATCTGGAAGCAAAAGTTTTAAGCCCAATATAAAACCTCAAAAGTGACGGAATATTGAAAATTTTAATAACTTCGTGTATAAAGATATTATCACGTAAATGGAGACGTAAAAAATTCAATCCCGTCAAATATTTTCCTGTCGGTGCAGTGTGCTAGATAAATAGGTACTCCCTAAATTCTCCGGGCGCATATTTTTCTCCATCATTTCCCGTCGGTCTGGGAAATCGCGTTGACTCCGCCTCAGATATCATTTGTATACAACTATTAGACAAATATACATCTCAGAAAGCGGCATTAAATTCTTATGGTTGAGGAGCGGTGAAATATTACGCCCACACCGGAGAAATTGCGCTGCATTTCCATTTATCCTCCATGCGCGTGGAATAACAAGCAGCTTTAAACTAATATACAGACGTTCGCAGATACATCATATTTTCCCCATTGGGAGAGGTTTCGATCGTTTCGAAACCACATCGATATTTTATTGTTACGAACAATATCACTTATCGTTGCATTTGTACTCGAAAACTGACATTTAGCAGTTCCTACACGTAACAGAATAGCGGAGATAAGTCAATTTCGTGTAGACGTTCTAGTTTGATTTAATTTCGGTAGAAAAGCCCGGGCCATGAATGACATACTAACAAACTAGGAAACCGAGAGCAGATTTAATTACGAGTTGAAAATTTTTATACTTCGGTTAGCGGTTTCCAGAAAACTTTTGATTATATCGAAATGCACTTAAGAATAACCGATTGAAAATTAAGGCTGCATTCTTGCCGTAGCAGTAGCGCAACATTCTTTTCACTAACGGGGTGTAATAATAATATATATAGGTTAGCTGAATTGTTTTATTAATAATATTGCAACCCTTATAAGTGGTACTAAAAATTTAGCAGTTATGTGGTACAAAAAACAAACAAAACATTATTATTATTATTATTATTATTATACTAATTCTTATAATTATTATTATTATATAGTTATATTATATATATTATAATTATATAATCTTGTCGTTCTAGCATTATACCCAATATATTTAAAATTACAATACAAAAAACTTATTATATTATATCATTTTGATACCTTGCCAAATAAGTGCCAACAACTACCGAACATTAAAAGTGCGGTTGCCAATGGAATTAGTTAAACGGGAAGTACTGTTTAACCTTCGTGGGGTCCAATTGTACCCCACTCTAATTTGAACGCTTTGTGATATTTTATGCGACAATTCTCGTAGATATACACTGTAACAACAAAATTAAATAGTTAATGTAAATAAAATATGTATAACGCATATTATATTTATTTGAAAAAGTTGAACAAAATAACCGATTCCCAAAAATGTTAAAAAAAAGTTAGACGAACTCCTCCACTCATATTAATTCTTACGTTTTTCCATACACAATCTGCAAATTATCTGTTTTACACTATGGTCAGTGCATGTAAATTTTTTGCAGTGGCAACACTGTTGCCTCGACTTGCGATCTTTCTTTCTATTGCACAAATAACATCGTCCAGAAACAGGTCGTTCAGGCTCTTCGGAATGGATTTCATGGTGCTTTTCCAATTCTGACAACATTTCTAGCACATATAATTTGACACTGTTGGGAAATCCTGGTTCTGTTTTAAATCTTCTTATGACATTTTTCCTAATCAATGACTCTCCTAAGTCCGAAAGAAACTTTCTTCTGCTGTCTTTGCTTTTTAACTTTTCGTCTGAAAATTTTGCATTCCATAAAATAAATGCATTTAGTGCCACGATGTCTAATAGCAGTCCAAAAATTGCCATCGACCATCTATTACTAATTCGACCGAGCTGAATATTCGTTTACCATTTTATCGGTAGTGTCTACAGCACCTTTTGTTTTAATATAATGAAGTATTATGTCAGGCTTGCACTTCATATTTTCTCCTGCAACAGAATCATCATGATGCTTCGAAGACAACATAAGGACAGCCTTATTATTGCTAGGCACATAGGACACAATTGTATGTTGTTTCCGAAAACCAAACATTGGCAAGAGTTCTTCGGGAATATGATTTATTTTTTCGTAATGTTCCGCAAAGAGTCATTTGTTTCTCTAATAATTTATCTGCTAAGGACAAACATGTAAAGAAATTATCTGTGGTTATGCATAAACGGTTCCTAGATCTCCGACAAGATCTGAGACGACTCTTTCGCCTTGATTCCTTTCTGCTGTCTTATTAATTTTTCCCATGTATGCTTGAATATTTATAGTGTATGAATTTTCACTCACTGCTGCCGCCCAAATTTTCAGAACATATTTATCTGGTTTACTTTTGGTATAAACTCTAAATGAACAACGACCTCCAAATCCAACTAGTTGCTCATTTACTGTAATATGACTTCCGGGATTATAACACTTTTTGGAATTGTCCACAAACATATTGAAAACTTCTCTTACCGGTGCAAGCTTATCAGTTTTCTTTCTGACTTCCCTTGTTTTATGATCGTCAAAATGAAAAAAACTCGTCAACAATTGATAACGTGAGCGTGACGTAGTTGCAGGAATAACTGGTCTGGTGTAACCTTTCTTACTATCGGTTCTTTTGAAGCTTGAACGGCACCTTAAATCAAAATGTATGCCCTTATTTCAACAGCATCTGTTGGTTTCCATAAGCGTTGTAGAGGTTGTGTTTGATTTGGATGATTTTCATTCCAAAGTTTGAAAGTCTGAAAAATTGGACAGGTATAGGTATTATTAGTGTATAATGGCACATATAATTCAATAACTTTACTTGTTCTGCCTTATCATTAGTATGCCGGACAATTATTTGTATAATTTCGTCTGTCAGAAACAGTCTAAATGAATCAAGTTTTGAAGATATATTGATACCACGCTTTTTCCTAATTATATTTGCAACTGTTCGGCGTTTTTGTCTAAGTGGCATTTTATACCATTTTGTGTTATCTTTGGTTCGATAAAATAATCTACGTTCTTCTAAGATTTGTTTTTTGTTGCTTCTTCACTATCGTCAATCTCTATTACACTGCTCACAACACCACTGTCATTTTCTTCTTGTACAATCACATCTTCAGACACTATTTCACTCATTAGAACACTACCGTTATTTATTCCTTCCATTATATCATCTTCAGAATCTATCATTTCCGGAACAACATCACTATCTTCTTCACTATCACAGAGTTCTATGTCAGCATCATCGAGATCGTCATTCAGTAATTGTTCTAACTCTAAATCGGCTAATTTATTTGGGGTGAGAATATTTCACGCTAGCGTTATGATTTCAAAAATCAAAAATGTCTGACACCAGCTGATATTTACTGTATTGCGCATGACCGTGACTAATCAAAATCTTGGCATACCATACGGAGTACAAGTGCACCTTACATTAAAAATATATTTTTTTGTTGCCTTTTTGGATGCACGTCATAACTAAAATATACAGAAAATGAATCTGAAATACGAAATAACAATAAATAAAATTGCGGAACCCTTGTGCAAAGTTTTTAAAAAAAATACGCTCCGAAAAAAAGCACGAAAAAAAGTTACTATAAATAACTAACTATTTTAAAAGTTTCATTTCATAGTTAAACAATTTCGTGAATTAGAAGAAATAAAAAGTTTAAAAAATACTTTTCAAATAACCATCCAAACTAAACCATTTATTGGCCGAGTAGAAGGTGAAAATTTAATTAGAACGACCGGAGAAGAAGACAGATACGAGAAAACCGAATTCTCAAAAAATTGTTCTCAACCTGTAGAAGTACCAGATTTCTGTTACAATTCTTCTTTGTTGTAAAGCTCGTAAACAAAGGAAGGTTTAAAGAGACATGAGAATAAAGATAGGATGTTAGAAACAACTAGACTGCGAAATAGCATTATAGTATATATTATGCAACAAAAGTGGTAAACGGCATTTTAATTACTAGTGTACTAGTGGACGAGTGACTTAAAAAGTTTACCAAACATGTTACACACTATTCTTTTTCTACGACAGTTAGTTTTGGGCAACATTTTTTCAAAGAACACGAATACATTCACTGACATGACCGTCAGAATTGACAAACGTCAAAACTCAAGCCGTGCACTAAAACCATAATTAGTAGTATTATAATTCAAAACGGACATCGACTTATGGCGGTTTAAAGGAAAACTGTAAACCCAAAAAATTGCTATTGCTTAAATCATTATTTATATTTAAATTAAGAAACAAGGGATGAAAATTACACATTCATAATACTATGTACAAATAATAACAAAGTAATACAAAGAAATAAGAGGCACATCGGGAAGCAACAACTTATGGTCAAATGAAGGAAAACCGTAACAATATCATTATTAACATTTATATTTCAATAAAGGAAAAAAAGCTAGTTATAATTAGAAATTAAGGAAGTAAACATTGTCACACAGCATCAAAAATAAGAAGAAACCCAAAAATATTGAAGGAAAGGACAACTTGTGGTGAATTGAAGGAAAATTGTAAACCATAATATATCGTAGCTAAGACATTTTTTTTTGCTTCTGATCCTTCTCTGGCCTTCGATCAGCAGATGCAGGAATTCGTATTTCGGGTTTTTGATAATATGTCCCAGATATGCCGTTTTACTCTTTCATGTTCGCCTTGTTTTTTGACACGTCTAAGGACCTCTTCGTTTGTTAGCCGTCAACGGTATTTTTAGGATTCTGCGGCGCAGCCTTATCTCGAAGGCCTCCAATTTATTGATTGTATTCGCCTTTAGTGTTCAACCTTCTAAACGGTAAAGAAGTACTGACCAAATGTAGCATTTAACGAATCTGAGTCTAAAGTCAAAATCAAAATCGGAGCAGATAAGCTCCTAATGAAACCTCTAGAATGCCTGTCGAATCTGTTCAATGTGACCTTTTATTTCCTTGTCTGATGTCCATTCTTTGCAAAGCCAGATGCCAAGTACGCTTATCTGCTCTTTCTATGGGCTGTGCGTTAAATGTTACGGTGGAGTTTTCAAATATATTTAAGGCTTCTCGAGATAATCATAAACTTTATTTTTTGGTGCTGATATTCAAGCCCATTGGTTTTCTCTGTTCTCCTATCTTGTTGACTAGTTGTTATAGGTCGTGTATGTTATTGTATGTATTGTAGATATTGTTAATCCACACTCCATCAATTTTGACTCTCATCTCCGCGTCTTCCAAAGCCTGCTTGCTTAAATCTATATTAGAAATTAATATTACCAAGTAAAAAATAGTAACAAAGTAGTGCCAAATTCGGAGCAAAGTATTCGCAAAAATGACGAAGAGTAAAAATACAAGTGGAGAATAAATTCAACAATCCCAACAGCCGGTGGTGGCCAATTAAATTAGCGATTTTAAAGTTCGCCTCTTTGTTGCGTTTTCTTTGACTAGTCCGGTAAACACTCGGAAAAGTTGGCCGCTTTGCAATGCAAATCCGTCTCGCCGAGGCTCGTAAATTTTGAATAAGCCGGATTTTCTGCATCTCATTCTACATGCTGATGTGGTGTGAATTCGTTTTAAGCCGCGCCCTTAGATGGGACAGATTAAGTTCCAGGTTTGCTCCTTATCGGTTCATTGTAACGAAAGATAAGGCGGCAATAGACTTCGCAACTCAGAAAAGTCGCAATTCGTGATTTCTGCGTTAGATATTTTTTATGAGAATTCTGGAAGATTGAATGTAATCAGAGGGTACAAACAATTTATCGATGTGAATTACAAATTCAAACCAAAGTCAAAAATTGTCTAAGAGAGTACAAAAAAAATTGCACAACTATTTATTCTATGCAAAAATATAGAGAGGGCACAAACAATTTATGGATATTTGTTACAACTGCATAAATTGAAAAAAATAATATTTGGGATTTTAACCCAAGCATGGTATACCAACACACTAAAAACACTTTTTTACAAATAAATTGTAAGTAAAAAGACTGCCATTTTCATAATGCATTTTATATGCACATAATCTAGAAATTTTATTCTTGACTCCTGTAATCTTGTCTGTGTCAAATGAAGACACCAAATGATAATCTGGTTTTATAAAATAAATGAGGATTTGAGATCCCCAATATAACAACACCAACATCGCGAATTTCTTCTTTTATTTAATAAAATCTGTCAAAAATCCTGCTGCAGCAGAGTATTATCTTTTACAAAATTTAAATTAATAGCATGTAATACCATTTTAGTCATTTGGTCATTCATTTGGCACCAACGGAGCGCAGCGGATAAAGTATTCCTTAAACTAGTGACTGAAGACGTTTATCAATGGATTGCATAGTATATTTTTTCTACGACCACTAGTTCTAGTACAATTAACTGCGGTCCTGAATCCCCCCACCCCCATTTTCCGCCGCATCGAACGGCAGAGCGTTTTCCATTATATCGAAATGAAAAACCGCAAACAGTCAGCTTTTGGAGCTATCGCTCAAAAAAAGAAAGGCAAGGTAATTACCGCTATCGAATAACCGTGGAACGGTTCCTAATAGCCCTTATTCTGTTCGGCAAGCAATCGTAATTCATCATTGGCGAACGGTCTCGCAATTTGATTAATGTCCCTGTGGCGGACTCGTCAATGTACCCATCCGAACGTGTACACTGTTTTTTTCCCATTCATACGTATGCTCGAGCTTTTCGAATCTCCGATTCCCAAAACGGTCTGCCGCATTCGTTTCGAAGAGGAATTATTAAACGTGTAGGAACCGTTGAAAAGTCTGAAAGCAACTCGTACTTTTTTATATGCTTTTGAAATTATGATCACTTAAGAACCGTTTCGCAATAAAACACCATAGCAATAATGAAGAGTTTGGAGAAAGTTTTGTGAAACCATGCTATCAGGGTTTCAACTGTTCTTTACCTCTTTCCTTCAGTGATGCCAATTTTCGGAAGGCTGAATTTACTCCTGCAACCCGAACTGTGTCTATTGTAAGCTCAGCGTATCGGCTTCAGTTGCATAAGTAAAGGTATGAGGAAACTATAAATCATACTAAGCTAGGTAATGAGAAGAGAGGGAGTTCTGTCTCAACGACAGCATGCGAGGCTGTGTTATAAATCATAATAATGTAGCTACTTAATGAGAAGGCGCCAGATTCTGGGAAAGCTGAATAAATAGGTCGCGAGAGAGTTCTGTCTCAACGATAGCACGCGAGACTGTATTTAGAGGAGGAAACCTCAATCATCAAACCAATTATAGTGTAGCTAACTCAAGTCATTAACAGGAGTTAACCAATAGTATTAAGAAAAACCGGGTTTCAGAGGACACGCGTTAACTAATCCTGCAGACTCAAGTCAGTTTCTCGAAACTATAAACCAATACTTCCTTACTGATACTGCTTATAGTGTAAATCAGGCATTGAACTAAAGGGCTACTGCTGTCCCCAACGCAAACGAGGTTAGAGGTAGGTCATTCTGTAATCTCGTCTAAAGACTTGTCCATGTTGCTATCGTGTTTACAAGAAGGAACCTCAATGCATCATCACCAGAGGATTTAGCGTGTTATAAACTCAAATTAAGAAAAATGTACAAAAACTTTTAACGAAACCCGGCTATCTTGCCTCCTTTACTCCTTTCATTTACACGCATTATTTAAGTTTTACCGAAACTATAAATCAATACTTGGTTACTGTTACTACTTACAGTGGTAGTGAAACAATAAATCAGGCTTAAAACTAACTTGCTACTGGTTGAGTGTCGCTCAGACTTGATGAGCTTAGAGGTGAGTTGTCCACGTAGGTTACAAATGGGTAGAGAGAGAGCTCTGTTTTAACGACACTACGCCAGGCTGTGTTAACAAGGAGATAAAACATCAATTCGTCACCATCAGAAGATTGAGCGTGTCAGAAATTCATTAAGAAGTACTAAGCAAAGCTTGAACCATGAAGAAGAAACTATAGTCTGCACAGAGTTTTTTGTGGGGGAAAGAAGGACGACGCTCAGGCATGACGAAAGAAGGAATGATTAAACCTAAACGATACTAACCACAGAAGTAGGTAACGAAGTCTATCGATAGAACTCTCCAAGATAAGCGGTCTCTACTGGTGCGGCCGCTACATTTCTCTGTTGCGGCGGCGTGCAAATATGGCGGTGGCAAACATTTTAATCGCGCGAATTAGAAACGTAAATGGACGATCGGGTGATCGGCCTCCGGCGGTAATTACCTCGAACTTCGACCCCATTCCGCGCCCCCGTTCGTGTAGCCGATATAGTGGGCCCCGTATTGTCAGCTCATTCATTCAAAACACCTTGAAGCTCGAATTTATACAGGCAAGTTAAATTAAATTGGTCGAGGGGACCGAATTGGACCCGCCGCCACCGCGATGGGTTAAATATGCGCATTTCATCTTGATCCTTCCCGATTCAGCCCGGAACCCGTCGCCGTCGGCTTAATATCGCCATCCGAACCTGTCGAGTATATATTATGGCCTGCGTATAGTTTAGGAAATTGGATTTATTTGCCGCCGAATAAATTGATGTTTATTAGAAATTGATTAAGCGGCGGCGGCGGCGGCGGCGGCGCCCCGAAATTATTAATAAACACAATAGCCAAGACGGGGCTGGATTCATTTAATTCGCTAATTATACGGATTCGGATAAGATATTTCGGGATTAACGGATCCCGGCGTTGAATAAAATATCGTGCGCGCCGCTGGATAAGCCTTAATTGATGCATCCATCAAGCGAAATTGTTTCGCAAAAGGATGATCCCGCTCTATTGCGTAATAAGTTCCGGGCGGGGGTTTCTTTGATATCGTATCAAAAGATACCCGAGAGGATTACACGCTACGTATATACATTTAATCCAAAGAGTGAACCTTAAGTTCGAATGGATCATGACGCATAGACGTTTGCAATCTGATCACCGTCCAAGGTCGCCGAACCTGGTACTCTGCAACAACAAGCACGCACATTCAGGTATGAGTACCGATCTATCGAACTCATATCCTTAACCGCGGCTATGGTTCAAAGTGTAGAATTCGGTCAGCGGTTCTCGACGACAATGATGGTAAAAATATTCCATACTAACAAAAACTGTGCTTGTTAGTACTTGGTCATTGGTTTGCAGTCTGATCACCGACCAAGGTCGCCGAACCTGGTACTCTACAACAACAGCACATTCAGGCTGTATGGTATGAGTACCGATCTATCGAACTCATAAAAAATGCAAATCCCATACCCTTAACCGCGGCTATATTTCAAAATGTGGAATTCGGCTAGCGGATCTCGACGACAACGATGGTAAAAATATTCTATACAATTAATAATAAAAACTGTGGTTGTTAATACTTGCCCGTTAAAAAAATCCCTTTGTAAATACATAGCAGCGAAACTTGTCATCCTCTTGGCCGCTGCCTTCATTGAATCACCTGCTAGGTTCTTGTGACAATGAATAATAATGAGCTCTATAGATCGGTGGCCCTACTATACTACGTATGGTATCTGTGCGTAGGAGATAATTTGCACCTCAGCAGGCCCATTGTGAATCTTCCATTCAAAATGGGCTTTACTGAAGGTTATTCGGGTATCCGAGACGTACCTTGGTGATCCGGACGTTCAGACATTTAGATCTTTAGATCTTTAGAGTCCTGTTCTCTGGTCTAAGTACATGACGAGTTTGGTTAGTTTCTCGGACTCGCGAGAGAATAATAAAAATGTAAATTAGCAATGACAAGAACCATTAACCGTTTAATGCACACCTCTTTGACATACGGGCAAGGTTTACCGGTAGAATTGGGCACCTCCGTGAACGTCACGGTCACTATAATTTTATATGTGTCAAAATATTATAATTCCGTATGGGTCACGGTTAATATAGAAATATAATTTTCCAAATATTTTAAGTCCGTATCTGTCACATTGGATGGTAGTATTTGCAGTATGTTGTTCAAGAAAAGAGAGCACTGAAAAGTTTCTCTCTTAACTGCTGCATATTTAAAAGTCGCAGTCAAAGAACAAGGAGAATGACATCAACAATTTTTTTGTGTCAATTAACGTACCAATGTACCAAAGTGAAAGCAACTTAGCAATTTTATCGACAAAGGAGCCTAATGTATCGCGAAAAGAATTCACTGGCTTTAACTTTATTACGTTTCTGGCGAGAGGATCGCCAATAAATAGTCGATTCGAGCCACCACATGCGTCTCTCCTCGTGGGTACGTGATGCACTCGAGTAGTTAAAGACGATTTCCACTAGATTTATCATTCGCTGTTTTATGGTGTAGAAACAGGTGCGAGAACAGACTTTTGCCAGATCTGCATGTATTACAAATTCGAAATTTATCGGCGACGAGAAACACCGTTCGAATATCAACCCTTTAAACGATCAATATATTAAAGATAAACTATCAGGGTGGTAGAAGAGAGGTGAGCAATCTCTCTATTTTTACTACTTCAAACGATCTAATGAACATCCACCATGATCGACGGTGTAGATGCCAGACAAAAACTGAAGATAGCAATCTAGAGGTCATTGCTTTCAAAATAAAAATGTTTAGGTTATAGTTGATAGAAATAAATGGCTGCAGTGCCCATAGACTACAATTCCAGGCAGAACTGATGAGTTATTGTATATCGAGTACTACATAAGTTTCACCAACATTTAAAAAAAAATATTAAGCACATAAACCTTTTATTTCACGATGATATGTGTCTAAGTGTTTCCATATTGTTGAGATCTATGAAGACCCATAAATTGAATTATTTGAGAATGGTCGTTTAACATCTGTATCTTGTAGACATTTTGCTATTTAAGGATTGCCGTTACTTTCGGCCACATGGGTTTATGGTACATTTTCTAGAAAGGTTTTGCAGGAAGTTGTTACGAACTCTCAACGAAGCAACTGCGTTATTCCGTCAATCTACACTTCTTTTACCGTTTGATATTTTTCACTAATTTTATTATAATAACAACTTCCACACATATATGTGAATCACCGGTTATTAACTACATGAAACATTGATTAACAACGGATTAAGCAAAGAAGCAAAGCAAGAGCATAGAACGCGGGCACAAAATTCGCGAATTATAAAACAGTCGTGTTTAATTATTCAAATGACAGGAGCCGCCACTCTACCGGGAGATTTAAAATATCCCCCGGTTAGTTCGTAATAACGTTGAAACCTGCTCCGTTGTAGAGTACACATATTTGCATCGTCATTATTAATTAGATTTTAATGAGCAATGTCGAGTGCTGCAACATGATGTACCGTTTATCTAATTTCTAAATTTTAAAACTTGACGCGTTTCGCAGCTCATCGGAATACGAGAATTTACGATAAATTATATTTTTCTCTTAAAGCGGTAGCAATATACCCTGCAAATCCGATGTTGCCCTTAAATTTGCCTCTTTAATTACAACTCGTCGATACTTCCAAGTTTATTATTATACTAATCCACTAATAATTTATATAAGGGTAATTATTAATATCGCAGCGTCCTCTCGCGGTAAGTGTCAAATGTTCGGGTTGTCTCTCGAAAGGCTCGCTGTTGAGTCAACGGCTCGATTTCTGGCAGGCGCCAGGTCCCAATACATATGATGAATACTGATTTAGATTTAAACAAATGGAAGAGGTATGGTCTGTTCATAGATATAAGAAAGTTATCAATTGCTTTTGAATGGGATTATCCAAGGCTGGTCATTAACATACAATGCAACAAGATTATTATCTAAAGTTTCGGTATTTAAATTCAGGTAAAATTGTGGTCTGTAATATATACCTACCTGTGTTTAATATTCTTTGGTTCGGTATACTACATAGTTTTTTAGTAATCATTCTTATTTCGTGTGTAATACAGCGTGTGTTGAATCGTGTGCGAATTATGCAAAATATGTGCGAGTCTAGTGTATCTCAGGAGATGCTCCCGCCCAAATATAAAAAACACTATTCTATTGAGACTAAGGAAGTTATAAACAATGTTTATTTGACTCTCACTGAACGTGGTGCCAGCAAGCAAGCATCTTTAGAAGAAACGACCACATTGACGAAAATTCCAACATCAACTGTATGGAAAATTGTGAATAATCCCATTTTAGCGAGGAAAAAAAGAAGCGATTCTGACATTTTCTCGAGTGTATATGAAAGTGATCAAAATATAATACGGCGTAAAATTTACTAGTTATACGAGGAAAAAAGCGTGCCTACATTAGATATCTTAATTAGGAGGCTTGAAAAAGATGAAATCGGTGTTAAATGTGGCAGAACTACCTTATGGAAGTATATTCAACACATGTGTTTTAGATTTAAAAAAATTGACAAAAGGCAAGTTTGGCAACAGGAACAACAAAGGCCAATTATTTACTTGTAGGAAACCTGGTTCGACATTTATGATACCCCGGAAAAGGGTTGGGTTGACTCAACTAATAAGTGTAAAACAAACGCGCCATCAAAAAGAGGTAAAAGAATAACTATTTTGCATGCTGGCTTTAAAGATGGTTGGATTCCAAATAGACATTCTCTGTCTTCGAAAAATATTAAAGATTCTTCTCTGGATTACAATGAAGACACCACCGCTGATTTATTTGAAAGTTGGTTTAAAAACAAACTAGTTAGAAACATTCCTCCTAATAGCGTCATTGTAATGGACAATGGAAGTTATCACAGTAGATAGTTGACTAAAACCCCTTTCTCATGTGACACAAAAGCAACAATCCAAAACTACATGTATAATAACGACATTTATTTTCACGAAGATTATACCAAAAAGCAATCAATTGAGGTTCTACAAAGCTTGAACCTACAAAAGGAATACGTCTGTGATAATTATGCAAAAAATCTAGGGCATACAGTTTTAAGGCTTTCCTCCACCTTACCACTGTATATTTAATCCGATTGAACATGTTTGGCGCCAACTGAAATCTGCCATTCGTCGTAACAATGTTTTTCCCCGTGTTAACTCCAATATCCTCAAACTTATAGAAACCGAAGTTTTTAACATCCCTACACAAAGTTGGACAAATTCTGTTAAACATATAGAAAAAGCAGAACAATCGTATATCCATATTGCAAATATTATAGAACAAATAATAATTAGAACAGGCGATGATAGCGATAGCGATACTGATATATTATGTGAATAATTTTAAGTAATTTAAGTATGTAATTTTATTTTAGATTTAATATAAATAAATAAATATTGTTTTGTATGTTTTCTAACAAAACCCCAAATAATTAAATTCTAAGCAAAGTACGGACCTGTTCGGCCATATTTCATTCTTATAGCTTGCCGGGGTCTTTCCTTAATTCGTATCAGCTAGTCACTTTCATATCTATGAACAGACTTTACCAATGATATTAATAAACAATCTAACCCACCTCTAGATTTATAGAGCTTCTTTGAGACCAATAGAGGAGTCTTTTTGGAGAACGAAAAAAGGGATAAAACAAAAAGGGATCGTCGCCATCCTAATGTATTACGTATAATACGATTATATAATCGTATTTAGAAAGTTGGGTCCCAGAATTCGAGAAGTTGAATCGAAACCGCCGCTCCGCACGCTCGAAAGAGGACGATGTAAGTAAAAAGGCTCGGAGGCATGTAATCCAATTCCATGTTTATCAGATCTTTTTTCCTAGGCAGTGTTTTGCGCGTCCCCCAAAACCTATAAGTATTTCGATTCAGTAGCGGAACGTTTCGCGATAAAGGTTTTTTTGTTTTTGGATGTATTATATAGATCCCCATTTTCATGATCATGATAAAAGCATCCGATTTGTCGTATTGTTCCGGCAGCCGCCTTTTTACATTAAATTATTGCTTAACTGCGCTCCGCAGTTGCAGATCAATTACCCAGATCTACAGTAATTTTCATGATTGAAAGCTGTTTGCTATTTTGTATATTTTAGGGGACCGTTTTTCCACAAAACGCCATATCTTTGCTCTATCACGTCATATTTACTTATAACGTGAATGTTTGTTCCATGTTAGGCATGGCATTTTCATGAATTGATTTTTATGAAATTAAATGTCATTTGACAACACTGTATAATATTAGATTAGTGTTGTAACCTGCTTATGCGCAGTTTGGTTGCATTGTGTGAACAATACAAATAACTTTTGTTATATCTGTGGTAGTTATGTCGTAGTAAAACAAAGGCAAACTATAACTTTTTTTGTGATAAATGTATACTACGCTTATTTTGGTGTAAAAATTGGCGACCAAGACAAGTCCTGGGCTCCTCATACTGTTTGTCCCGTTTGCATTGAAGCATTAAGAAAATGACCAAAAAGGTAGGAAAAAATGTTTAAGCTTTGGTGTTCCTATGGTATGGCGAGAACCTAGAAATCACAGTGATGATTATCATTTTTGTTCGTGTAATGTTCAAGGATTCAACGGAACAAATAAGAAACCAATTGTGTATCCCAATCATGACTCTGCTATTCGACCAGATGTACCGGTACCTACTGCAACAAAAAGAACTAGAAAACGTGTCATATCGTCAGAATCAGAAGAATCTAATGGACAGTATTTCAAATATCGGTACGAGAAATTTTCAACCATATCTGCCAAGATAAAAGAAGGAATTTTGTTGGGCCGCAGATCATAACTTTGTGCAAAGAAAAGAATTTTCAAAACACAATGAGCAAATGAGCAAAAGAAGTAATTGATAAGTTTCTTGGGAACTCTAAGGACGAAAACTACGAAAGTATTGTTCAAAATATGTTACAACACTTTCATCGTCTAGGTTGTAATAAGAGTTTGAAAGTACATTTCCTGTTTACACACTTCAACTATTTTCCTGAAAATCTTGGAGCAGTTAGCGAAGAACAGAGAGAAAGGTTTCACCAGGACATCAACGAAATGGAACGGCGATACAAAGGCATAAAACAGGATATACCCTTAAAAACACGCAGACGAATGTACGGCCAACACAGTTTTCTGGCAAAAAGACAAAGATTTCACTTTTGTTTTAACTAGGATTTCACTTTTTTACTGAATATTTGTAAAATAATTTTTTTCCTTTAATATTTTTCCTTAAATATTTTACAAATATTTTTTTTTCCTCTAATATTGGGAAAAAAAACCTTACGTGGGCGAGTTGTAGGGCATTTTGACTTTTCTCATTTTTGTAGCGAACTTGCTTGCGTTGTAGATAGAAAATTTGGCGACTTCGGTATTTTCCAACGTTTTTCGTAAACTGCTCAATTTAGAGAGCAAATTATGTAAATAATTAACATTAATTAATGTTCACAAATGCTGTTTATTAATCACAAAGTAAGATCTTGTTATAGCCACAGCAAGTATGATTTTTAACTTTAACATTAAAACTTTTTTTTTATATTCTAGAGATAATTAATACTGTATCGCATTTTTTTTTATATTTTCCAATCAAACGGCAGAGCAAATAGCGTATTATGCAACAAGTACGGAAAACGGCATTTGACTCACGAGTTTATTTGACACGAGCGGAGTGAGTGTTTAATAAACGAGTGAGTTAAAAAGTTTACCGGACGTGTTGCATACTATACTTTTTCTACGACCGTTAGTTTTTGGGTACATTTTCGCAAAACAACACGAATCCAAAACCAAATCCGTGTGATAAAATCCCGGAAATGTCCGAAGTGGCTCGGATTCATGGGAAACGAAACTGACGTGGTAAAGTGACGCTTCCCGCACGCTATATCGGTGGGTAACTAGGTATTTTACAGATGGGAGTAGAAAAAAGTTCTTATGACCACATAAAAGATGTATTTTAAAAAAATGTTTGAATATTAATATACTTGGACATCTTCTAAATTCTAAAGAATATTTCAGCAAATGTAGGCAAAAATTGTATATAAAAATTTCACGTTAATCAGGAACCCACAATTACGACATATCATATACCCATTACCCCCCATCCGAACGCGGAAATATATCACTCGGCGTAATTCAATTCTAATTCCGGATAATTACGGCAGATAATTAATCAATCTATTAATTTACTTGTTACACCTGGCGTGAGGTGCCAGGCCCGACGCTACTGCCATTTTACCGAAGGTCGACGGATAGGTAAGGAAGCTTCTCGCCGTCAATTTGGAGCCGAGAAAATTGCATTTTCCCGATGGACCTCTAAAAAGTTTTCTTCGATTGCAAGTCGGTCCCGAACTTGCCGAAAATTGATCCGATTAATTAGGAACGCAAACCGATAGGTTGTCGAGACTGTTTATGGCATCTCGGTTACTATTTCGTAACCATTAGGTACGATTTAGAGTTGATGGTAATCAAACAGAGCTTTATGATGCTATGCACACATACAGTGCATACAATTATGTATTTGGGAAAGATTTTTGGTTATGAGAATTCCCTACAAGATCTAAAACCTAGTCTAAAGCGCTTCATGGAATAGAAGTTAGAAGTAGAAGTTTATTTGAGAACAAGATAAATTGTTTAAGTGTCGTTGTGTATACGAAGAGACAGCAAAGAGAGAACAGGACACTCACTGAACACCTGATGTAAATTCTTTGCTTGGTAATTGAAGAAAACCCACAGGCATAATATCAAAAATTGGACACCAACATTTACACTCTGTGCATTTGAATTCTAAAAGCCGAATATTGCAGTGTGGAAAATTAAAGAACAAATCAAGTTACCATTGATTACAATTTAAATAAATGACATTTTTTTATCTCGTTTAATTATTCCCCGAAGCAACAATGAAGCAAATAATAATAGTATCAGTATTTACTATTAACTGCAATAAACTGAATGAAAAATTTTTAGTGAAAAAACAAAATCATTTGATGATTTCGTATATAACTAACAACCCTCAAATGTTAGTAACTAGACTCACAAGTTGGTGAACAATAGGTTTTGTTATTCTAAAAGACTGAATAAATTTTCTGATAGAAATCTGAAAGGGGTCATTTTGAATAAGCTCATATCCAATCTCAATCTGCTCTATCCACTATGGTTAGTTAAGGTCCTCAACTGTTATTACGATTTTGGGCTAGATATTCAGTTAGTAGTGAAAAAAATTATTTCTTCGTCGATTCACGACAAACTTTATAAATGTCTTCTTGTTTATTAATACAACTTTTCCAAAAAACCACAATTTTTTGTTAACATTAACTAACCAATCACTGTCAAATATTTACAATAATCGCGTACTTAGCCAACATCAATTCTTAAATAAGAAAATGGCGCTCTCTGCACAAATGAAATAATAGAATAAATTAAAAAAAAAGTGTCGAATAGATAGAAAAATACAGTAAGTAAATAACATTTGCCACCTCAATTTTGCTACAAGGTGTTTTGAAGTTACAAAAAAAGAAACAACACTTTGATTTACTCCTGTATATTATGATGAAAATTGAAAAAAAAACTAACCAAAACTAAACGAGTTTATATGAATACCGTAAACAATAAGGTTATTTAAAAAAAATGTTTGTCTAAAACAAGTTCCTCTAAAAACGTAAAAGTGACCCAAATATAAAAGTATTTTTCCATATAAATATGCCGAAGGGAGGGCTTAAGACAAAAAAAGCAATTTCAAAGATTGATCCCGAAAAAAAGATACGTATTAAACTTTCTACGATGCACGCGAAATAAAAGCCAAAAACGAACGCAAAAAAAAAACGGATTTCTTCTCCTCCCCCGTTTCCCGGAAAGGCGAAATGGCAGAGACTCACCTTGACGAATTGTTTGATGCACTCGTTACCGTGATCTCTGAGAAACGCTTGCAGCGTTTCCATGCCTTGGGCCGACAACAGCCGGTAGCCATTGTTGCCGTTGTTATTGTTGTTGTTGTTATTGTTGACGTTGTTGTTCAGTGAGAAAAACATGTTATTAGAAGTGCGGCGATGGGTCCGGTTACATCTGTCGCATTTTAAAGTCTCGGTCGGATTTCATTACATCACGAGATTTCACGTATGAGTAGAGTTCATCGTTTTGAAAAACGAGCGAAATTGCGCTGTTCTGTGATAAAGGGATCGATGCGCAGCTTGTTTTCATTAATTTCTAGCATTGAACCAATACCATTAACATTAACAGATTTTAGGCTTGTAGGAAGTTCTCCAATCGAATGTCAATTCTTAAAAAAAGTGATTTTTGGGCCCACTTTAGGAAGAAAACTTCATGTGAAATGAAAATTAAAGTTTCCAATAATAAAAACAGTTTATTATAAACAATTTTGCAAAATCTCGATTATATTTAATTAAAATCGATTGTTCATTAGGATAACAAAAAAAACGTCTCTTAAAACGTCAAGAATAAAGTAAGAGAGGTCGATCAATTTTCACGAATATTTCGCCATAAACTTTCTCGGTCTATTTTTTGCGTTTTTAGAATAATAACAAAGGCATTTCATCGTAATGTCTAGCAACAATAGAGCTTTAAATAATAATTATTAAATAAGGAAGAAGAACAAAATTAATAATTAATACATACAAGAATTAAACCAATACCATTAAAATTTCAATTCAACAATTTAATTGAAATAAGCTGTTCGTTGGGATAATAATAAAACAACCACCCCAACAACCCTGAAACATCCAAGAATTCCGCGTGGCGAAAATAATTCGCAGTAAATTTTCTAGGTGGTTTCTGGGCTTTTTTTTTTAAATAATAACAGCGACATTTCCTCCTTCGTAAACGATTTTCCCGGACAATTTTATAAAGCCGCTTTACAAATTCCCTCGATAATTTTTAAAAATTCTTTACTAGAAATATGAACGGTAATAATCGAAGGCTATTAGAGAAAATTTTAATTAGTAGTAGAAGTTATCTTCGAATGTTCATTATTAAAGGATGAAAGAGAAAGAGCAGTTTTTTGTCCACTGATTTAAATTTTAAAAATAGGGAATCAAAAATTTTCTTAGATAGGTAAAACTCTTGAAGATATCCGGGAACTTTAAGAATAACAACCTCGACACGCTACAAAAGGGCATCAGGAAAATCATCCTACAATTAAGTTTAATGATAGAGACAATATCTCCTAAAGATTACCAGAAGTTTTAAATAGCAAAACTTTAGCGAGACAGTGTCAACGTCCAACGCAGTTCCGCAAGCAGCTCCAGAACCCGTGGAAGTTTCTTTGAAAAAGAAATGGATAATCACGACCTCGAAGAATAACAACCTCATCGCAACAAGTTTCTACAAGTACCTGAGAGACCACCAACAGAAAAAACGTTAATTATTAAATTGTTGATTCATTCGTTATTAAATTTCATTTGAAAAACCAAATTCTGTGACTTTTTCCCAACTTGCAGGCGACATTCTCCAGAGCAGTAACAGTAATAATAATATTTAATTTTTGATTTAGTTTTTTAAAACTGAACCGTCAAATTTCAAGAATTTGATCAAAATATATGTAATTTTATAAAATCTAAACATATTGAGACATTTAGTTTAGGCTATTGAAAATCCATCCGTTTTAAAAAATAAAATCTACATACAAATTTATTACCAAAAAAGCGAAACAAATAAATTGAAATAAAACAATTATTGCTTAAATGTTTTTCATGTCTTTTCGAAGACTTCGGGTTGCTAAAAATTATATACAGAGGAATTATGGTGTACAGTAGCCGGCCAATTTCAGAGCAAATCACAATAATTTTAATGAATTCAGAGGGAATTCCAAGGAATTATAAGCAATCAATGTAAATTAGGGAAATCCAAGGAATTCTAAGTAATTAAAGGAATTGCAGCGTACACACTTCCTTCCCTCTGCAGTTTATCCATCATATTGTGATTTACGAATTATTTTAGAAAAACAGGATGGCGACTCTATAAAACAATTTCTCAAAAATAACGCACGTAGTACTCCATTGTCCCGATTTCATTTTCACGAAATTTTAAACGTATAATCGGGCGCGGTGCGGGAAACCGTTTAATTCTCATTCCCAGTTTTAACGAGTTTTATGGCGATACGGATAATTTTTGCTTTAACTTCCGAAACTTTTATTTATGTACTCTATATATATATATATAAAATTTGCATATAAATTAAGGGTTTATTCTTCGACAGCGAGACGCATAGTTAGCGGGTTCGGACGACCCCTTTCTCATAATTCGTTTTATTGAAATTTCCGGATCTCTCCCCCGCACCGACAAAAAACAAGGAATATTCCGGTGCGGAATTCGTCTATGAATATTCACGCGCCTTACTAGTTAATATTTCCAATTTTTTAACATATTCATGGCTACATGGCTATAATAAGTATTCACGGATTAAACAGGGTGATTTTTGTTTCTACTTTACAATGATCAAATAAACTATATACAATACTGAAATGAAAAACCTATACTGAGTGTTTTTTAATAAGTGTCCAATATATTCCGCAAGTACTAGGAAAAAAAATCATCTCGACATCTGTCCTCACGGGGTTTAGTTTCTGAGATACAGAGAGTTAAAGTTATTAATAAAAAAAAAAAGAATGTTTTTATCACAATTTCCATATTGCTTTACATTTTTTATCAAATTTAATACGCTTCTATTTAGAACCAAGACGTTTTTTGGTGCTAAATATCATTAATAAATTTCACCGACGGCATCCGTATAGCATTTAAACTGAATAATTTTGAAAAAAACAGTTTCTCAAAAATAACCCCTATTTCCATTCAATTTGAAGTAAATTTTGAATGACGCACCGTTTTCGCGTGAAAGCATAAAAATAATTTTCATGCATGACGAAATGGCTTAAATCTTAATATTAATGTTTTGTATTGTAAGGTAAAGTCAATTTCTGCGAAAATAACTAACCAAAAATTATTAGTGAGAACATTTAAAAATTCCTCATTTCTCTTTGGTCATTCCATTTCATCGGATTTCGTAAGCCCTTTATATCAAAAACCAAGCCCTTGCGGATAGTTGTTTCTAGGATCTTTTTTTCTTAAAAATACTTGAAAAATCGATCAGTGAAATATCGGATAGTTATTAGAACTTATTTCTTTTATAACAGTCACGCTGTATTTTCACTTTGGAAAGGCTTTTGGGATACGATTTTACCACAGTAACATTATAAATAAACACTATTCACAAAATTTAAATAAAGAAAAATAAAAAACAAAATCATGACACAAAAATAATAAGAATCAACAAATTTTATTCCTCACGCTGTACAAAAAACGCTAAATTGACCTTAAAAAACGCACCGAAAAAGCTTATCATCGCTCAAATGAAAGCAATAAAACGTAACCCAATCAAACCCACCCCAAACACATATACACATAAATAAAAAAAAAATAAAACGCACATTAACCGCGCTCCCCCGTATATCAATCCCAAATAAACAACGAGCAGCGGGGAATTGGAAATAAATAAATATTTTGTTGGCTTTCCGGCGTTCCTGCCGGAAAATTAACGAGTCCGGCAATTTTATAGAGATATAGTTTAATTGGATCGACCCACGTAAAACCGATATCACGTTATTCAAATTTTTTTTTTTTTTGTAAAAAAATAAACAAATAAATATTCATTTTGTTAACTATATTCGACAAATTCGGCAGTGGGATTATTTAAACAAGTTTTATTTACGTTATCTATCTTAATTTCAACAATATATAGAAGTGTTAATATATGTATTACTTGTACTTTTTTTAAGTGCTTTTTGTCTCTTTTTTCTTCAACATATTTTAGCTAGCATTTTTTATTAACGACTTGATGGGTTTTGAGTTGTAAGTCATGTAACAAAAATTCGAAAAAGTAATATTTTCTAATTCTCAACGGATTAAGCTTGTATTTTACATACAGACCTGATTTAGTAAGTCATCGTTACAAAATAAAAGCGTTTCAGAAATCTGTCACTAGAGGGCACTTTACCTAGAACATATTTTTTATTTTCCGTGTTTATTTATTTAGACTAATACAGCAAAATAGAACAGATAGCCTAAGCAGAATCACAAATCCTAGAAAATTGTTACTGTTGTTTTAAGACGCTAGCCACAATTCGCTTTTTTTTTATTCTCGGTTCGCATTTTACCTGTAAATGTGAATTTACCTAAAAGAATTTAATAAAAATTGAATCCGTTAAAAATTAGTATCTATTAAAGCAGCTTATTATCCAACTGCTACTGTGATGGTCCATTACGAATATTCAATTGCTGAATATCGCGATATGCATTTTTGCTATAGGAGAGCAAATCGCAATGCAGATCAGGCAAGACGGCTTTATATCGGGGCTAACAGAAACGTTCCATCTGCTAAAACACTCATCAACATACACAGAAGACTTGGTGAAAGAGGATCATTCAAAACTGATAACATGAATAAAGGGAGACCAAGGTATAAAAGAACCGCTGCAAGAGAAGAAAGAATAATTCAAAATGGAGGCTGACCCGTCAACGAACACAAGAAAACTTGCTGCTCAAGAAAGAATTGCTTGCTCACATAGTGGACATTTTGAAAATGAATTCTAATTAGCGTTGTATACTGTTTAATTGCCGATTATTATTAATATTTTTTTATTTTCGAAAATTTTAAGTGTATTTATGTTACTTAACATTGACTTGTGCCATTTTTTCGTCGCCTGTAGGTTAATAATGCTGGCCACTTGCTTTTCCGTAACAGAAATGGATATGGCGATATCCAGTATCGTCTTTCTGTAAATTAGAAGTGCGGAGTATGCGGACCGACAATAAAAAAATCGATTTGTGCCTAAACAAATAACAATTTTTGGGGATTTGTGATTCTGATTAAGGTAATCTGTTCTATATTGTCATATCAGTCTAATTAAATAAAATACAGCTTGATAATTGAAATTACCGCCCTATCAGCCTACTGTGTATTATATGTAAAGTTCTTGAACGCCTTATAATAAATCAGCTGTCACCGTTTTTGATCGACTGCCATATTATACCTACATCGCAGCATGGCTTTGTTCCCGGCAGATCAATCATATCAAATACATTGACATGCTTGACATCTTGACTCAGGTAACCGGGTGGATATTATTTAGCTCGACTTCAGCAAAGCTTTCGACAAAGTGCCACATAGACGATTGTTGTTCAAACTTGAGAAGCTCGGAGTGAGGGGTAACTGTTAGAGTGGATAGCGGCGTTTTTAAACCACAGGTCGTTTAGAGTTCGAATTGGTAACGCTTTTTCACTGCTACAAAACGTGCCTACTGGTGTTCCCCAGGGATTGGTGTTGGGACCAGCGCTATTCTTAGTGTATACCGGGGATTTGCTCTCCAGCACTCATGTGAGCACTTATGCTGATGACACTCAATTATTTGAAAGTCCTTCAACACATGGGGACGTATTGCAGAGAGACTTAAATAGAGTTTCCATGTGGTGTTCAACTTGACTATTGCCGCTGAATGAGGTTGAGGTTTGAGCATGACCAATATCCGTCTGACGTGCCCTTTATGGTCTTAAGCAATGATGAACGCCGACGTGGTCATCCATTTAAAATAAGAAAGGAACAATTCAGGACTTCACATAGCCTGTATTTTATAAGTAACAGGACTCGATTATTGGAACAATTCACCCCCAGATGTTGTGCGTGCGCAGAACTTGTCTGTATATAAAGGTAGCTTGGACAGTGTATTGTTTCACAGCAATAAATAAATATTTATTATATGTATATAACATTCTCATGCTACTAACTATCAATGTGCATAATAGGTTCTCCTTTGCACTTTATTCTTTGTAATAATAATAATAATAATAATAATAATAAAGTGCTCTGTAGTAACGGATTTCAAAAATACTTTTATTTTGTAACGATGACTTTTACTTCTGCGTTAAAAATAAAATTAAAAAAAAAGAATTTAGACAAGCTATAACTTGGAAAATATTACGATTTCGATTTCGAATTTTTGTTACATGACTTACTACCATTATTTTCCACGTCGAATCTTTCCGAACTTATTTTCCGAACGCCTGGTATATTGTGCCATAAATCCTCTTTCGCAATAAAATCATCATTATTAGGTATGATTATTATTATTCTTTGCAACTATAATTATGTCAAGAGGGCTTCTAATTACGTATTTATGTTCTATTTCTTTCAACACCACAAAACTACGGCATTTTCTAAATATCAATATTCGCACAAAACAAAACGAAATGCATATTCGAAAATGTGGTTTTTCCGTCGTTTACGAAAGCGAAAAACCCGTTAGTTATTGGAAAACATAGCGAAACCCATTTGTTTCGAGGATTTAATGGGCGATTGTACCAAGTTATTTCGGCGGCATGCGAAATTATGAGGATAAACTTTAACGCTTTAAAACTTTCGGTGCCGAGCTTCGAGCAAAGAGCTTGAAAATAAACCGAAACATTCTGCATCATGCGGCGGTAACATACCTTGGAAACTTTTCGTATTCGGAATTTCGGCAAGGTATTCGACGTAAAAAAATCTTAATACTTTTTAATACAACCGATTCGAATGCAAAAATATATGTTAACCGTTCATTATTTTATATAAATATGCATTTCTAAACAAAAGCTCGAAACTATTATTTATTTTTAAAAAAAGCTGCAATACGAAAAACTTGCCATGTGGCAAATATCTATAACAAACAAATAAGATGTACATTTATTAAATTATATATTATACATAACATATAACATAGTTCTATGCTCTGCATTACTTAGCGAGAACCTATGTCAAGTAATTCTTCTGCAGGGTGGGATCCATATTTATACCTTCATGTTCCTAAACATCTAATTAGGTATTTGCTACATATTCGTATTCTTCAGAACATTAGCTGATCCAGAATACTATTATGCAAACAGGAAAACGAGCATAAAATCTGTGCAGTGTTTAGTACTAACCAATTTTGGAAAAAGCAGGAGCACTTTCTCATTCTTTAATTTAATTTTTCAAAGAAACTTCCGGAGACTATTGTAATCCTATTTAATAACCTTCCGGATTCCTTCTGCAAATCAAACTTGCCGACATTTGGAAAAACATCCTGTTGGTTTCTTCAGTTTCAGTTAAACTCTGAAGAAGCCAGCAGGATGGTGAGCGAAACGTCAGCGACTTTGATTTATAGAAAACTGACGCGGGAGGAATCCAAAAGATTTGTAAAAAAGAGTAATTCTTTTTTTTTTTAATTTAACGAGGTTCATCGGATTTCCTAAAGGCATCTGGCAATCTCCAAAAATATAACAATTATATTTAATCTTAAAAAATGTCAATATGTTACTAAATAATTACTTTCTGTGACATTTGGTTGCACGCTAAGAAATTTTGACAAATAGTAGTTAGTTATTGCAACAGTGCTTCATAAGCGTCATTAAATTGAACGAACTTTATTGGTTAGTTTTGGTCAGTTGGGGTGGGTTGGCTTGGTTTATTCAGTCCACTAATAATTCAAGGATAGAAAATAATTCCAGGATATCCTGACTTTTAAGGTTATATGGTATAAGACAAAAGATAAGGAAACAAAAAAAGTAGGTGGTTTTCGGATGAAATAGTATATTATGCAAGTGTGGTAAACCGTATTTGAATTGGGAGTTTTCTTTGGTACAAGCGGAGAGAGTGTTTAATAAACGAGTGAGTTAAAAAGTTTACCGAACATGTTGCGTACTATACTTTTTCTACGACCGTTAGTTTTTGTGTACATTTTCGCAAAACAACACGAATACATTCACTGACATGACTGTCAGAATTGACAAACATTTGGAAAACATCCCATTGCTCCCAAACCCGTGCGGTAAAATCCCGGAAATGACCGAAGTGGCTCGGATCCGTGGGAAACGAAACTGACATGCTAAAGTGACGCTTCCTGCACGCTAGCTCGGTGTATAATTAGGAATTTTACAGACGGAAGTACAAAAACATTTTTTTTCCGAACAAGTAATGGAACTCATAAATATTTTTTTCCACTGATTGAAAAGAAGTTTTAAATGATTTTTTTTTAGTTTTTCAATTGGGACGGAATGTCAAAAATTTTGCAAGTAAACAAAAAAATATTTATCATTATCAATGAAATCAATAAAGTAATTTAGTGCAATGGTATCGATGTGTGAAATCTAGTGTACCAGCTTTGCCCATCCAAAACAAAGTTTTTCCATTAAATTGATGTGGATGACGACAAGGATATCTTTTTTTTTAGTTTAATTCGAATCAAACTGATACCGCGAGTAGGCGTATAAAATTACTAGACCAATCGCCGGCATTCGCTTTGACCGAACTTCGAACGGTAATTACAAAAACAAAAAACTGTCCTTCGTCCGGCAGATATACAACGGCCCCGCCCACTGCCGTCCTATTAATTTTAAACGTTTGAAGGGAGTTCGTATCAACGTAGTAATCTACGTCAAAAAGTTCCGGCCGCGTTGCCGCGGATTAGAAATTCCCCTCGGAAAGATTTTAATAAAATTCCGAATTTATTAACCAAAAAAAAAAAAAGAGTCAAAAAGTTGGGGGATGTTGCCATCGCGTGTCTGGCGTTCTGTGTTCCAATATAACGGCGACCGGGTTTTTACTATAAAATTTCATTCGCTAGGTATCTGCTGCGTGTGTGTGTCACAGACTTTCCGGATAATAGGAATAGGTTGAAAAGGAATATCGGGTTAAACGCAAAACGACAACGGATGGATAATTTTCAAATAATATAAATACGTATTATACTATCATGTAGGTAGATAAATATTAGATAGGAATATGCCACTTAAAAAAAAAATTAAAGCCTATTCCGAAAAATTAAGACATAATCTACTCATGTATTCCACGTATCTAAATTATAAAAAATACATATTAAATATCACAACAACTGCGAAATATAAATTACAGCGAAAGAAGAACTTAAACTTATAGACAAAATAATAAATTTTACGGTAAAAGTAGATATTGCGGCAAATGTACACATTTGCCTCCTCGTTTGGGCAATGCACATTGTTGTCAAAAAAGGCAAAGGGCAAGAAAAAAGGAATTGCGATAAAACCAATTTTGACGAGAAGTAGAAGTAGCAAAACAACTTATGGACATTTTCACTCTTTTGGTTAGAGTGGTTAGAGCCCCATCCATTCTCCAATGTGATAAGGCTAGGGACTTTGCAAATAAAATTATCCAAGAATTAGCAAATATGTGGGATGGTGTGAAAATAATGCAAGCGAAGCCTCGTCATTCCCAAAACCGGGGCTCGATATACGCTGACAAGGTTGTCAGTCAGGTGCTTGTCACCAACCAAACAACCAAGTGGCCAGAAGGTTTAAAATATGTTCAACTGATGAAAAATAAAGCTTTTCATGAGGGTATAAAGCAAACTACCTGTGAGGCTTTATTCGGAACAAGAATGAAATTGGGTTTGAAAACGTCAAATTTACCTACGGAATCTATTAAACAGCTGGAAATAGAAGAAGAGCAATTACTATAAGGAGTACACATACACACATAGCAGTCGCAGAAAACGACGAACTTTCCATTGAAACGTTAGACATAATTTTGGATGATGGTTTATTATGCAACCAAGTTCTGAGTTTAATTCCGTTTTAAACGAGGCGAAAATTTTAATTGATATTGCACGAAAGAAAGCAAGGGAAAATTTATGAAATCAAGCTATCAAAATGTGTAACATTTCGAAAGAAAAAAAATCCTGCTGCTGTGGTGACAATGTTGAGTTTCCATTCCAGACATTGATCCAAAGAAAATTATTTGCGTTGATTTGCCTAGAGATGAACGATAAAAATTTATGTACATTAGGAACTAAACAGGGAGTTTCAAAACAATCTTATTCTAACCTACGACATATTATATAATATGCAAAGAAAAGTATGTTTTGTTTGTCATTTACATTTTTTAATTAAAATAATTAAAGCATTTTGAATTGTTTATTTAAAAAAATATTTTTTTACTTCAACAACATTTTTTATTTAAATGTATTAAAACTTTTCTTAAAACATGAAGGTAAGAGTATACATTTACCAAAACTTGAAGCCCAGAGTACATGTTTGCCCACATTGTATTCATTTACCGTAACATATACATAGGTGCGTATACAGAGCAAAATTTTTTCAGTACCTCTTAATGAACCAAACGTACGAGAAGAAAAAAACAGCAGGCGCTGTTTCTTAGAGCTATTGGAGGAGACTAATCATTGATTTAGTTAATTTCATTGGAAATTAATCAAGATTATTTGACAATGATGTCCGTCCCATGGTGTACGCTGTTCTGACGGCTGATTACGTCATTTTCGTATTTCTTCGATATTGCAATAGGCTGATGTGTGAGTTTGCCTCCTGATTCTTTTAGTGGGAATAAAAATAAATTTATAACCTCTAAAACTTCATTGTGTTAATTAAAATTGAAGGGAAAATTTTAGGGAAATTTATATTTATTAAATTAACATTGCAAGCGACAATACTCTTTCCCACTTATTGAAAAGAAGTTTTAAGTGTATTTTTTTTAGTATTGGACAACAAGTTTTTCAATCAGTCAATCCTATTAATCCATTCCGAGGAGTAAAATAAAAAAAAATCGCATAAACTCTCCGAATTTAAAAAAATGATATAATGAGTAATACAAGTTATTAATTTAAAAATAAATCTTAAGGGTCCACTCTGGGACACAAACTCAACGAAAGAATAAAATATTGTATAAACTTTTCCAATTATGAAAAATACATAATTAACAATTCAAGTTTTAATTAATAAAAAATAAGATTTCACTCTGGGACACACAAAAAAGGAAAAAATAAAATATCGTAGAAGCTTAAGATTGCATAATAACGATAACAAAATTTCATTAATGAAAAATCAATCTTAAGAGCACAAAGCTAAAAATACAATATAAAGTTTTCAATTTATCATTAGCCGAATATTAAAAATATATGATTAATATGCCGGTCAATTAGCTTTAACTTTTCTAGAAAAGTTTGCTATATTCTTACCTTACAGACTGAACTGAATTAAGTTCCCAACAAAGATGACAATTTTCTTTGAAATTACGAATAATATGCAAACCACAGGCGGAACGATAATGATCCGGTTCGTTATATCCTGCAAACGGAATGCATTTAAAGCACCGCTAACCCGAATTATACAATTTAAGAAAGTAAAATAACGCGAATACATTTTAACTATTAGCGTGCCTGTTTAAACAAAACGTGAAATGACGAATTACTCGGCCAAAGTAAAAGTTGAATTTAATTACCGCGGGTCTAATCGAATGTCTACTATACGTTTGGTGCAAATAACTAACACGGGGGGCGTAGCTCAGATGGTAGAGCGCTCGCTTAGCATGCGAGAGGTACCGGGATCGATACCCGGCGCCTCCAAATACTTTTTTTCATTTAATAAAATTCTTTGTTTACTATAACTTGTTCCCGCTTGATATATTATGACATAGAATAAGGAATTATAATTTTTGCGAGAAAATAGAAAAAATGTGTGGTTACTTTGAGGATGAAGTGTATATTATATTCGTTTAGAAACGATTTTCACGGCTGAAATATCGTTAAATAAAACCAATAAAGTGCAAGAAAACGACGAAAAATAACGTCGAGGGTCAAAAATAATAAATATAGAAATGCCTTGGCGCCCGGGCAAAACCGATAAGGTGAAATTAAGCGTCGAAGTTCACCTATAAACGCAAGACTTCGACCGCCGGGCGGCGGCTGCTGCGACGGCGGCGGCGGCGGCGGCTTTATTAACCCCGACGACGTGACCGGCCGGATCAATTGTTCGAAATTTATTAATAAAGTTAACAAGTTGCCGTAATCGAATTAGTGCATGGCCACCGCCCGGTGGCGAGCGTCGCCGTCCATCGGTCCGGACGTAAATGCACACGACCCGCAAGATAAAAAGAGATCGATGGACGTCGCTACCGCTCACGATGTTAATCGAATTAGCGTCTTCTCATTCTTCGCCCCGCCCCCACGCTCATCACCAATTTAATTGATTATTTTTTAAAAAACCAAAAGGATTCAATTAAACTTCGAATTGGACTGAGATGGCTTTGACTTGATGAAAATTCAATTAACACAATTAAACAAAACAAAACAAACAAAAAATGTTCGTATTTTCACAGTTTTTAATGATTTATGACAGCTGCTTCGGCAACACATTAGATCATAGAATCTGATCTGATATATTATTTACAAAAAGTATCTAAAACAAAAATCCAAGTTCGATAATTAAACAAAACTCACTAAAAAGCAGTCAGTCATGTCAAACTTTTCGAATCATGAATTTTCCAATAGATTTATCAATTTCACTAATACTACATTCTCTGGTAAAGGGACCCAATTGCTGAAAAGGGGTTTCAACTTTAATTTAAATCACTTAAACACCAATAAAGATTTAAATTGTTTAGTAGGTTGGTTGATTGCGTATTAGTTAATTTAATTAAATCTCACTTAAAACTAGCAGTAAATTTAAGGAAGGACCTTTCACATATGCCTACGGCTAAGGCTTCCCAAAATAACATAGTATTTACAAAAGCAGACAGGGGCCATTGCCATCAATTCTCTAGAATATATTACAAAAACCAAACAATTTCTTAAACCAGACATATACCAAAGTATACAATATGATCGCACCGGGGTAAATAAAAGAAAAACTCAAAAATGTAATTACCGATTCATCACTTTTTAATGACAACGAAAAATACCAATTAATAGTCATGAATCCCCAACGTCCAAAGTTATATTCTTTAAATAAATTACACAAACAGGATATGCCAATAAGGCCTGTAGTTTCTTTTGTAACAGTAATGTAAATGTAATATCATACTGCCTTCAAACCTAGATATTTTATCAAAAATTCTTTCGGACTAATTAACAAAGTTAAAGACGTTAAAATTCCTCCTAGTTTTATTTGATGGCCAAAGCCTACTTCCTAGCATTCCACCAATTGATCTAATAAACATAATATACAATATTCTCACTCAGAGGCAAGAAAACTCCATCATAAAATAAGACTTGCTAGATAGTTTAACAGTTTGTTTACACCAAAATTATTTTGAATTTAATGGTCAACTTTATATTGCTAAAGAAAGATTAATTATGGGAAATCCGATGAGTCCACTACTTGCGGGAATTTTCAAGGATAATTTAGAAAATATCATACATAATCATCCTCTGAGTTAAGGATTTCTCTAGTGGTATAGATACGTAGATGATGTTTTTGCTTGTTTCACTGAATCGTAAAAACAAGTGCAGTCCTTTTAGAATCATATTAACTTACACACACTTTTATGCTTTTATCCACAGACTACTTAATATACCACTTTCCTCAGAAAATTTTGAAAAAGAACTAAATATTATAAAACCTTTTAACAATGGTTACGATCCATCTTTGATAGATAAGATTATAACTAAAAAGCAGTTTCAAATAACTCTGAACTCTATCTATTCCATATTAAACACCGAAACTCAAATTTATAAAACAATAAAATACATAGGAGCACCTAGCAAAAAAATTTCGAAACATCTATCTAATAGGACATTTTTTTAAAAACAATAAAAGTAAATTACGAAAAACTCACAAATCCGCAGTCTACAAGTTAAAATATCCCAAAATTTATATCGGACAAACAGGTAGAACATTTAAGAAATTAAACCAACTTAAAAGGGCGCTTAAACATAAAGTTCAGATCCTAACAATGCCACTCATTCAAATTCAATATAATTTAAATTTAAATAATTTTGATATTAATTTGTTGGAAGCTATGGAGATTCGCAAAATAAGATATTCGAATGTATTACTTAATGAGCAATTGGATCTAAATGCTCCGTTGTTAAATTTAAATTCAGCTGTCATAAATCAATAAAAATTGTGAAAATCTGTCTCAAAAATTCTTATTTGTAAAATGTTACACGTGTTTCGCTCACACGGGCATCATCAAACCTATAAAAGTAATTTTTGAAATTATAAAATAACTTACATAAATTAAGAATACCCACATACAAAGACGTCAACTCAATCCGTTTGATTTTACCGAGAACTTAAAAAAGAAATAAGTAATGTTGCGATTAAGAGGTCAAAAATATAAAAAAACACCTAACAGGGTTACACCGGATACCTGCAGTTTAAATTATTAAAATTTCAAAATTTAAAAAATCATTGAGGCAATCAAGGATAGCACTCTTTGGTTATTTTTAATTTCTCCAGAAGTTTTATACTTTTTGGGCACTCATGTAAAACGACATTTTCACAAAAAATATTAATAATAATAAACTTCATTGTCTAACAGATTTAATATCTAATGACAAGATAATTAATTCGCCAAGTATAGTTGCCATATGAATAAACAACATAGTACAAACCAACAAAACCAAAAGCAACCATATAAGGAAATTTATATAGATAAACAAACAAAAAAACAAAACTCAAAACCGAATCTACAATAATCCGAAATTGACGAGAAAAACAATCTGCGATAACAATTCGGAGCAGTCTATAAGAGATCTACACGCATAGTTCCTACGATTAATTAATGCCGGTATTTCGAATCGCTTTAAGAGAACATTATGATCAAAACATATCTGTGGAAATAGACCTTCACATTTAAAAGCCAGATATTTTAAAAATTTCGTTTGTACTGTTTCTAATTGAATAATATATTTATTGAAAATAGGCTGACATATAATGACCTCATACTCCAGCTTAGATTAACCAACTACCTTTTCAAAATATGAATTATAAAATTTTCAATGCACTGTTAAGTTTAGCGTCAAATAAAACTCCCGAATCTTTGGAGCCATCACTTCGTTTTAATTTTATATTACCTCGATCATAAGCAAAACCCATGCAACCAACCCTGTTCGAAAAACCAACAGAAAAACATTTGCGAATATTCAATGGAAATCTGTTGAGTTTACATCAAGAGTCAACAATTTGAAGATACTTCTGAAGAATATTTCCAAATCATCTGCAAAGTGTAATAATTTACTCGATATCATTATATCATTAATAAAAATGGAAAATATGGGGGAGGCCAGATTACTTCCTTGCGGAGCTCCACTTGTGACAATGAATTCATACGACTTATGTCCTCGCACCTCGATGTACTGAACTCTGTCTGTCAAGTACGACTAAAAGAACAATACTAGATGAGTAGCGCCAGCAGATCTAGTTTCTATCATCTTAGTGTCCTTGTACTTATTCACCAAACTGAGATATTCGTAAACCCTGACGAAAATCTTCAGATCTTCAAAATCACCAGACTGTCCGATATAAATTGCATTACAATCCTCACAATGCAAAGAATATACTCCTGATCTCGAAAAATAATCAATTGGATCTTTAACTTTTATTATAAATTGTTTTAATGTATTGTTTGTTGAAAACACTATAGATAAATTCCTGCTCTCAACGATTTAGCTAGGTGTATCGAAATATTACCAAAATAAGTCAAGCATTGGAACTTACGTTCTGGAGGTTTCGATTTTATTATATAATACAATAACTGGTATTTATTGATAAATTCGTAAAATAATTTTTGTTGATTAAACAAAGAGGATAACCGTTATTGAATGTAATCAAATCGTCGTCAATTCCTTATTGTTATCGTTTTTAATTTTGATTAATTAATAATATAAACTGCAGGCCTCTCGTGCAACCCTCTTAGGTCTTTTTTATGCTTTTTTTGTCCGTTTGAGTTGGCCTCTTTATATGTGCGAATTCGTAATTTATGCAAGTTATTTTATTATTTCAAAAATTACTTTTATAGGTCTGATGATGTCCATGTGAGCGAAACAAGTGTAACATTTAACAAATAAGAATTTTTGATACATCCACTTCGAATTTTAATTGAATCGTTATAGTTTTAAGAAACCAGGTCTCTTTGAAAATGGAGGAGGAGGATTTGCGAAATTTTAAATTTAAATGTTTTTAAAGTTCCTGGCCGCAAGCACTCTATGAAACGAATTAAAATTTTTCCAGAGCATAAACAACTTTTTTATTCAGTAAACAACGCGTATTTTTCAGTAAAAAAAATGTACATAAACGAACTACTTTAAAAGTTAATTTGCTTCATATAAAACATTATTTCAAAAACAAATAGATAAAACTCATACAATTAACGACGACCAAGTCGCAATACAACGTAAAATTAAAATTATTATTGACGTTTTCGGTCTTATGTTCATTATAATTTTGCGTTGTATTGTCTATCGTCTGACCTGGTCATCGTCCGTTATTTGTCTTTTAAATAATTTTTAACATGTAGGGAATTAATTTTGAAACCAAGTTCCTTTATATATATATCTATCTAAAGATGGCGACTGTTTTTGGCTGAAACGTACTTAACGTTTACTGAATAAGAAAGTTTTATATGATTAAACACCCAGGAAAATTTCATTTTGTTTGATAAAATTTAATAAAAAATAAATTAAATGAAAATTCAATTCAATTAACAATAAGTAATTAAAAATAAAAATAAATTGGACTTAACAGCAGACGTAATTATTTAAGAAATTAAATCATTTCGTAATTAATTTTCAAGCTAAATTATTCTAGACAAATTTTTTAGGCAAATTCGAAATATTTAAATTAAATTTTGTAGCAGCATATCATATCATTGGCATTTATATGTTAAGTATCGCGATTTCAAACCTGCATGCCCTAGTTTTTGCAGATAATGACGGGTTCATTGACAATTTTTGGTTATTATGAATTCAAAATTTTAACGGATCTTATACTGGGATACCAAATAAGATGAATATTTAAAAGTACCTAAAACTAAAAATTAAAAAAAAGAAAATTAAGTTCATTTAATAATATCTAATTAAAAATAACAAATTATGCATCAATATTCAGCTAAATGACAGATACCAATAACAATACAGGTAGTTCAATCGACATTGTGTATGATGGTACGCGTTAAGGTAAGTATGTACGTTTTTCTAAAAAAAAAATTTCCGGAGTGTTTAGCAGAACAAAACTATAATTTTAATACTAACAAAGGCTAATTTGCAGTTTTAAAAGCTAAATTATTTTAGTCAAAGGCGAAACATTTTAATTAAATTTAAAAATTAGATTTTGTTGAACTTTATTTTATAAGCTGTCCAACTTACTTTAAAAAATATTTTCACGATTACCATTCCTAGACTTTACATAAAATAAAATTCAGCTTAGTCAAAGTGTACGGCAATTTGAAACCCTCGGGTCCTCATTTTTGCAGTTACTAAAGAGTTCACCAACTATTTTTCGTTATTTTAAAAATTTAAAATTTTAGTGACCCGAAGATATTAAAAAGTGCGCAAAACTAGGTTTACAAAGCCTGTTTTGGATTAGTATTATAAATTATTTTGAACTTAAGTTTTTTGGAAAATAACTTTTATGACTCAATCGCAGTATCGTACGTATCTTAAACCGGTTCAAAAATAATAAAAAAAAAAAGATTTTTTTAGGGACCCTTTTTTAAAGCTTTATCTTCTATAGGAGCCATTTTCGACCACACAGAGAGTTGGTGAACCGTTTTCTGAAACGCCCATTATACTTTACAAACAAATTTTCAAACCAGACAATTTTACGTGAAACTAATCAATTTAAATGGTGCAAAAAATTTAAATGGAAGCTCCAGTTTTTATTTGCGGCAAATTTAGAAGATTCAAAATCGGGAAGTCCCAAGAAATAAGAAACATTACAGGTGCAGATGACATCTACAAAAAGAATTCGTTAATCGCCATAACGGGACTGAAGTTGAACATTTGCTTTGGGTTACCCATTTCTAAATTTGACATTTAAAAAAAAATACGGCCAAGTGATACTTATTTTGTATATACTTGTATACTTTACTGTAAAAAAGCTGCATGGACATACGAACCCTAGTGCAGACAGACAGGAGAGAAATTTTCCAAATTTTATAAAACCATTAATTTTTCATGTATATTGAAGCCCTTTATCGTTAATGAAAATATTTAACACATGTCAGCGGCACCTTTCGCCGCATTGAAATTTCGCAAGAAGAAGAAAACGCATAGATCCCCTTTTCAAACTAACCAAAACATGAAGCGCGCTTGGCGCCGGTATCGCGAAATATTTCGGACGGTGACGGCGCGGCGTCGAACATAGACCGGTTACGAGCGGACTGAACGCTGGCGTCGCGACGCCCCAAGATTCGGCTTAAACGCGAGTCTACGACGCGCACGTGTCGAAACGTCCAATAAAGTGCGCCGGTATAATGTCTTCCTACCTAATACGCGCAAACTGCGAAAAAAAGAAGAGGACAGGGGGACTATATTATTGACCATTGATCGGAGGAAACAAAAAAGACAAAAAGAAGATATATGGTTAAGGAATTTTTACTTTTTATTATACCGTTCTACAAAAATTATACTTTCTGACAGATGTTTTTATTTTGAAAACTGAAGTTATATAATTCTGGTACGCTGATTTCAAAAATTCTATGCATTTTTTTGTATCACGTGAGGCTTTTTGGAAATATTAAAGGAAATAAAACGATATTTCAAAATTATAAATCCTAGTTAAAAAAGTGAAGACTTTTTGCTAGAAAGCTGGGTCGTCCGAACATTTTTTAAGGGCGTATCCTCTTTTAACATCCAGCTGTCCGTCACCATCGTTATGCTTCATCTGCCTTGCTATCGCCGTTCCATTTCCTCAATGTTCTGGTGAAAACTCCCTCCCTTTTCTTCGCTAACTGCTCCAAGATTTTCAGGAAAATAGTTCAAGTGTGAAAACTCGAAAAGCACGCTGAGACTCAAATTGTAACATATTGTTGTAACATATTTTGAACAATACAACGCAATTTCAGTCCTTAGAGTTCCCAAGAAACATATCAATTACTTCTTTAAATAAAACTCACGCGTTTTTCCCGACATTGGTCACCGTGTTTAGAAATTCCTGGTCTTTGCATAATGTTCTTATCTGTGGCCCAACAAAAATAGCTTCTTATATCTTGGCATCAGATATGGCTGGAAATTGCTCGCACAAATATTTGAAGCACCGTCTATTTTTGTCTAGGGCTTTAACAAACTGCTTTATCAAGCCAAGTTTGACATGAAGAGGATGCAATAAAACCACGCGTAAGGCTTGTTCTAAAAGGCCCATTCTATTGGAGTATAACCTACTATCCCACTCACACAAAAAGGCATAGAAATTTTGTGTAACCCCCTTGGTGTCCTATCAGCATGCACTTTAAGGCCACCACCAAGCATCCACTGATGTTCTCGGTAGTTTATTTTCTTCAAAAGAAGTCCTAAATTTACTATGTCACGAATATTGTTGCAAAACACTAGCGGTCATTCCTGAGTAAAATATTGACATAACTCTTTTTCGTAATCCCAGTAAATACTTGATGTGACGCCAAGAGCTAGTAAATGCATCCTTTGGATGATGCAAATCTCTAATTAAATCATTTAATTCCTTCTGGTTAAACACTTCGGGCCCTCTAAAATCTGGAATGAAATCTCAGTCAGCTGGTTCGGAATTAGATTCCTCTGTTTCTGACGATATGTCCATAAGAAACTGGTCGTATAGCAGAATCAAGATTGGGATGTACAATTTGTTTCTTATTTTTTCTGCTAAATCTTTGAACATTACACGAACAACAATCATGGTGATTCTTAGGCTCTCGCCATATCATAGGAACATCGGTGCTTAAACATTTCTTCTTACATTTTTGCCAGTTTCTTAATGCTTCAACGCCAACGGAACAAAGAGTATAATGGAGCCCAGGACGTGCCTTGGTCACCAATTTTTACACCAAAATAAGCGTGGTATATATTTATCGCAAAAAAAGTTATATTTTGCCATAACTACCACAATTCACACAGTATCTTCTTTCCATATTTATACGTTCTAGGCTACTAGAAATACGTAACAACGAAGACAACAGTCGAGGACACAGTAGCGCGACGACCGATACAACCAAACTGCGCATAAGCAGATTACAGCGCTGTATTGAGGCACGTTTAATTTCATAAAAGTCAAGCCTAAGATGGAACAAACATATTCATGTCGTAAGTAAGTATATTAATTAAGTGATATAAAAAAAATGACGTGATAAAGAAAAAATATTGTGTTTTTTGGAAAAATAGCCCCCAAAAATATACAAGTACGGAAATGGCTTCCAAATATTAAAATCATTGTAGACCTGTGTTATTTTTAATTTACCGTTTCCAATTTTGAATTGGTTTGTTAATAGGTTTGTCTGGTGTCTAATTATAATTGTTATTATGATTTTTATTATAAAACTATATATATTATTAAAATTATTTTCTATTATAGAAGGTGACTGTTTCATAAACGTATATATTGGAGGACATTTTAATAGAGGTCACTTGCACTTGTTCCAGGCAATCCAGACATTAGACGAATGTGAAGAGTTGATGAAATATTCTAATTTTTGTTTTTTCTATGAAATAAACCACATAATCAGTCCTATTAATTTAAAAAATTAAAGTTAATACAACATTTTTTCTGCAATACTTCAATTTGTCTCATTAGATGGTAGATATTCTGTATTAAAAATTATGTCATGCGCGAACTAACAAAAGTATAAAAACCCTTCATTTGCACAAGAAAAATTCGAAACAGAATTTATTTTTCTACGCTAAACTGAGAGAATAATGAAAGTTTTTGTTGAACACCTAAAATTATAGAATGAAATTGAAAGGAAATCAAATTAAAAAGTTCGACTTGATCAATGAAAACATTTTTTGTGTCAGCAAACAAGTATACCACGATATGATTTACTAATTTTTCTTTTATATTTTAATTTCGTTAGATATATTTTTGTTTTCCATTTTAATAACTCTATTAATAAATATATTACAATTTTACATTACATACAGGGTCTCAACACAAATTCGACTGAGAAGAAACAAGTGTCACTTAAAACGTTCCAACTTTGTTACTGAAAGGAAACATTAAAACGTCCATTATTTTCAGTAATTCTACTGATCTCAAAAAACCTTCGGATTTTTTTTTTATTCAGCAAGAAGAATTGTTAGAAAAAATTATAGGAAAACCGAGGAACGTTGAAATATCTAACTATTTAAAAAATTACAACCAGGAAGTTGCGGGACATGGTAAATTTAAATTGCAAATCTGACAAATTTATTTCTACCTCACCCACTCGCTACTTTCGACGCACCCACATTTGCTATTGCCGAAAATCAATTAACCAAACCTTCTTTTTCCATCCGTTGCGATCCAAACGTGGAAAAACAAAATCACACATCTATTTCAATTAGCAAAGATCGTAGGTTTTCCATTTTCGCTACGGTAACATTCGAAATTTGCAATGAACGTTCCAATTCCCCTTTCAAAGGCGGGAGAGAGAACCGGCCAATTGAAAGTTAAAAGTGCTTTGTCAATGCAAAAATAATTTTGTTTATGTGTACGTACGTAATCCCCGTCGGCGTCGCTTGGGAAATAACTGTCCATAAACAGTGTCCCGTTGATTCTTCGGAAAATGTAAAAGGACAAAAGTTTTATTTATTGAACCTGCAACGAGCATAAAATACTTCGCCAATCCACCAATTGTCAACAAATGTATCCGCTTTTATTAAGAATTCGGTTAACAAATCCACCGACGATATTAAACTAGAGGATATCATTGTCTTAATTCTTTTATAGTATGATTAATTTAAAGAACATATAACAATAGTTGATTAGTAAATACGTTTGCCAACAAATACCGCCGTTTATGATTTAACTTTAAGCAAGCTGTCATTCAAATATAATATAAATAACAAGAAATATGAATCGTTTTGTTCGCAAAATTAACTATTTTCTATAAAATCTCCAAATTGTCAAACAAAAAATTTAAATTTCCTGCGATCAAATTCTATAAGGTTGTTCGGAAAGTCATTTCCTTTTTTTCCCGTCAGAGGACTTAATTACGTTTTTTCGAAACCAACTTCACACTTAAGCCGCATAACCATTATATGTCTTGAGAGCTGATATTGCATGGCTTGTGTGTGAAAAAGTTCTATTAATTCTAAGCAGCAGTTTTTGGTTGGTGCCCTTTTAAATATGGAGAGCAATAAGCAACATTTTCGTCATATTTTACTTTTTTACTTCAGAAAAGGTAAAAATGCTGTCCAAGCGAGAAAAAAATTGACGGATGTGTATGGAGAAGGCGTGTTAACAGTACGCCAGTGCCAGAACTGGTTTGCAAAATTTCGATCCGGCAATTTTGATGTCGAAGATGCACCACGGTCTGGAAGGCCGGTCGAAGCTGACAAAGATGCGATAAAGGCATTAGTTGATGCAAATCGGCGAATAACCACACGAGAGATCGGTGAGAGATTAAATTTGTCGAATTCGACTGTTTAAGGCCATTTGAAAGGCATGGGCGTAACTTCGAAGCTCGATATATGGGTGCCCCATGTCCTTACGGAGCGAAATTTGTGTCGTCGCGTTGACGTGTGTGATTCGCTCCTCAAACGTCAAGAAAATGATCCATTTTTGAAGTGGATTATTACTAGGGACGAAAAATGGGTTGTATACAACAATGTTAAATGCAAGAGGTCATGGAGCAGAAAAGATGAACCGGCTCAAAGCGTGTCAAAAGCCAACATTCACCAAAAAAAGGTGATGCTCTCCGTTTGGTGGGATGTCAAAGGAATCTTTTTTTTTGAGCTTTTGCCGGACAATACAACGATTAATTCAGAAGTCTATTGTCATCAACTGGACAAATTGAATGATTCACTTAAAGAGAAGAGGCCCGAATTAATCAACAGGAAGGGTGTAGTGTTCCACCAGGATAATGCGAGACCTCACACAAGTTTGGTCACTCGCCAAAAACTTTTACAGCTTGAATGGGACGTCCTGCAACATCCACCATATTCTCCAGATCTGGCGCCTTCCGACTACTATTTGTTCCGGTTCCTGCAAAATTTTTTGGATGGCAAAACCTTTACCTCAAATGAAGATGTCAAAAACCACCTGAACCAGTTTTTTGCCAGCAAGGACCAAAACTTTTATGAGAGGGGAATTATGTTACTGCCAGGAAGATGGCAAAAGGTGTTGGACCAGAATGGTCAATATATAATTTAATAAAATATTTATTCATTATACGAAAACTATCTTTCATGTTCCCCAAAAAAAACGAAATGACTTTCCGAACAACCCAATACAACAAAATCTACTGTTCTGAAAACAGTGGTCGGTACAATTCAATTTAACATTTTATCTTCAAAAATCAAAATCAGCATTGGCAAGCTTTCAACTCTTTTGACGTTTTTATACATATGTATAAACCAAAATATTCTAAATTTATGGAGCGCCAATTTTTGATGGTTTTATTATGGCTTTCGTGACGAAAGGCCGTTGTATGAATTGAAAGGTGGCATAAAAACTAATGCCTGGCCTTTTAGATACAGGTTTATTTTGAAAATGTGGTCAATTTTTTTTTGTGAAACTCACAAAACTTGTGTTTTTATTAAGGGAACGCCCTATAACTCTTTGATAATTTCGATAAGTTGATTGAAAAAAACATGAGATACAATCAAATGCATTCTTCAATTGTAATATTTTTGTATTTAATTTTATTTTGTTGTTCAACACTCATGACATTCTGCAATTACTATTTTCATCAATGCTTCCTTTTATGTCTGTTTTGGCTCAAATTTACACAAAATATGACAATTATGAGAAATAGGATATAATATCTATTATACAACATGTATTACATATTATGGGTCAACACAACATCTGACTTTGATTCTAGTGCATAAAACGATATTTTAGCTCCCAAGTAACGTAAAAAAAAGTAACAAAAAAAAGATTTTGAATTTAGGAGACGGATTAAAAAATATTTTTCAAAACCTGTTCTAATTTTAAACTAAAAATAACTTACAAAAAAGTGGAAGATAATTCAAAAGTGTGGACTTTTATTTTTTTCTTTTTTATGTTCATAAGTACTTTCTCTCAATAAACCCCAAATATAATATTCCATCATGTTATCATTGTATTAGGCTTGACAATGTTGTTCGAGGTTCATAATGTCCTGACGAAAAGGTCCTCCTTACTCTCCTGCATAAGCTCCCATGTTGTTTTTAAGCCCATAAACTTAAAAAAAAAATAACTAACTTTTCGTAGTGTTCACTTTTATTATTAGCTAAAAATATAAAAACTACTACTTTAAAACTATTCCAACTTACTTTCTGAATGCGATTTAGCAGCATTGAAAATTTTTCATTTGCGAAAATTTATCTAATTTGTGGACCAACAAAATTATCAATGCGCATTTCGTATTGCACGCACAAGCTTGTTTTGACAAGTTTTGTAATAAATTCTGGCGTATGTATATAAAATTTCAGGGTCCTCATTGTCCCCCCCATCTATCATTTCGTTTGGACCATAAAAACCATAGAAAATATACATTAGATTTCATTCAAGATTTATAACCTATTTTATTATTTAACTCTGGTCAAAATAAACTGTAACGGCGTCTTGCAATTCTCTAAATTAGCGCTACCACAGCTTTCCTAGTCAAAAGTTTATTAAAAATTATACACCACTGTTTTGTCTAAAAATTAAAAATAATTTTCGAATACTATCGCGTAAAAAGGACTTTCTTCGGGTACAAAAATTAATTCTCTACTTTCGCCTAGGTATAGCTATGATTGGGTTCACCGGCAAAAAGTAAATATTGCTTTTGCAAACATCTTCAAACGTTTCAAAAACGAAAGTAATTAAAAAATAACTTCGCAGTTTTTAGGAGCCACGCATCACCTTTCGCAACACACAATCTCCTTCGTTAGAGCCTAAACGTTTTCCTCCCCATCCGGGGAATTCTGACTCGATAAAGCGCGAGAGGGAGGAAAATATTCCAGCGAACGCAGACATTCGCATAGACGTTCTCCGTCTGTCAGAAAATACTTTCGCATTTGCGGCAGCAAATTTCTCTTCAACCCGAAATCCGGAATTCCATTATTTGCATATAAACGTCTGGCCGAATCAGTTTTATTGTTGTAGCTTTTGTAGTGGCCGTAAATATTAAGCGTCTCAGCAATAATGTACACCGTGTGCCAAATAAAACGACCCACTAAACGATCTGGAAAGCCTGGACTCTCCTGAAAATTTAAAATATTATAATTTTGTTGATACAGGGTGTCCCAAACGTATCCCCCCCACCCAATATCAACTTTGTTACTTTAAACGGAACAACCTGTATATATATATATATATATATATATATATATATATATATATATATATATATATATATATATATATATATATATATATATATATATATATATATATATATATATATATATATATATATATATATATATATATATATATATATATATATATATATATATATATATCGGCATTTTTGAAATCCTTGGTTAAAATAAAGGTCACTTTCTTAAGAAATTCCTATTCGAATTTTGGACAGTTTAGGCAGAAATTGACATTATGTGTTTTTTTTTCATATTTTGATTGTCGCATATAACATTGTGTTGTGACGCTGCTCATGCAGGTATTGGAACGAAAATTTTACCACAGACTAAGGAGATTATGCACTGGCGAATGTCATTAACTCTCAAGATTTTCAAATGGAACACGATATATTTTTATTCAGAGATAAATTCTAGGAGAAAAAAACAAGGTAAGTTTGTAATTTATCTGGTATTTAAATTTTACTAACTTTTTGAGATATTCGAGGTTTAAGATAACACCAGTATAAATTCTTGTAGAATTTAAAGCTGCCCACATTAGGTCACTTGTTGGCAATATCAGATATTTTCTTTCTTTTAAAGATACATACTCCAGATATACGAATAAAACCTATTGCTAACACACTAACAGAATTCATATTTAAAGAAAAATTTAATGTGTCAAAATATGAAAAAAAAAATGTAACCTCAATTGTTGTGCAAAATTCGAATACGAATTTCTAAAGAAGGGTGTTCTATTTAAAATAACAAAGTTAATGTAGGAGGGGACAATTTTGGGACACCCCGCATCAACGAAACTATAATATTTTCAATCTTCACGAGAGTCCAAGAAACTTTTGTACGAAACTTTTTTTCGTATCACCTATGAGTTTCCAGATCGTATAGTGCGTCGTTTGATTTGGCACACGGTGTACGTAGCGAAATTATCAAGCGACAAGTAAATTGTTTTGATTGTAAATACGACTTTTGCCTCGCGGTGGAAAATAATAAAAGTGTCGGCAACTTTCTGACAGGTGGAAGTTTTTTTCAAGACGTCTCATGAATATAAATTAGACTAGTTTCGGAGTTGTCTTTGCGACGTATACGTCTTGTTCGACACGTATATAGGAGGAATTCATACGCATCGACATTTTAATGGGAAAGTTTGATTAATCAAAGTGAAATTTATGCGATTGCGAGTCAAATTCGAGGGATAGACAAATAGCAGCAGTGGATTATAATTTGTATTTATTTACTGGGCTGGATTAATAGGATGCATATTAGTGTATACATTGACTAAGCAAACACTAAAGCTTATGGTTATCAAATGGCTCGGTAAATTAGCTCAGGAAACCGAGTTGGAATATATAAAGCACTAGTGCTTATTTAAACAAAAGATGAAAGGCGAATTACTCAACCTAAAGTGAAAGTCATTTTATTTATTTGCGTGTGAGTCAATTCGAACATCTACTACATGATTAGGGCAATACACGGACGCAGGGGGCGTAGCTCAGATGGTAGAGCGCTCGCTTAGCATGCGAGAGGTACCGGGATCGATACCCGGCGCCTCCAAATATTTTTTTTGTTTTGAATAATTGTCTAAAGTAATACATAGCAGCGGAAATAACTTAACGGTCATATCAGCCAATATATTCGTGTTGTTTTTCGAAAATTTACCCAAAAACTAACGGTCGTAGAAAAATTGAACTGAGGTGGCTTTTACTTGATGAAAATCCAATTATCAAAATAAATAAGAACTAAAAGTTCAGATTTTCACGAAATTATATATTATGACATGACAATTGTTTCGACAACACCGTGTCTTTATCACATTTGATAATATATATATGTATAGTACGCAACACCTTCGGTATACTTTTTAAACCACTCGTTTATTAAACACTCGCTCCGCTTGCGCCAAAAAAAGTCAAATAAATGCCGTTTACCGCACTTGGTGTATAATATACTATTTTCTACTCCCTTCTGTAAAATACCTAATTATACACCGATTTAGGTTGCGGAAAGTGTCATTTTACTACGTCAGTTTCGTTTCCCACGGATCCGAGTAACTTCGGACATTTCCCGGAAATTACCGCACAGGTTAGGGAGCAATCGAATGTTTTGGGAGATATTATATGACCGCATGACTTGAATTTTGACATTTGTAAATACTTGCTCTGCTCGTGCCAAATAAACTCGTGACTCCAATGCCGTTTACTACACTTGTTGCATAATATACTTATATAATTTCAGTTTTAACAACCAAAATTCTCACACAGAGCAATTCTTAATTTCAAAAAAAATTTTAATTTAAAAAAATACGTGCATGCGTAAATGCATTTTTTATATAATGAAAATAGTTCTGGCCTAATAGAATAAGCCCTATTAAATATCATATAATCAGCAGCCTATTTGGACATGCAGAAATATCTCCATGGAAAAAGTGTTCCACATAAATACATCGATTTATAATAATAATTAGATTTTCATTAAGATATTTATGAGATAAAAAACCCGACCTATGAGAAAAGGAAATGTTTTACTTAATGGTAGCCCTAAGAAATTTTAAAACTAATTAATTATTTCATTAGTAGTACAAATTGGAGCAGTGAACTCAACAGAAAACAACCAACCTTGTCCTCCTCCACGACAATTCGACAATGCTGCTTCTTTCATCAAAAAATTATTAAATACAAGAGACAAGACACAAGTTTGCCTTGCTTACACCCCAATTAGACACAGTTGTTTCTTTTCTCTTGTATTTTTTCTCAAAAAATTATTAAATAAAAGTGGAAAGCAACAACTTCGCCCTCCTGCCACAGCAAGTGGACAGTCCAGGTTTTTTTTAACTTATTTTTACTTATAATATCGCTAGTGTTTCAATTGTTTCCGAAAATTTTTTCGAGCACATAGGCAGAAAAATTTTATATCAATCTTGTAGGTAGATACTTATATGGCCATGACAATCTGTCGACAAACATCAATTTTGATAAGTTAACTACTGGCGTGAAATTTGCAAAATAATGTACCGATATTTGTAGAGTCGGTAATTTTGTTACAATTTCATATCAATCATATCATATCAATATATTTCACAATATCGCTTGATACTGCAAATCCTAACCTCTAAAAACACATTTTATGCAATTACATTGCTAGATTATCGACGAGACGACAAAATATGCAGACAAACCATCCCCTTACTCATCTGTTGGGGTAATTTGCTCCAAGTTAACCCTCCAAAATAAAACGCAGACGCTCCTTCGAGGGATTTGCAGCAAAACTGGCTGGGATTTTGGCAAAGATGACGTCCCGTTTGAGGTCCTGACTTAATCTAAGAGATTAAGAACAATTAAAAGCCTTAACGTCTCTAAGACCATTATATTCGGCTTTCAGCTTCTAAGATTAACCCAGGGTTTGTCCGGTTACGTATCTCCGTCGTATCTTTTAATTAGGCCCGTGCAAGCGGTCGGATTTCTAGTTTTACACATCAAATTTCCGCGATAAAAAAATGACACCGGTTCAAATTCGGCCCCTCCTTCCTTCACGATTTGTCCCGCTGTACATCTACAACGTTTAATGGGAGCCATTTTCATGCGATGATTTTATCAGGAAATCAATTTGGCGTGATGCGTTTCGTGACTTTGGCAATCGTCTTCATTAAAGGAGGACTCGCCTTTTGGGATCGCAGTCGTTTTTCTCTCGTGTATGTATCCGTCAGCCATTATTCGAAACGCGCCTCCAATAATTCGACATATAAAAGAACAAATTATATCGAATTTCATATATTAGCAAAATAACGACGTTGTTGTAAATAAATATAAAAAATATTTCCCCTTTAATTATAACATTTTTAATTTTATGGATGTAAAAAATTTGCCTCCCATGAAAATATTTCATTGTGTCTACTACCAAAATGCGCAGCTATTTTTATTGCAAAAAATTTAGAATTCATGCGTTTTCGTTCGGCTCTTTAGTTTCTTGATATCTCGAGGGATAAAAAATTACGTGTGCAATCTCATTTACTAACTCTGTGAAATCTTTGTTATCTGCGAAATCCACAAAATTATACCATGTTTGTAAAATTTTGAGTTTAGAGCATTTTCAAATCATCTTTAAGTAATAAACAAATCAATGTAAAAAAAATGCAGTATATGAATAAACGTGACGCCCTTTGGATTGCGTCTAAGGTGTGACTTTTGATTGCACGTTAACCGATTTTGACAAATAGTAATAGTAATAGCTGTTGATAACAAGAGTGCTATACTTCGACCAGAAATATAGTGCTTTTACAACGGACTCCGTGATTAACTTTGCCTACTGTTTATTGCTCCAAAACCGCAGCCCCTTATAGTACACCCTGCCGGGCAGACCCTTACCCGTAACCATTCCAAACGTTCTATTTTATTATATTTCTACATAGTATCAGAATTAACATACAAAATATTAAATATTGTAATAATAATGAAGCATCAGTCACTTAAAAAAAACGTCACCATCGCTAATGTGATTCAATTATCAATTCCGCCGTTCTCGATAAATATTTTCTTCTTTTATTACTCGTTTTTCACAGTTAGACCAGAATTACGTTTATGGTACTATCACTAAATTTTGCTTGCAGTGTTATTTCCTCTTACGTGCGCTTTCAACTCAGACCAAATCATCTCAATATACAATGATACGGGGGTAATCTCAAGTTTTTATGTCCGTTTTGTTGTGCTATCGAGTCGCTTTTTTAGTCTTTATTAAAATGATAAAAATTGAAAAAACTCCAACAAATTTTCGTGGTGAATACATTTTTGCATTAAGTATACGCACCTAAATAAGGGTGTGTCTGTTTGTTTCACCTCTTTTGTAGTTTTAACTGGTGCAAATAACTTTACTCTCCTAACAATATATATATATATATATATATATATATATATATATATATATATATATATATATATATATATATATATTTTTTTTGGTTAAACATACGCGCGGTATCGACAGCCTTTATTAATTTTTTTCAATATATTTAATAGTTTCTCACATTAACTGGTGGATTAGTAGGGCTGTGAAATTGAGCAGTCAAATTTTTTGTGCCAATTGACTGGTCAATTGACAGAAATAGTTTTAAAAATAGCATGAAATTTAAATTTATTTGTTTATATTTATTTATATTTTGCGTTTTGTCGTTGTCGCGTCGTGCTGGGAACCAAATGGAGTCGATATTATTATTCGGATTCCTCGAATCGCTAAGTATCGAATTCGGATTTTCCTTAACGAGGGTTATAAGTAAATTGAACATCACAAACACATAATAATTTAACAATAATAGATAACATTCTACAATGTTATTTAAAACATTTTTTGACCTGTCGCAACACCATGGATTAGTGACAATCAGGAAATAGTTTTTTTTCCTAATTTTTAATTGTGAAGTTATTATCGTGGCCGACTTGTGGTTGAGTGAGAGTAGCCACTACGAGCTAGACTTCGCCACTCAATCATTAGTACTTTCTTCCTAAAATGTTTTTGTTCTTTTATTTATTTATACGAATTTTTCAATTATTTATGTAAACATTCATTTGGCAATAAAATACTATAATGCTATTATTATTATTATTATTATTATTATTATTATTATTATTATTGTCCAAAATAAAAAAAATAACAATTAAAAAGAAAGATGCGGCAAAATAATAACACATGCCTTGCTCGGAAAAATTGCATCGTGCCTCCCACCAAAAAAGTATTAACTTTTATCAGCTTAAAATGTATGTAGAAATTACATCGTGTCTCCTGAACTTAAGTCGTAAACACGTCTGAGTCCTGAAATGCAGATCGCTTCGAAAATAGACAAATTTTTATTGCTAAGAGATATTTTATCAACGTTTTTTGGTTCAAAATCAAACCAAATGAAATCCCAAAGATTTTTATTATTCCAATTTCATTTTAAGCACAAATCAAACTCAGATTTAATTTTTTTAATTAATAAAAGATCTGGCATTCTTAGATATAGAAAAAGCGTTTGATAAAGTACCGCGAATAAAGCTTACAAGCCAGAAACGTTGACAATAAACTAATAAGAGTTTTATACGACGAAACAAGGCATTGTGTAATAAGTAAGAACATGAAATCAAAGGCATTTATAACACAAGGAGTGAGATATTGGGCAGTTTGAGCCCTTTACTATTCATAACTTATATGGACGATCTAATTAGAATGGCAGAACAGCGATCAAAACACCTCTACGTTGGATACCGACAACTAAAGCGTATCAGCATATCGGAATGTGCCTTCGCCGATGATATAACAATCATAGCAGGAACCCCGAAGGATCTGGAGGAAAATCTAAATAATTAGGATCAGACACTAACAAAAAAAGGAATTAAAATGAACATAAATAAAACCAAAGTTATGACAGTGTCAAATGAAAAAGAGAAATTAGAGGTGAGAATACGTGCGACATAGAACAAGTTAGTAACTTCCAGTACTTGGGAATTATGTTCGAAGAATCAAGAGGACATGATACAGAATTAAATAATAATAATAGTTAGCTAAATTGCATGTGAATGAAATGTCACCCTTACGCCCTACGGGTAGAAAAGGACTAGATTATATATAACTTTAATTAAAAAAAATCCATGACACAGAAATTGTGAACTTCAAAGGAGCCGCATCTTGTTTACCCGATATTATATCTTACATAATTCTCAAGTTCGCTAGTTATTAGGAAAAAACAACTTTTTTCGAACCCTCTAAAAACCCCTTAGAGAACATCTTCACTAGCATTGGTCCCCCAAATATCCCGCCCAAAGGAGCAAACTAATTCGCTTTCGGGTCCGCGGCAATGACAGACGTCTATCCAATTATTACCGTCCCTTGTAGATGCAAAGGAAAAAAGGGCAAACAGGTCAGGCGATAAATCTTCAGGGTCCGCGCGGCCCGTTTACGTTCCACACCCCCGCCCGCATCATCACCGTAGGGCCGAGACCGGCGGGTCTCGTTTTTCCATCAAATTTTCTTTTTGAACTTTTGATATCACGACTCGTCTCTAGGGGTGGTGGATCGCGGGGCAGAACGGCACGCAAGTGCCCTTCGGTGGCGATACATTATTTCGGAAATGAAAATACCGAAGGGTTGTTCTCGGACACAGTTAGGGAGATGTGCGCACGATTCTTTGATTCAATATTAATAAGACAAATTAATAAATAAACAATAAAAATAGATATTTTAAATTTTTTAGCAATTGCTATATTACAGTTTGATATAGTCGGTACGATTTGTGATGGCACAGTCGGCAAAACAGATGTTGTTCCACCCTAATTATCTATCTGATCAATCACTAACGATCAGGATTATATTACTTGGGAGTAAGAGAAAGAGAACTAGTACGCCCATACCCATTTTCTATGTAATAATAGACCAGAGTAATATACGAATATTTAGGTAAATAAGAAAAACATATCATTCCTACTGTTGTGTGTATTGTAGAGTTTTATCTATCATTATTTAATAATAATATGTATTTTATAATAAATTATTATGCGTTTGTAACGTCTATTTTACCTACAACCCTCTTCACGCACAATATAAATAAATAAAATAACTTAAATGGTCTTTTAAAAATTATTTCGGTCAATCGACAGGTCAATTGACCGCTCAATTCCACAAACCTAATTACCCATGCAACGATCGTCCTTCTATTAAATAAATAACGATGGATAAGTAAATAAAACTTTTCTATTTATTAACATACATTTCAAAAAAAATATTCTCAAAGTTCAAATACATTAAAAGTAAATGCAGTCTAAAAAGGCACATCATTTTTCCTTAAAAAATTAAAAACATATATAAATATATAAATATAAAATTTGCCAAGAGCAAATATACAAGTATACCAGATTTAGTTTGCATTTACAATCCAAAATTGGCACTGCTACTATTACTTTTATTATACTTTCTGTATGGGTTATACCACGACTTCAAAATAGATATGGCGAGTGTCTTTTCGGTATCTCATTGTCTCGCACGGGTCAAAAAGTCATTAGATAATATTTTTAACATATACGTACGCAGTAAACATTATTATTGTATGTCAACAATCTTATCGTCTGCGTAAAAACCAAGAATGATTCTCGACACGGGCTTGTGCTATAAAATGGTCACGTCCATACCAGTCGTCGTCAGAGACATTGATAATATTCATCAGTGCCAAAAATGATTAAATTTGTAATTTTCTGTTTTCTGGGGTGCGTGGTTTTAGCTTCCGCGTTGCCATTCTTCGAAGACGATGGACAAGAAGGAAGATATTATTTCACACCGATCACCGGAAGTCGCCAGAAGAGGTAAAGGTGTTGCTCATGTAAGAAAGGAGTGATGATACTTTCATAGTTATGTAACGTGGACAAAACCCACATTGCCATAAGGTCTACATTATATACTAATTGTCTTTAATATATATCACATGAAATATATATTGGTATATATAAGTTTTTGTTTCTTCTAATCAATAAAGCAACGATTTGCTTACTAACCAAAACATACAACGAATACAAGAACAAAAAATGTAACTTCAAAAACGATATAATTTTTATGATTTCCGACAGCTGCCATTTTCATAAATAAATATTTAGCATTGTTTCAGGGATCTTCTCCTCGGTAGTGGCAGTGCTAGTGGTGGCAGAAACGTCCAGGCTGGTTCTGAATCATATTCCAACCCTCACGGTAGGTTGCTTTTTATAAAATATCGTGATTATAAACAAGCTTGAAGGAATTGTATTGAAAACAAGGAGTCAATTTTCAAATTTTAAAAACAATGGCAAGATCTTGAATAATTGTATTAAAATTGTTTTCTTTGCAGCAATCAAATTTCGCATTATTATAATATCAGAAGACATTCTAAATTGTTCTTTGATCACTACTAATTGAAATTTTTCTAAAAATAGATTGATTCTCTCTTTTTATTTAGAATTATGTTTCAAATTGCTGTTCAAGAAATATCTATAACAAAAACTTTGCCTTATTAATGTGTTTTTTATTAGTTTTCGTTGCCAGAAGCAAATTGTTAAGCCGCCTTTTTTTTAATGGCAATAAAATTAATTAATCCTCGGAATTACGCCCAAGAAGTCTAAGACGAAACAATGAAAAAAAAAAGATAAAAATACAAATTAAAACCCAATTTTACGAGAATATATACCGGGTTCTTCTCTAATTGCTCGTGAAAATCGCCAAGTCTCTCGGAAATTTAATTAAACTTCGTCTTGCGTTCTCTGTCAAAATTTAATTTTACAAAAAAAAGGGATCGCCTAACATTTCCCCCTCCCCAAAGGCCAAGTCAAGCGCCGGAGGGTCGGTGCGATACTATTTATAACACTACCGCCTTAGATCCTAACAGTGCAAAAATAGAAGGCAGCCCTCCATAGATAAATAAATAAGGCTTATTAACCATTTCAGTGACGGCGGGGTTTTATTTTCAGGTTCGCAGGTCGGAAGGAACCAGTTGCACAGCAATGGACACGGACAGCTCACGCACGCAAAACCCGGAGCCACCGGCCGCAACGTTGCCAGTATTCGCAATTTGTGATAGTTTATTTATTGCAATTTTTGGTCAGAGGTTCGAATCTAAAATAAACGGTTATCGACGTTTTAAGTTTTTTATTTGGCAATATTAAATGTGTTCAATATTTCGCAGGGTGATTTGACAAGGTCAAAAGTTTGTAATACTGATAGAGAATTTATTTTGCCAATTGGTGGCCTTGAATTTTCTCAATTTTTAAAGTTTCTGTTTCCAATTTCAATTATCTTCTTTTTTTACCTAAAAAACCTAAAAGATATTTTTAGGGATGTCGGAGTTATCTTCGTTAATTTGCTAGTCTAGTGTTAAATGGCTAGTCATTGATTAATATACTCCTACAATAGCCGATATTCTTCCTTGGATAATTCAGTGGCCCCTCCTCTAACAAAATTCTAACAATCTGTAGGCAACCGACTCGGTATGTTTCTCAGTCTTGTCATTGATAGTCGTTATCTATATTATACCTAATTCTACTAATAGCATTATAAATAATAGAAGTGTGGTCTAAAATGCTTCGTTCTCGAAATACAATGTGTCAGAGTTTTATTTTTATTTTAGTTTTTTCTGGTACACTGAAACTAATTAAAATTAATTTTTTCCCAAATTTTTTCTGAACATATTAAAAAAAAACAAATGAATATCGCAAAGATAAAAAAAGTAACAACTTCACTTTTTTTTAATTTCAAAAATATATATAATTTGCCGGTAAATACTTGGATTAGCCGTTTCAAGTTTATTTATTTATTGTATTTATTAATTCTTTATTAATATTATTAAGCTTATTAATTCAATCTTTTTAATTTAGTTTTATTATTTATTTATTTAGGTTCTTAATTACAGGTTTATTACTGGCTGTGTTTAATTTTTGTTCCTTGTGTGTGTGTGTGTGTGTGTGTGTGTGTGTGTGTGTTTACGCTGTTTCACGTCTGAAAAATGATTTTTTGCTCTGCAGCGCTTTTTTTAAATCATTTTTTGTCTTTGTTTTTTTGTATTTTATATTGTAATCAAATGCCTCTTTATGCTTTTTTAATAATGTTAACGCATTTTTGCCGCCTTTCCTTTATATAACACAATAATAAAAGTAATAAATTTAGCAAAATATTGGTTTTAATTATATTTTCGCTCAAAATGTTTCTTAACGGTGATTATTGTAAGTGAAAGCTTTTAGCAAGCACATCAAAACCAAAACTAACCAGCACTAACAAAAAAAAGCATATAATTATTTAAACCAATTACATTTACATGACTACGAAGGCACTGTTCGCGAAAATTTGGTAGCAAGATCACGGGCAGGCCAGACGCTTGTAAACTTGCAGTGGGTCATACAAGATTCCCACTGTTGTACACCTCGTGGTCTTTAGACGCTACTGTACGGCCACGTGTCGACGGTGGGTTCCTGCCAATCTCAGCAAAAATAATTTCGATGCGGCGACGGTCAATATGGGGGCGGGAACCACTCACGAAATTTAGGTAAAAAAATTGGAATTTTGGAAGTTTACAACTTGTATACAATATATATTTTTTCAAACAAAAGTTTACTAATTAGTATTAAATAAACAAATGTTTTCTTATTATTAATATGATTCGCAAATAAGAAATTCGCAAGAATTTTACGAAAACCGCAACGGATGTTGAATTTGGGAACTAGATTCCACTAATTGTTTTGCAAGAACGGAGATACCAAATTTTATGCTTGAAGAATGGATTGCTTTTTGGGCCAATAAAATTAAGACCTTTTTAAAAAACCTGTACTTGCGTCACTGAACGCACGTAGTCGGCATAGTAGCAATGGCGTTATAAAAAAGTGAAGCAAATTTTACAACAGAAAAAGGCGGTTAGTAATGGTCTCTTCATCTTGCTCACTTATATTATAAATAGGAAAAAAATTTGAATAAAATAAAATTTATAATAATCTAACTGCTTAAAAAACTTTTTAAACGCAAACAAAATTTTATATACTTTTAAATTTTAAATATTAATTAAATTATTAATTAATTAATTAAATATGTCTTCAGTTCGTTCAGTTTCTAAAAAAGATTAAATCACGCGTGAAGTCAGCTTTGTGAAATCCGTGAAATCTGCGAAATCTTTGTTATCTGTGAAAATTTTCCAAATAAAAATTTTAAAAATGCCCATATACAATAGTTAAATATATTTCAGTTAATTGCAGATTGGCGTCTAACATTTGGTTAGACCGTAACCAATTTTGACAAATACTATTGTTAATTTAAGTTAACTTTATTGGTTAGATATAGGAAATTATACATAAAATATGTTTAGAATTGCACGCAGAATGTCAAAATGTATATACGAGATTGTCCCTTTGAAAGAAGCAAGATGACGGCAACTGCCAGATAAACGGGAAGGCACAGGAAGTTGAAAATATTTTAAAACAAAAATTCACTTGAAACTGACCTTGACTTCAAAAATTGTGAGAAAAACCCTGCACAACCTAATAAGAATAAAAATTATTTACTAAATGTTTTAAACACGATAAATAATTTAATATGGGAAACATGGTTCTCTTTAAAATAAGCAAGTTTCTTCTGATATAACTGCAAGTTATTTACAGTATGACTTCGAATATTTTCAAATTCATGTTGATTACATCAGTTTGCAGTGAAACACCCTGTATGCGATGCCATAATTTTTGTGTGATTTATATAAAGAAACATACACAATGAACTCATAAAAGTTTTCTTTTATTTATTTAACTTCTAAATATATTTTTTTTAATCTGAAGAGAGAGCAAAAAAAATTAAAATAATTTTTATATATTTAATAGTAACTATTTAATAATAAAATATAAATAAATGAAAATAATAAATTAAAAGTATTAAAATTTATTATATATTTTCATATCTATTTCTAATTTAATAATTTTTAATTTATTAATTGCTGTTCAAAATCAATCAAATTCGTAAAATTATTTGAAAATTCATGAAATGTCTGTGAAATCTGATATCCGTTAAATATCTGAAATCCTATGGATGTGCAAAATCTGTTATTTATATAGATTTAACCAATATTTTTTTGTATTTTTTGAAAAAGAAAAACCTTTTAAATTTTTATGAACACTAAATCCAAGAACACTAAAACAAAACTGACATAATAGTTGAGAATGTACATAAACAATATTTTATTACAGTTAGCATTTTAAATCGGCTAAAATCGTTCGATTCGTCAATTAAACTGCGGTGAAATTAAACAACTCATTCCAAACTAATAACTTATTTCGTCCAAAAGTAACAAAGTCACTAGCTGTTTACTATTCACTCTGCAGATTACTAATAATTTACATAACGTTTATCATTATATTTCTTCAACTGCACGGCTAGAACACAGCAGCTTCTCACGATCGGGGTCGGGTATTCCAACCGTCTTGCTGAGAAGCGTGTTTAAAGTACATATAACAAGTACTACATAATATTTTTTTAATTTAAATAGCATAATGGATTTGTCAGACAACATTCCTAACTAGAATGTTTGACTTTTTGACTGACGATGGTGCAATTTTTGTTCTAACATTTACGAATAAACGAATTATAAAAATTTACTTCTTTTTTTATTAGTTTTTCTCTCCACGATTCCCGTCTACAACACCGCAGGCGGCGTCCGTATCCCGATTTATCGAAACTATATCGTATAACGATTCGATCCGGTTACGCCCCCGTCAAGGGGGATTTTCACGACATATTGCATTTTATGCTTGCTGATAAATTCCATTTTACCGCTTCCCATCGACACCCTATGCAAAAATTATTCAAATCCCGAGCGAAAATCCGTTTTAGTTATACGAACAAAGACAAACAAAAGTCGACACGGAGGAAAAACCGCACCCAAAAGTAACGAACAATGTTTTTCGAATTCGCACAAAGGGGCCGTTTTCGTGGAAGCTTTTTTGTAACGCGTACGATAGCGGCCGCGAGAAGCCGTCACACACGCACGCGTTAATAACGCGGCCACGGCGTATGGCGGCCTTTATGAATATAACGCGTGTGATGATGATTAATCGCTTCTGACCTGCTCGTATAATAACCGAAACCGTCGTAAAATGATCTATGGGCGCCGTGGGGAGGGCTCTAAGTAAACCCGATCTCCTCCATTTTTGACTTGCAAAAATCAAAATTTCCAGGTGCTCGGGCCACGCCGATCGTGCTCAAACAAGCGATGTAAACCGGATAATATGACGGCTATATTATTAAAACAATTTCCCGCATTTCTTGATTAATGACGGTACAATTCTTTTTTATTTTTATTTCATAAATGTACTTTAATATATGGTCATAGATACTAAATTAAAAATTTTAAAAAAATATTGCAATATGTTCAAGATATCACTGAAATTGAAGGAATTCCTGAAAATATTAAACAAACAATAATGACCAAATTGTAATGCTTTCCTTTTTATGATAAGATATTCTATCACGTCTCGTAATGTGACCAGTTAGAAAAAATGAGGTCAATACGAAAGTTGCTGGGTGTCACGTGACTTTTTGTAGGTAGGGTGGATCGTTTCCAAAAACAAGCGCACGGATGAAGATTCGTCAAGAAGAAAAAGAGTGTTAACTATTTTTTTTTCTACTCCATTCTGTAAAAGATAAATTATAAACCAATCTAGAGTGCGGGAAGCGTCACTTTACCACATCAGTTTCATTTCCCGCTGGTCCGAGTCACTTGGGACATTTCCGGGATATTACCGCACGGGTTTGGGAGCAATCGGATGTTTTTGGAGATATTACCGCACGGCTTGGATTTTGACGTTTGTCAATTCCCAAAAACTAATGGTCGTAGAAAAAGTCTAGTATGCAGTATGCATTTGGTAAACTTTTTAATCATTATTAATATAAGTTGATGAAAATATTACAATTAAAGCCAAATAGGAAAAAAAACAACATATTTATTTTTTTCTACTCCCTGTAAAATACACATTTTACCACATCAGTTTCACGTCCCACTGATCCAAGTCACTTCGGACATTTCCGGGATATTACCGCACGGGTTTGGGAGCAATCGGATGTTCTCGGATATATTACCGCACGGTTTGAATTTTGACGTTTGTCAATTCTGACCCTCCTGTCCTGTCGTATTGTTTTGCAAAAACTAACGGTCGCAAAGAAAGCATAGTATATGCAACACGTTTGGTAACCTTTTTAAGTCATTTGTCTATTAAACAATTGCTGAACACACACTTGTTGAAAAATATACCATTAAAAAACGGCTTTTTTACAATAAGCTGTGAAATCCAGTGCCGTCCCGAGAGGTGCCCTAACGACTAGTATTGTCCAAGACCTGACTTTTTTGCAAACTATGTTATTTACTTTGAAGAATCTACCAAAAATTGATTCTGAAATTGTTTTCTTGTATGCGGGCGATAAATTGAAATCATAACAATTGACCAAACGTATTTTTATGAACATTTATTTTTTTGGATACTTCGCTCACAATAAACTACAAAGTAAGCACCAAAGAAGCATTAATGAAACATTGTGTCGTAAGGATTATCGAAGAATCGTTTTTTTAAATATTGAACACCCTGTGCCTTGGAAACTAGGCACTTCGGTACCTACATTAACATGACTTTTTTTACTTCTTTTTATTAATGACCTAGGAGCATTAACGCATGTTTTTTAAACACCCTGTATTCTCGAGTATATAGGAAGTGCGCTGAATTAAAGCTTTAACTCAATTTTATTCACTCTTATTGACATATTGCAATAAAATTTTTGAATATTTGCTTTAAAAAACGGCTATTAGTGTTAAAATACTGCGTCAAATTCGAAAATTATGAAAAACCAAAAAGCATTCATTCCTTTAAGTTCAGTACTGAATTTAGATATATTTTGTATTTTGTAATAATAATTAATAACGAATATACATAACGACAAAGAAATAGACAACGATGAGCAACTTTTTTCAGATGATGAAAGATTCATCATTGATCGCTTTTTAGAGGAAGTTTTCTATTTCGCGCAGGAAAAGAACTAGGTGTCTTTAGTTTTCCTTTATTATTTTCACGTAAAGATTTGAACAACAGCGAGCTAGACGCATTTTTAACCCAAACTCAACCAGAAATTAAACAAAAACCAAAAAACAAACGCCAAAAGGTTTATCGCAGTTTGACCAGGGGCGCGGCAAAGAAACGTTATAGGCTTTGGGCAAACAAATCCGCGAACGTGGGCCGCAAGCGTATTGCCCTCCCAGCCCCCCACCCCCCAAAAAAAAAACGCTTTACATTTAGATGGCAGAACCAACCAAAAAAAGATGAAACAAAAAACAAACATGGAGCAACCCATGTCAAAAAAACAAACGCCGCAAAAAAATGGTCCTCGCTTTATTTACTTTGTCAGTTCAATCACTTAGACGAAACTATGTAGGCTTTCTCTTTTTTTTTTAATGGTTCGCGAGTAACAAGAATTTTTATCCGCCGCGCATTCGCCATTTTGTCAACAACACCTAGGACGACGAGCTACATTTAAAATTAACTTTCTATTTTTGTCGTCGGTCTTCAACGGACGGTGCCGACCAAATAAAATCAAATAACACAGGAAATCTGATGTTTTATTTTCAAACATCCGTTCCGACTTTCATCGACTCACACGAATACCTACCTCGTAATATCTGCAGTGTGCGCTTGTGTGTGGGAAAAAAACAAATCAGTCCGCAAGGAAAATTAGAACGGCATATTAAAATTACTGGATACAAATTTAAGCTTGATGACCTATTTGTGAAACGCTCGTGCTAAGTTGAAGTGCGTTGTTGCCAGTGTAAATTTAACTTTCTCCAAATTTTACGAACTATCCATGACATGTGCAACATAAATTCATAAATATACCACAGGAAATATAAATAATTTCTGTATGCAACGACATAATCATGAATTTTATAAACAATTATCAATGTTTGTTGGTTTACGTACACAATCCTCTTCTAGAGGAGTTAATCATCTGACAATTTATTCGGAGTCAGAATAAAATAATTTCCTTCCTCTGCAAACAAAATAAAAAATTAATGATTTAATAGAAAAACATATACTTCGTCTTGTACCTTTCTATTTATTTCTCGCTCAATTAATAAAAAATAATTAATTTACCAACATACAGATCGTTTATGTATAACATATAATATATATAAGAAAAAACTCCTTAAACAATTGTTATTTAATATTCCAATATCAATATCAAATGGAAGTTCCCATCCGGTTTCAATCAAGTTTGTTTTTTGCCATTGATTTTTTTTCTTATCCGACTCACACACTAAAACAAAAATGGTTTTCATGCATGAGAAAATAGCTAAACTCTGCTATTGTCAATTTGTACATCCGATTCATTACTGACTATTTTTTGCCTGACGCCATTTACTGAAAAAAACCCTGTATCTCATTTTGTTTCTTAAAAACATGTACTGTACTGTACTGTACTGTACATCGTGCGCAGATCTCAGATAAGAAGATTAGATATTTCACCCGTATTAATCTTCCTCCGCTTTTTTAAAAAAAATTAGGTAATTAAAAGTCAGTTTTAATTAGGCAGTAAATAAAACCAAAGAAGGGCGATTGAATATACGTTAGAGGCAGTTCTAACCTAAACCCGGGAGTGTATCGCTTACAAGGCCGGTACCCTAATCGCATAATAAAATAGAGGATCAAATTTAGCCACCCACCGGCAGCGCTATTTAAGGCAGCTCCTCCAGTTCCACGTCCCCGTCATCAAAAGATGGTCGAAATTTTTTCGAAAATTATAAAAGTCGATTCTTTATCACAATATTAAAAAAAGATAAATAGGAATGCAGGGCATTTCATTCATAAACTGTAGTCTCAGATGTTCAAAGTAAATTTTGACAAACTCTCTATTGAGTTTGACAGTATGAAGTGTAGAATAATGTTCACATAGGATATGGGTATAAAAGGAAGTACAAGATTGAAAACGACAAATTTTCTTTAAAAACATAACAAATGTCTTGCAAAAGTATAAATACACATATCGAATACACAGGGTGATTGGCGAATAGCTAGCCAAACTTGGCAGGCTTATGCCCCCTATTTTTGTTGTCGTTGCTTTTACATTATTGGCAGGTCAACTGACAACCCATTAAAGTCCAAAAACACACAAAAATGGGCACGTTTGTGGCACCAAGACTAACCTTCCGCCAAACACCCTGTGTAGGCAACAGTTATTACAAAAAAACATGGTAAGCGGGCAGAACCAAGCCCCTTAATTCTATGGGAAATATTTACCTTTTTTAGGTGCTACTCGAGCAAAAACAAAATGTTTAACTGCCACAGCAGGCAATAGTCGAAAAGTTTTTTGTGCTGAATTGGCATTTCTGTTTCAAATAAAACAAAAAATGAAATTTAGAATAGAATGTTTCTTATTTATTTATTTATTGGGTTGCTTACGTTGTAACGGAATTCTGGAATGCAGGAGTTCTTGTTGCCATTATCTGACTAATAAGAAAATGGGATATATAACCAAATAAAATCAAACCATCCGATGTAAATAATTTATCCATTGATCGTAAACCTCATCAAAACAAATCTCGGGAATTGTACTCCGAAAAAAAAAATACACTTACCGGTTTCGAACAAAATGAATGTGGTTTTGCGACCTTGCAAGGTTGTAAAGCGCGAATAAACATCGTCACACCGTTTTGTAACACAAGATTAACGCTTAGATTGTCACAATCTCGTAAGGATATCGATTGGCGTTCCGGTAATGTCGGCTTCTTATACCTATTATGAATGAACGCATTAATTAATGACATGACGTCAACAAACGATGTATTGATAGGAATCTCGCTAGTAAACGTCGGTGCTACCCTGTAGGTGCAATCAGAAAACAGAAAATCATTTAAGCCGACATGAAATGAATCGAAATATATGACTTCTTTATAGTTCCCAGCGATCAATTTATCTAATTTAAACGGAAAGTAATGTGAGACTACGGGAACGCGATTTGGTACTTCAAGAGACCGCTAAGCAACACCCGCAACACAAAAACCATTATGCAATTTATGTCTAATTAGAAATTAAAATCACGAAAGTTGTCATTAGCAATGCCATTACGACACAGTTACATCTGTAATTATTATGCCATTTACTACATGCCGTTTCGCAGTTTTAAAACATTGCCAACAAATTAGCAGGTATAAAGATTGACGCGGATTGTTCAAATAATAATATGTACATTGATTTAAGCACACCCAGTTTGGGACGTTTTTCAATTACTGTTAGTCCCGGACAATAATTTAGGTTAATTTGTTTGGTCTGGTTACTATTAAAACGATATTATTGACGAGGCAACATAACGGTAACCTAGGTTACCGAAATTGACAAGTACCAGAGGGCGGAGTTTCGCCAGAAATCTTTAACGTTTCAGTGGCAAATGTTAGGACACTGCTCGGTATGCACATGGTGTAAAATGAACCGGCCGATACCTATTTCTGGGTTGAAATATGGCGAGCAAAGGTTTACCAAAGAATCAATAATGCTCCACACATAAAAGTAACATCAGCATAGCGCGCCGACTAAAATGCGCGATGCCAGACGGACTTACCTGTGGTAAATTTGCGGCAATTTGCCGTTGCAGAGAATCCCGTTCTTTCTCTACTTCAGATAATTTGATCTCCGTTTCTCCTAAACGATCCTGGGTTTCTCGTAGACTGTCCATCAACTTGTCCCTTTCGTCCAACATAGACACCATTAGTTGCTCAAAATTGGCATCTTCGCCAGAGAATTGCGAACTTCTCTGGCTGATACTGTCTTCTGATATCGTCGGCATAACGTCACACATCATGTTCCACATGTTTACGCCGTACTTTATAAACAAACCACCCGCGAAACTGTTCCGTTAATTCAATATTATCCGTCCTAACCCTTTAGGTTAAAATTATACGATTAGTTTCAACTAATAGGCGACGATGAACACAGAAACCGTGGCAAGTATTCGCATAAGCACATTGCCGATAAAAGTTTATTTACACCTATTAACATAATTTCGTCTTATTTACAACGACACACCTTTAAATTCCATCCCTCTATTAACTATCTACATACACAAGATACACAAACTTATAGCTTGACAGCCATTTTAAAGCCAATGTCAAACTAGCCCCTTTTCCTACCGATAAAACAGTTTCCATTATTAACTTAATTCTTGATGGAATTCTAGTATTTTGTCCACCAACCCATAGATGGCCTCTTACAAGAAAATAAAATAACTTGTATGGGCCAAGGTCGAGGTGCTCGAATGGAACATCTACAGCTTCCTGTTATTGTCACAGTTCCGAGAACAGTAAACTGTGTGTGCTTTAGTATATTTTGTGACATCACGTTTCCCCATACTCGCTCTGTTATTGAGTGTCAAGTATTCCAAATCGTGACAACACTTTATTTGGTGTGGTGATATTTGTGAGTAATAATCGACTTTAAATGAGTGAACATTCTTGAGTAGTTTAAACGGAGTATATACTACTAGCAGTCAGTTAATGATGGTAAAGTTGTAATTAATACTGCCTCTGCTAATGATTTTTTTTAGGTTTAATGCATCATGTATTTTTATGAAAATTAAGGCTCATTAATGTTAAAATGCCACACAAAAAATCTAGGAAGTGGAGAGGTATGTTTTTACTGTAATAAAAAATTAGCAAAGTAAACTCATTTATTGCTTCAGATGTAACTATCAGTAATTCTGCGGATGCTGAAATGTTAGACAAAAATTCTAGCAAAACGCACTTTGTCAAGAAGATGAGAGGTATGTTTTTACTGTAATAAAAAACTAGCAAAGAAAACTCATTTATTGCTTCAGATGTAACTATCAGTGAATTTGCGGATGCAGCTGAACCTATAACTCGTTTAGGAAAATCTTTAAAAAATGTGAAGGTGGTATTGAAAGAAGAAGTTGAAAAGACCGAGGAAGAAAAAACTGAAGAGGACGTTGAAGAAGAAGAAGTACCTCAAGAATCTGATACTGATACCTCTGAAACTGAGGAAATAGCATCGGTTGTCATTCAGAAAGATGAAGCTCAAGTTATAACGCAATTGGACTCTGTTGCAGAAAAGTGCAGAAAGGATAGCATTGAAGAAGTTTATCCTTTAGATGTTTGGTTTCTAATATCTGAATATATATCTCCCAAAGATGTTGGTATTTTTGCTGCCATTTGCAGATCATCTTTTCAAGTGGTGTGTTCCGCAAAATTTTGGTTTCGTTTGTATAGACGATATTATAAAAGTGTTCCAAATCTACCAGAACAATTGCAACCAGAGTGCCTTGTACGAGAATATGGTCTTAGAGCTTCTGTAATAAGAGCTCTTCATTATATGTATGATCCATTTATTCAGAAGCGGGAAAATAAATATTTCTCTCGTAATTTTGATGATTCATCACTTTTAGAGAGATATAAGTGTGACTTGATTTGGTACTGTTGCATAAAAGAGGATTCTTGGGTCTATTACATAAAGCTGAGGCAAAAATCCAATTCTGCCATACATTCCAGGACCAATTCCTCCACACCAGACGTGCTGAGGGTTCCCGATGACATATTTGCCAACCCTGAAGAAAACTGCAAGATTCTTCAAATCACTTGTTCCTACTTTGTTCAGGTCCCAGATGTTTTTGGTAAGTATCCTTCCATCCCGTATGACCAAGGTGACAAGGTAGTTACTTCCAGGACTAACACTGAAAAGTACATCTATGAACTTGTCCCAAAATATGAGGCAATATCGGCTTCAGTTGGTATTTGGCTCAAGTATTAATTCGACAACCAAGTCTGCAGATGATGCAGTACTGATTTTTGATCCTATAGTTAAAATCCATGTGCTGAATTGGTGGCATCCTTTGTATCCATATAGTCACAGCACGCACAATTTAGATCATGAAGTAAGTGACTCAGAATGGTGGTAGGTTCTTAGAGGATTCAATCAAAGTGTCCATTTTAATCCCTTTATGATTAATTATGGATGTTTTATATACAAAAGTTTTCTAAAATTGTAGTACCATTTAATGCTGAGAGAAATTTAGATAAATTCTAAAGATTGTGTAAACTAAAGATTTAAGAGTTGTTAGAGTTTATAGGTAAAACCTATTGTATCTATCCTACATGTAATTTTATTTTGTATTGCATTTTATTAAACACATTTTTTTGAAAATAAGTTTGTTTTTCTTTCCATAACTCTTGGATGACATACCTGGTGTGTGGAAAATTTTAAATTTTTCGTTTGCTTTATTTGAACTGTTACCATTTTGTATATCCCTAGACGGTCGAGTTGTGTTAAGGTGAATGCGCAGGGAACAGATTTATCGTTTTCCCATCATGGGATTTTCAATATATGTATTACAGTAGCCTGCAATGGTTTGCTTCTACATGATGTTCATACCACGCTGGAGGGAAAAAACTGTTTTTCGTATTCATTTATTTAACGCATTTAAAATAGAGAATCCCTATCAAGTATGGTACGTTCATTACAAGTAATGTCACTAAAAGCATGGAACAAACGCTAGACTTTAGAACACATTTAGAATTTTATATAGAGTAAATTATCACTGCCGGGGAAACAACACCCTGTATACCTACCATGCTCACATATTGTCAAGTGACCAATAAAATTTCCAAACAATGCAGAGATATGGGTTACGGATTATTCTCCCAGGAACGATTGTTTGACAATTTATCATCCAGAAGAGGATATTTGAATATCGACTTGCCTATGGGTATAATGCGATGGGTTTTAGCGACAAAATTAAGATAAATAGGATGCTGCGCAGTTACTATATTAATTGTCAGTTTTGGTTTACAAACGCTGCAATTCTTTTTGACGTGCATATTTTTTATCTTTAATAATAGATTAGTTATATAATTTTTCTACTCCCGTCTGTAAAATGCCTAATTACACGCCGGTCTAGCGTGCGGGAAGCATCACTTTACCACTTCAGTTACGCTTACCACGGATCTGAGCCACTTCGGACATTTCTGGGATTTTACCGCACGGGTTTCAATATTTTCGGGTAGATGCGCCTCTAAAAGCTTCTCCGAAAGATCTAGTTCTAAATGCTCCTCTAGAAGCCCTTTAAAAGTTTTAGGCAAATACATTTTAAACACTTATCATTATTGGCAAAGAGAGAGGTTAATTGTAATGTAAATTTTGACCCAGTATAACCTATTAAAAAATATATCCAATCCAGCTCAACACGTCGATATAAATTGTATGCCCTAAGCACACAGAAACTCGGTATATGGGATGTTTACCCATACAAATCCAAAGATTTTATTGCGCCAACCTATTATACGCCTATTTGAGTTTGCGGATAAATATTTACCTAATTTGATTAATTTCACAATTATTGTAAACGTTCAATTATATTTGCCCTATTCAGAGGGTACGGTTGATGATTAGATAAATCTGTCGCCGTATATCATACATTAACCGAGTGTTGGTGGTTGCATTGTAAAATTTATCATAACAAAACAACAAAGATTTGTTGAGAATCCTGCAAAGACATCCGGCGTACTTCAAAATAAAAGATGGCGTCCATAAGAGCCATTGCAGGAGATTATTTCGTTTTATTTATTTGTTTAATGTTGCTTAATTTAAAAAAAACCGCTTTCAACAAAGGGTTGCTGATTTTTGTGCGTCCCAAATTGCACTAAAATCCGCCAATGGTTTATCGCAGTTTTGTTAATAAATTTAGATACCCTAATATTCCAAAATTGCATACATAAACATCTAACTGCATTGTGGGGCATACGTTTATACGAACATTTGTACGTATTTTCATCTGATGAATACGCTGCTAAAGTTAAGGCATTATAATTCGGACCACCCTGGATATAGAGTATGTGATAGGGTAAGCATGGAGGGAAGTCGGTCATTAAATATGAAAAATTTTTGCTCATCATAAGGCGTAATGCAAAATTAATAACAATAAAACTAAAATATTTCATAACTGCATTTATAGACATCTCGTATAAATCGATGCATAATATTTTCAAAAAGGTAATTAAGTTCGCAAATCTGTTACGGTACAACCAAAGTCGATCGGTAAACACACATCATAAAAAAATATTCGTTAATTAATTGCGACGTACTTGGCGCAGCCGGACTGAATGACATTTATAGATCGTTTAACATATGGATTAATAATTTCAGCCAATTTGTTAGATAAACGACGCTGATTTTATCAGCAAACGTGTCATTAATACTTCACCGATGGTCCTCTTCTCTCTTTTGACTTAATCATTGCGTCAGAAATCCGTAATTTTTTTTTTGGAAAATATAAAAAAATGCCTATAATCCGCTTTGCGACATTTCACGGTGTACGCAGGATTCAAATTATCTGCTGCGGGAGCTGAGGTTGAATAATTAATTCCACACGTGTATCTACATAAAGACACGAGTGAAGAATGAATAAGTAGGAAATTTCGGGAAACCACCATTATTTATGATTTTTTTAAATAAAAAATGCGATAGGGTGGGTCTATGGGTACAATGGTGTCTACGGGCAGCAATAATACGAAGAATAGATGATCCGTGATGCGTGATCCACGCAAGCTTTTGAACTACCTCCGATTACTAGGCAACCATTTGTTTGTTTACGTTGCTATAGATTTTCTCATTTATGTGGATAATTATTATTCAATTTGCATTTTCATGAGCTGAATGATAAACTTGGTCTGAACTAATATTTATGAACTTGACATCTTTACTAAGGATTAAGAACTGAAAACATATTTTCCTCAATTACAGAAATATTTTCAAAACACAATAATTTTTGCATTGACATCCAAGAAAATGCAATTAAAAATATTTTATGATTGTGCATCGAATAAGACATGTTTTTGAGTAGAAATTCCATCAATTTAAAAGTTTAGAAAATACATTGAACTTTATCCTACACCCATACGAAGCAGAATTTGAAACAATGGAGTAAACCGAATTTATGTGGCATTACTTGAATTTAGAAGCAGCTCAGTGAGGAAAATAAAATTTGAAGACTAAATTTCTAAACTAGAGGGAAAACTGAATGGAAGTTGTGCGGTTATTCTTAATATTGATCCCATCATAAATACTAAAAATATTATATATAATTGTTTTCTTAAAAAAAAAGTAAGATCTTTCAATATTAGTATACTTGAGAAGTAATTAACTACGAAATTCTTTAAACTTTTTAATACGAAAATATCAAGCTTTTATAAAAAAAATATTATTAATTATTACTTAATATATTAAGTATAAAATTTTTAAATTTATCCCTGGTACATGTTTTTTACAAAACTTCTGGATTCCTCCTGCATCGGTCTTTGCTTAGTCGAAATTGCTGACGTTTCGCGAATCATCCTGTTGGCTTCTTCAGAGCTTGACCGAAACTGTTACAGCAAAAACCGACGCAGGAAGAATCCAGAAGTTTTGTAAAAAGCATTACAGTAGCCTGTAGAAGTTTCTTTGAAAAAAAAATATCCCTGGTACAGTTAGTAACCAATAACCTACGAGCTAATACTAGAAAAAATATGGACCAAATTTCATCCGCATATCATCGCTGAATTCCTTGAATTAGGCAATCTCACGTATCCATTTAAAAGGCCCTACTCCAGATGGAAAAAAGAATGTTTTAAATGTACAAAATTAAATATTCTATCTTAATATACACTGTGTTTAAAAAAAAGTCCTGCGTTTTTCACTATGTAAAAATGGCAAAAAAAAATTTTTTTATTAGACTTGAAACAGTTGAACATAACTAAATGAAATTTAGACCCTTTACTTTTGATTTAGTCGTGAAAGTTGGTGCTGACAAAATTTAAATTCGAAATTATCCATCTTTAGTTTTGGTTAGCAGCACCTGAACTACGCCCCTGTAGAAAATCTTATTAGTAGTAATCTTTCGGCATGACTCAATCATAAGTATTCTAAAGTATTCTAAATTTCATGTAAAGGGAGCATTTACCCTGTATTTGCAAAATTAAAGTCCTATTTGGTAAGCACGCAAAATTTTTATGGGCTGCTTGTTGGGCTCATAGAAATGTCAAAATTTAATTTCTAATTTGGAATTGTTGTTTTGTTAAAATAAAATTAAATCGCTGTTGTAAATACTATTTCCTATTTTATCATTATATTGTAATCTATTTAAAAATGTAAAAATCTTATTTAAAAACGCGCTATTTTTTTAGAATTTTGTTTATCGGTTTATTTATACAAACCGAAAGTAGACGCGAAAATCTGTATGAGTAAAATAATATACCCTTATAAACAATATATTTATTTGTCCGCATATTTAATTATATTTTGAGTTTAATTCTATATGTAAACCAATTTTTAATATATAAACAAAAATGAAATAGAAAAATATAGAAATATAAAAGAATTTCCATTAAATCTGTCATTAGAAGCAACGAAGGTTAACCGTGATATTACTGAGGCTGCTGGAGAAGTTCCGGATTTATCGATTTCTGCTTGCGGAAAGAGTGAATCCTGGGTTCTAATGAAAATGATGACCAACTTAAAACATGGTAAGAATAAAAAATAATATACAAAAGTTGATTCTAGCTGAAAAAATTTATAATAATATTAATTGGTTACAAAATCCTATTATTGTCATTGAATTTGTCATGAAATTTCACAAACTCCTTTTTTTCTTTGTAGTAACTACTGCTTTTGTGATGAACAAACCTGCGGCATAATTTTTTCGCAACAACTATAGGGAACTTCGAGGGACGGAAAATCAGTATAACGTGTTAATATGTCACCTCCCAAATACTTAATGCGAGCAAAACGTACCAAAAATTGTTGAAGCCGTCAAAGTCAGTGGTCTAAGTTTAGGTTTCAAGTTCAGCACTCGTACGAACTCCATTATTTTGCGGAGCGATATGCCCTTTGGATTTTCGCGCTCCAGGATGCCAGCCCTCAATGATCCTTCCCATTGGCGGGAATCGTCACAATATATGCTCCACAGTTTCCTCATCCTTAATGCTCGTCTTCGTCCGAAAGGTGGTATTTGTGCATGTGTTGTTTAAGGCTGAAGCGTCTTGGGATGGAATAGTCCTGACTAGTCCTGGTAATCGTAGACAGTGTAGGGGAACTCCGCAGAAGGAGTTTTCTTTTAAACTATATTATTAAAACTGCATTCAAATTTAGTAAGTAGTTTTACCAAATATCATATTTCAACATCTAATATCCGGATTTAAGGAAAAAATGATATGCCTTTTGTTTAGATTGCATTTACTTTTGATGTATTTTTCTTTCAAATGTATTTTAATAAATAGAATAACCAAAAAGTTTTCTTTACTTACTCATCGCTATTTATTCGATAGAAGCAAGATCTTTGCATTGGTAATGAAGGATATAATCACCGGAATTTGATGATAATTTAGGTAGTATTTAGGTAATTGCTGATAAAAGATGTAATTTCATGTACACGGATCTTAAATATCTCCAAAAATACCAAAGCTGGAACGATAAATTTCAATAATTGTCGAATTCGAAAATGCAACCAACAGCGTTGTCAGATTTACCACCTTTACGTTACAAGTTGTAATTTTGTTATTTTAAACGGAATGCCCAATTTATCTTTATTGCAATGTATTTAGTTTAGTAACATATCATAATTTCAAAATTTTGATTCGAATTCCTGAGATACGCCAACTCCGCTTTTTCAGTAAAACGTATCGTGAACGCGCAGAACTCATAAATGCTAACAGCATTTATGAGTTCTAACAGATTTAGCGATGATAACTTTTTTTAAAAAATTATTGCAACAAAAATAAATAGGGCATTAATCCATTTAAAATAAAACAATTATGACATGTAACGTAAAACTGGTAAATCTGACACTGCTGTTCAAAAATCCCCAAGTATTGAATTTTATCGTTCCAGCTTTTGACCGTATTACCCGAGCTCTGTAATTAAAAAAATATATTTTGAACTTATGAGACCTTAATAAATTCGACATGCGCATAGGACATTCTATTTAAAATAACAAAATCATGACGAGTGACTTTAAAGTGGTAAATCTGACAACATTTCTGATAGCGTTTTTGAATTCCGCATGTTCGAAAATTATTGAATTTTATCCTTGAAGATAGTTGAGCTACAGGGTGGTACAAATTTTGAATTAACTTAAAACTTTTTGAATATCCTGCTCTAATCATATTTGGTATATGCTTATGAAAAGATTTAATTTTTTGAACCCAATGGTGATGTATAAAAAATTATTCTAAAATAAATCAGTGGCGTTTCATTGAAGTTTAAAAATATATGCTAGTCAGATTCCGCACTTACGGCACTGGCGGAAACGAAGGGAAATGTGGCGACTCATGCTTGACAGTACCCCCGTACCAAATTTTATTAAAATTATTTAACCATATTTTCAAAAACTGAAAATTTAAGATGTCTAAGGCATACTAAAAAATTACCCTCTTAAAAATTGCCACTCCATTAGAAAACACCTGTGATGTTTCTCACTTGAATTTAAGCTTCCGTGTTAACTCTTAAGTAATGTTAAAGTTTAAGTGCCAAAGTAGTTTATAAACTAAATAAATGCGACATAAACACAGCACAGCAACCAGCTTAAACAACTGCGGGACCTGCGACATTTAAGAATTTCCTCCCTTTTCCGGGAAAGTGTTCATACAGGTGGCGCGTGTGCCGCGGGGGAAAATAATAGCTTATTAATGCATACGAAATTAGATAGGAATTACCGAAAATTGAATGGGGTTGCCGTTAACCCCGCGCTCACCGTTGTGACGCCGATTGGATAAGAGGCGGTGCAGGCGCGTCTCGACGCCCGTATAAAAGAACTTCCGCACCGGATCGTCCGATCTGTTAACGTTGCGACGCTGCGAAGCACTTCCTCTGCCCCCCTCCGAAGCCCAAGAAATATTAACGTTTCTCCTAGTGCCAACAGGTGTTGCGTGACAGAATTCGGTGAGTTTATTTTTGCGATATTATTTCTCTCAGTGTATATATTTTCGATTATGAATTATTAATAATAATAATAATTTGAATAGAAAAGACGTAATAATTAAATCGAATGCATATTTTGTGATACGATTATTTAAAAATATACATTTTCTTTTGTTCGTTTTGTTCGTTAAACTTTAATGCTATTTCCTAAATAATGTCGAAAATAGGAAAAAAACTTTAACTGGTATGAAAGATTGTTGCTAAATCTTTGTCAATTTTGGAAAATATATCTGAAGTTTTTGTAAAAATTTCTTTTCCCAAATTGGTTGCGAAATGGTGTAAAATGCAGTTTTTGCAAAAACACACAGTATCGGTACAACGCTTTAAATTTTTCAAAAACTATGTATTGAAATACAAAAAAAAATGTTTTTGTTAATCTGGATTTAAACACAAAACATTTTTTGTTACTTCGTCAATTTTTCAAATGTTTTGTTGATATTTCCTTTTGGGATGAAAATTTGTTGCTTGTTAATTTTGGAAAAAAAAGTTTTTATGTGAACGAGTTTTCCCAAATTCATAGCAAAACAGTGTGAAACTCATTTTTAATCCAAAAAAGAGTATTAGTAAAACGCATAAATTTTTTTGCATTAAAAAAAAACATCTAAAACATGTTTTTCGCCATGAAAGTTTAAAGAAATTTTTTCCTTAAAATAATTTACGTAAGTACAAGTAGAATAAGGAAACGTAAAGTAAAGTAAAATGTAAAGAAAAAATAATTAAAAACAAAACATGTGTTGTTATTTCGTCATTTTTTTAAGAAACTTTCACAACTTTATCTAATCTAATAATTCAAATAATTTGAAAAGTTTTGAAATAATGTTGCCCAAATTAATAGCAAAATAATATAAAACACCGTTAAAAAAAAATACATGTCCTTCGAAGGCAAATTTTTAATTACAAAAGATTGTTGTAAATGTCTTCTCAAAATAATTTACTTTGGTTTAGTAAGTACAAGTAGAATTTTAACAAATATAACAAATAAAATAATTTAAACAAATTTTAAACTGATTTTATTCATTATCATTTCATTCACTTTATAGCTTCGTTAACATTGTTGTTCTTTAAAAAAAAATATTTTAAAATTCCGATTTGGTGCAAAACCGCAAACTCGTCCACTCAATTTTAAATCGGGATGAGTTCGAAATGAAAAGCAATATTCGTATGTGGCGGACCGGTGGTTTTCGGCAATATGTGCCAGAAATTGCACGTGTACTGTACACGTCAACTAACTAACGTCAACGTAAATGTTGCGAATTTAAAACAACAACGAAGTAAACAATTTTTCAACAAACATTTTCTTTTCTCACAACTAAAAAAGTTGATTTGTCAATATCTAAATTTTTGAGCAATAGAAAAAACTGTTTGCATAGAATGCGGTTTTCTCATAGAATCGGGTTACGTCTTCATAGAACGGTAATCAGAGGTTTGCCGTTTGGCCAACAATAAATATTTTTCAACTGAACTCTAAGTCCCAGTTTCATGAAACTCGATACGCGATTGACTTTAATTAATAAATCGCTGTATGCCGGACAGCTGTGCGTGACACCTTCAATTATTAAAATTTGCATTTTAGCTGGTAATTTTTTTAAATTCGCCAATTGCCTATTTCTGCGGGCAAAATATAATCGCGTTATCAAATTATACCTCGCAATCCCATTTGCAGCTGAAAAAATGTTTCAAAATTTAATAGTAATTTTAGAAAATGTTATATCTTCCTTATTTACAAACGTTAAGGGCTGAAATTGAGACATTATATATTAGGGGTCGAAAATTTTATTAAAAAACATTGGTGCCATTATAATCCAGATATAGTTGATGCGAAACTAATTTAAAAAATTGCAATTTCCTTATATAAGCTATCAATTGAAGTTATGTGCTTCAGTTATAAAGTTTTTATGACATTTACAGCATTTACCAGAATCTCTTCTGGTTCAAGAAATTTTTGGATTTGACAAGAGCTACTAATATAGTCAACCAACAACTAATAAACTATAACCTATAACTACCAACAAAGATTGGGAAAAAATCGGAAGTAAAAGTCAACGCAAAATCAACGCAACAAAAACCAAAATCTTTATAACAAAAATTTAATTATTAATTAAATAACTAAAGTTATGTATTTCGCATTCGAAACTATACACCCATACCGTTTTTGGCGAAACTTTAGATTTTGATTGTTTTGTTACCTTAAATATTAAATTGTTTAAATATAAATATAAATATAAAATATAATATAATTTTAAGCGTGAAAATACGAAACACAGCATTTAATTAATGATTTTCCATTCTGCAAACTATTTTACGACATCAGAATTTAAGCGATGACCCGTAATGTCGTCAATTTATATTGTCTTGATAAGCAAAACCAGTATTTTATGTTTTATCAATACCCTATAATACCAGCGAATTACTTGTGGGGGATCTTTGAGCAGCGTTAGACGGTAAGCAATAAATATCGACGCTTTTAGGACAAGATATGCGTAAGGATTCAATAATAATTAAGTACGGTTACCTTAATATATTTGCCGAAATAAACTACGGGCCTTAGTAATCACACAAATTACGTTTTAAATCGCAAAAAACAAAAAAATATAGCACCAGCAACAATGTTTTGCTTTGACTCCACCAAGTATTCAAAACGCGAATTTGGCAGTTTAATCATCATCGTCAATCATCTGAATTATTTTAATTCGGTAAAAGTTGAATACACATTTAACTATAACTGTAAACATCAGAATTGAACAAATTTGTTTTTAAAATTCGATTTTCGACTTTTGAAAATTAAGCCAGTTTACGATCATGCAGCGTACCGTATATTTGCAAACCGGAAAAGTTTAAAATTTCATTTAGAATGCGCCGCCCGATGAGAATACTACGGAAATTGCTTAACCGATTTCCGATATAACTGAAGAATGCGACCGGCTACAAACCAACAATTGGGCTGCGCCACGAGAGATAAAATTTACATTTAAAAAATTCCCTGGTAGTCCCGACTGTCGTTTCTTCCTCCGCCATATAAATATTAAGTGTGATATAGCGCTATACACATGTCGTATCCAGTAAAACGGCCTAAAAGCTTTAAAAAAATATATATATAAAATAGAAAATAAAATAAAGTTTACATGACAACATAATTACAAATTAGGACCAATACGTTTCTTGACTATTAACAGTCATTGCATTTATAGTTGTATCTATTAAGGTTGTGACTAAATCACTCTAGCTAGCTATTGGAAGGGGTCAAATGAAAAAAAAGTTTTGCAGCTTTTGCACTTTCTTGTGCTAGAGGGATGCAATGTTTTTCTATCGTGCTCCTGTGGTCCACTATGGAACTTTCGCAAAATCGATGTAATTTTATCGTGCATGCACCCTGTATGACTGTATGACATTCACAACTTGCCGAACTTCAAAGTCACTGCAAACTTTGATAAATGCAATAATTATATATATCTCGCGCACCCTGTTTGACAGACGAAACCTGAAACTCTCTCTAGATACAATTTTCGAGACTGTTTAAACCAAATTAACCCATGTTTTGTAGTTTTTCATTTACGGTTAGCAATTTATCCACGAAAATGGCAATTTTCAGGGTCTTTTAGATTTTTTACCCATAATCGACACACCCTGTACATATCTGAAAAAAATCCGGAAATGGAGGTTATAAACCTGATCTTCCACGTTTTCTGGTCCAAGAATTTTTCTAAAATATTAAATGGTTTTCGAGAAAATAAGATTTTTCTGAAACCACGCAGTGCGCCGTAATAATCAATGACGTCATCGCGCCGGAATAGCAATTTTCATATGTATGTGATAGACGAAAACCGCAAATACAAAAATTGCAACTCTTGATGCGTCCTATGACACTGTTTGGACCAATAGATATTTTTTACGATTTTTGATTCGGGGTTAATAATTTACTCTGGAAAAGAACAAGTCTTTTAAATTTTTGCCAACAATTTAAAAACCCTGTATATAATCGAAAAATGCTTGAAACAATGGATTCTTCGCGTCTGCCAGTTAAAGAAATTTGCCGATCGGGTGAATGGTTATGGAGAAAACCATGTTTTTCTGGAAGCCAAAATAACAAAAAAAAAATCAAAAATTAAAAAAAAATACTTTGCGGTTCTTAATTGCACTCGACTTTAATAGTTTAAATGTGGGTCTAAACTTCCACTTCTCTGCCAAATCTGAAGTCGGAAGCTGCAAATTTCGGGCACCTATTACATTTTTTAATATTGCATGGAATGTCGCGGACGCTCTGTACAATAGGTGAAAACCTTAAATACAAAAGTTTTAGCTCTGCATGTGAGCTTTATTACCGTGTAAAACACAACTGATATTTGAAACACAGTCCTTTAGTTATTGACAATTTTCAATTATAGAGGGATCCATTTTTCAGTTTTTTTTAATTTACCCCGTATATTATTGAAACATTGTCAAAAATAAAAGTTTATGAAGCCAAATCTTCTACGTGTTCTCGTTCAAGAAATTTTTCGGTTCCATAAACAGTTTTTGAGAAATGATCTTATCCTTAGACCCTTGCAAACACAGTTTTTAATTTTTTTAAAATACTTCGCGACCCCCAACCCCAAAAGATGGACGCGGAAGCTTGAACGCAGCCATTTTTACATACCTTATGCAGGTCGCAGACGTTTAAAAAGGAGCAAAATTTTAATCTCGTGTAGCTCAAACCGTTTGGAAGTTATCGTCGAAAAACCCTGGAACAGAGAACAGAGAACGGCCAGATAAAAAAACGTTTTCCTTTTCGATGCTGATTTCGTCTGTACCAATGGCTACGCTGTACGATGCACCGTTATCGAGATTTCGAGTTTAGTAAGGAGCACGTATACTGTCGAACAGAATCGATTTCATCGATTTTTCGAAAGTAACTAGGAAATCAATTTGTGTCGGTGCCTACGTTTCAACGTTTTTTTACGTAAATATCAGAGCACTGCAATGGACATATGGGAATATTTCATCAACCAACTCTTAAAATTTGAAATGGATATATTTTTCCAATTTTTTAAAACTAGGACTAGAACAACGAGATGTATGTTTGTTCTAATATGATTTATAATACTACTTCGTACTTCGTACGTTAATCATTTTTATAGCTTCGTTTGGTAGGACAAAGCATTCAAGTTAAATGATTACAATCATTACAAACATTTCATTGTTAATATTTCGAAATCTACAACATTCTTAAATGGGCTGTTTTAAACAGAGTGTCATTTTTTTAAATACTATAAAATTATGAAGATGGAGTGTTATAATATTTTACAAGCATAAACTTACTTGTTACTGTATTACATTTTGTTAAATTTTATTTAGTGCAAATTTTTGTCTAAAGTATGTAGGCAAAGGGTTGTTTGTTTTTGTTATTTGTTTGCACCATTGCCATTATGTGGTTGGCAAGGAATTCCAAACAGATAGTTCTTTCGTAAAATATAGCAACGTTATTTCATTAAAATTCGATTGAATAAATGAAACATTTTTGTTGTAAAAAGAGAATATAACAAATGATAAATTCTTTAAAATCTTATTCATTCTTAACCAATTTATAGCCGTTATCCCAAATAATTTTTCATGCGAATTGGAATTTCGCTGAACTTTCCTCTCTAATTCCCGTTCGCGAGTGGAAACATAATGACGTAACCAAATTTTCAAACTAGAAAAAATATTGCTTTGGTTAGAAAATACCTGCAAATATTTTGGCGGTAGTGGCATTATGGAAATTAAGGTGGTAATTGGGATAACGACATTCGCCCGAGCTTTTCGAGCGTCTTCTACTCAATAGGAATAAGGAAACTAACGCGTCTTTTGAACAACTTTATTTTATGAAGATCTTGGCATTTTTATGCTCCCCCGTCTTGGTGTATCGCTCCTTATTGGGTAAATAAAACAGAGGCGTAGAATAATCAAGAGTGAACACAATAAATGTTGACGCGTTGACATCGAAAAACGAAAAAAAAATTGCAAGAAAAAATAATCATTTTGAAACCTTTTAGTGGAAATATTTTAGTAATTCCATAAATGAACTTTTGAGAGCGTTGACTACAGCAACGATATGGCACTTTTTTGTGATTCAAAATTACTTTATTTTGGTTTGGTTGGTTTGGCTTGGTCTATGCTGGAAGTTGTTCAAGAGCGTTTGATAATGTTACTCTTATTTAAGGTATGTAAGGCATATCCTCCCAAGGAATTCTCAAGCAAAATCTTGCCGCCATATTTTCTTTAGGATTTTGGAACCCAAAATGTGTGTGTGTTAGTTTTTGGTTAATTGTTTGAAGAATAAAATTTGGTTTCGTTTTTGTCTTGTCCTAAAAAAACATTATAAAAGATTTAAACAACTACAAAAAATCTCTATTCTTAGTTTTTTAATGTTAAACTATCTTATTATAGCATTTTTATGCCTTTTATGACGAATGAGGGATACTTAGGGAGTAACGCGACGTAAAATGTTTGTCTGCTGCTCCATTTTTCCAAATTTTAAAATCTGGCAACCCTAGTTGTACATGTTTAGAAATAATGCCAGAATTGCAGTTTTAAAGGAAAATAAAACAAATTTGATATCATAGCTCTGGTAATTTTCGACAATTTTCATTTCATTTCAAGTATTTTTATTAAATCATAACTTTACTCGGAAAGCGATGACAGTTAATATAATAATAGAGTGCACACTGAGCATACCAATTATATACCATATCGAGCATTCCCGAACTGCCATATTTAATTTTCTACGCTCGCGGAGGCTGCAAACATTCGAAGTATTTTTAGCCCAAACGAATGAAAAAAAAAAATGGAAACGTTTCGCGTCACTAACCGGCGAAATTTCACGGCTGGAATTTTCAAAAATTAGGCGACTTGAACGCGGCGAGGGCATTTTCGTGTTTATTTAGTGGAAAATTAGAATGTATATGGCCGGACGCTGCCGTTGTACAAGGATTACAGGTCTTTTGTGCAAGATATTCTTTCGTTGCGAGTCCACAATACTATCAATGTCGGGCGGCTTGCTGAAGACGTAAAAAGACGTTGCAATTTCTCCATTGTTGGTTTTGTAATGTAGCCCTTATTTTTCCGTTTTCAAAGGGTGAGCTCATTTCGGATCGGTAGGCGGAAATTTACGGGGAAGTGAATCCGAAGGTTAAGGTTAAAACTAACAACCTTATAATACACCAATGAATCATAAAATAAGGAGTAATATTCCTTCCACAATTATCACAACGTTATTGCTATTAGTTAACAGCCAATAGGTTTATACAATTTTGTGTTGAAGCTACAGTTTCAATTTTTAAATAAATAACTTTGTTGAATTAGATTAGTAATAATATCTAACTTAACAGAAACGCCCAGTATGCGGCTTTAAATATTTAGATTACTTTTGACTTCTTGAAATCTTGGAATCGCATTCTCGGGCGACCAATTTTTTGACTTTGGCTTGCGGGAAATTATAGAGAAATGCACTAAAAATCTTAATGTTTCCTATTTGGATAATAATTGTCAAATTAACTAACATATAAAACGCAACAAAAAGGAGAATATAAAATACGAAACGAATTATTTTTAACTTTCTAGAATAGCCTGTAGGGAGGGGACGCAATGGCATTCTTGAAATTTTTCAATGCTTCGATCAATTACATCCTTTTTCCTTTAACGATTTTTGCTTCGTCTCCTAAGGTATAGTGGTGAGGGTATCCGAACATTTTCGGAAATAAATTTCACATTTAACTTTGGAAAACAAAATACCAAAATTGATAATGTTTAAGTGTCAAATATAGTAAAATTGCAGTTATAGAACAAAAACCATTTTTCTACTTCCTTCTGTAAAATACTTAATTATGTACCGATCCAGCATACGGAAAGCGTCACTTTACCTATTGAGTTTCTTGTACCATGGATACAAACCCCTTTGGATCGGATGTTTCCGGCGTATCCGGCACGTTGTTTTGCAAAGAGTAACTGTCGCAGAAAAAGTATAGTATGTAACACTCGCTCCGCTACTGCCAAATAAACTATTGACTCAAATGCCGTTTTTCTACTCCCATCTGTAATATACCTAATTTCACACCGATCTAGCGTGCAGGAAGCGGAACTTTACCACGTCAGTTTCGATTCCCACGGATCCGAGCCACTTCGGACATTTCCGGGATTTTACCGCTCGGGTTTGGGGGCAATCGGATGTTTTCGGAGATATTTCTTACGCTTTGAATTTTGACGTTTGTAAATTCTGACGGTCATGTCATTGGAATGTATTCGTGTTGTTTTGCAAAAATATACTGAAAAACTAACGGTCGTAGAGAAAGTATAGTATGCAACACGTTCGGTAAACTTTTTAAGTCACTCGTTTATTAAACACTGGCTCCACTGCGCTCCGTTCGTGTCAAATAAACTCGTGAGTCAAATGCCGTTTACTGTACTTGTTGCATAATATACTATTACCGTATTTGTTGCATAAGACACTATAATTGCATACCCCGCATTTTTTCTTGGTCGACTTAGTAAATACATTTTTTCTACTCCCGTCTGTAAAATCCCTAATTACCCACCGATCCAGCATGCAGGAAGCGTCACTTTACCACGTCAGTTTCGTTTCTTATGAATCCGACATGTCCGGGATTTTACCGCACGGATTTGGGAGTAATCGGATATTTTCGGATATATTTCCCACGCTTTGAATTTTGACGTTTGTCAATTCTGACGGTCATGTCAGTGAATATATTCGTGTTGTTTTGCGAGAATGTACCCAAAAACTAACGGAAAAGAAAAAGTATAGTATGCAACAGTGTAGTATGCTAAAAAGTGTTGATTCGAAATGAATTATTGCAAACGAAATCCCGAGCGAAATCCTAATTTCAGGAAATAAATCTTAAAACAATAAAAACCCTCTACACATTTGATTTAACTATAAAATTACCTCACTTATGAAGTTTTACTCCATTTTTCTTCATTGTGGAATAAACTAAACTGGTATAAAACAAAACAATAATAAATAAAATGAGCATTTTGTTTCAAAATTATTATTTTCTGGTTCTCTGCGTCGAATTCTTTCTAATCAATAAACGCTCAAAGTTCTGTCTTCAACTATCTCAGCTGGTATAGATAAAGCTGGTGACGCATAAGAAATCGTAACTCGATTTGTTTTGTTAGTTTCGTTTAAACCGTCATTCATTTACCTAGTTTTATATATCGCTGCTGAGGCAGAACAGCGACGCAAGTGCAAAATTTTTGGATATTGAGTAAGTCCATTATTAATCCTTAAATATAAATATTTTGTCGAATACTATTACAGTGGTCCATATTTAACTTACTAAAACAACGTTTTCAAAGTCACAATATTGCATGCAAAATTTTAGAGATAAATACGAAAATTTCATTTTCGTTTTTCGCTACTCCGGAAAAATTTTGCTTTTTGCAGTTCGGTCATTGTGCTACCGGAGCAGCGAGTTGTATTGAACACGATTCAAGTAAACTCGGTTATAAATACTATACTAATACTAATACTAAATTCTATTGACTTGCATTACTTGTTGAATTTATATTGAATTTAAGTAATTACTGTTTAAAGAAAACTTATTTAGAATACTTTCTTTATACTTATATTATTATTTATATATTTATTATTATTTATTTATATATATATATATATATATATATATATATATATATATATATATATATATATATATATATATATATATATATATATATATATATATATATATATATATATATATATATATATATATATATATATATATATATATATATATATATATATATATATATATATATATATATATATATATATATATATATATATATATATATATATATATATATATATATATATATATATATATATATATATATATATATATATATATATATATATATATATATATATATATATATATATATATATATATATATATATATATATATATATATATATATATATATATATATATATATTATATATTTATTTATACTTTATATTATTATACAGGTTTAGTTAGATTTTCATAGCCTTATATTTAAAAAAATCAAGTTGGTTACTGTCCTGGCATAACGGAACACAATGTATACATGAAAATACTATAAATATACTACACTCGAAACTGCTTTTTTTTTCGATATAAAGGCACTTGAAAAATAACAATACGCATATGTAATATTTAATTATTTTATATACATATTTTAACATCTACTTAGGAACATTTTAAATAAATATTTAAGAACTACATTTAACGTTTCAAATAATCGTTCATGGCCTTTTGAATTTTTTTAGTATGCGAACACGCATCTCATACTTTGGCTTGTATTTTCACCATTTCTTCAAGAGGGGCATCTTCCCCATGATACATAAAAAAAAGCTCTAACAGCTTAACTGGATATAGCGCTTATTGAATCTTCATCTTCTTCTCTCTCTTGCTGCTCTTTCTCACCCTTTCCTGCTTGTTGTAATATGGCTTCCCCTGTCAAGACTGCTGTTGTAGGCAAATCCTGATCTAGCACCATAAAATGTTCCAACTCCTCACTTATAAACGTAATTGTTGTTTGAAACTCGCTTAGTGGCTGATTATCTTCCAAGTCCTGTTCGCATTCTGTTGAATTGTTTCTGCTGTCACCTCTTTCCAAGCTTTACTAATAAAGTTGACTGAATCTAGCATATTAATGGAAAATTTGTCTTCGGCCTCAATTATTTCCATAAAAATGTTTTTCCTGTATCGAAACAAGACTTTTTATTACACTGTGGTCCATCGGCTATAATATACTTGTTGTTTTGGTTGGAAGAAATGTCAATTCAATATTCCGATGCGATGTCATCCATGCAGACTTGTTTGCCTTGTAAGTGACTGGCAAATGCTTGATGTTCTTAAAACATCGTGGGTTAGTTGATTTTCCAATCACGACTAGCTTTCTTTTTACTCTCCCACTCATATTGGCAGCTTCTAACACTGTTATACGTTCTTTAAAAAGTTTTCCACCCACACACTTTTCGCTTCGAAATTTAAGAGTTTTAGCTGGCCTCATTTTGTAAAAAAATACCAGTTTCGTCAGCATCAAAAATGTCGTCAGCAGGGTACTTTTCTGCTAGTTTGGCTACGACTTCTCCAGCCAATCGTTAGTGACGTTTCTGTCGACATCACGGGCTTCGCCACTTATCTGTCCATAATTTATACCATGTCTCTATTTGAACTTCCCCAACCATCCTTCCGAAACCTTGAAATCGATAATACCAAGCTGTTCAGCAAACTTTTCTACTTTTAGTTTTACGATAGGTCCAGAGAGTGGTACTGTTGGAACCACAGCAACATTGCCCGATCCAAATCTTCAAATTTTGGCTTTCTTAGTTTTTTATTAGAACTGCCTGCCGTTTCAGCATGTTCAGCATGAATGATTTTTCCATTGCACTTCCAAATCGTGGATACCGTCGACGGTGTAAGTCCGTATCGACGTCCCACATCACTTTTCTTTTCTTCCCGTTCTATCTCTCGAATTATCATCTAGAGATAAAATTTTCCGCTTACTCGCCATGCTCGCCGTATTCACTAAGTATGTCCTTTTGTCTTTCGTTGTAGAGAGTAAGAAATTCGTTATAAAGAGTGGATTAATATATTGCTTTGTTTAGAGACCCAATAGTACAACAAATTTTGTTCGTAATACAGAGTTTTAAGTTATACAGAGTTTCGATATAGGGAGTTTTCACTTAGGGTCAAACACTTTTTGTATTTAACTTTATTTTTCAGTGTCATACTTATTAAGATAAGGTACAGGTATATTTTTAAAAATATTTTAAAAATCTAGAAAGGCATCAAGCAGCAATGTTCTAATAAATTAAACAATTTAATATACAGCGGCAAGCTATGATGTAAATTTCAAACCCTCGGCACTTGTTTGATAGAAAAAGATATTAGAGAACTCTTCTGTTTACCGCTATGTAAAAAAAGTGCTCGAAAATTGTCAGGGTATTAAATTTTTTTGTGTGATATCTAGCGTAATTTTTGCCGCAACCCATATCTAGCGTAATTTTTGCCGCAACCCGGTAAATAAACTAAGAAAGCGGTTTAATTTAAAATTGAAACAATTTAATATATATTTCTCCCTCGTGTTTGTATAAACCGAGGTCTAACGAGTTCAGAAAGAAAAACGACCGCATCACCGACACGCATACGCAACATAATTCATTTAAACCGACGAGGAACGTCGAAACGGGAGAGAATAAAAATTTCCGCCCCGAGACAACACATGATTTTTTTATGTCCCCGTCAGATAAAATTGGGACTAACGTTACAACATGTTACGTTTCATCAAGAAATTTCACACGAAGCGGGGGAAAACCATCAAACGCAGGTTACTTTAAATTTTCCTCCAAATTTTGAAATTTGAAAAATCTTTTTCAAATAGTACAGTTGCAAATTCGACTGATCATTTAAATTAAAATTAAAATCGTTTCAATCGCCTCTGCAGTTTTATAATTAATAATAATTAATAAGTTTAGTTTACTTCTTTTAGATCCTTAACTAAGTTGTAGGTATCACATCCGAGGCTAGATATTTTGAAAACCGTCGTTGCCAAAAATTTTTTGAGGGTTATTCTATAAAGTATGCTACTAAGTATTACATTTATTTAAAAAATATATAATCAAAAAATAAAAAAAAACAGTCAAACCAGCTCCTTAAAACAGCTTCATATTTTATATTTCTACAAGTAAAAACGACGCTTTGTAACTAAACTGGCAAGGTACGCTTCAATAATAGGAGAGTTAATGATTTAACGCATATTAAACAATTAAATTTATCTCTTATTATCCATGACTACTTTTGAACAAATATTTTAATATAATTTACATACACGTGTAGCAGAAGTAGCCGTATGTTTATCATATTCAAGATCTTTTAAATTTCAACAGCTTCAAACAGTTTTAAATCCTACGTAAATCCACTAGTTTTATCTGCTTAATGCCATTCCATTAAAACTTGCTCATAACTTGAAGGCATTGTTAATGTCGATAAGCAGAGAATTAAGTTAATATTTGATAGTTTTAAGCAACGTTGTCCGAGGAGCCCATGGAAACACTGAAAAAGGAATCATATCTCTGACTAGAAGCTTATGAAAACCACATCGAGATATAACCGCAGACATTCTGAACCCAATTTAAACCTTCACCAAAAACTACATTTTCTCGGAGTTACACGGCAGTCATTTATTTTGCCGAATTCAATATAAAGTTGTTCTACAACCGTCAGCTCTCCTGAGGCGGAACTTTAAATGATTTATTTAACAAGAGACTTCTTTAGGTTTTAGGACCGAACCTTTTCCGAAATACCTAATAAGAAACGGAAAGGAACTTAAAGTAAAAAAGGAGCGATTCATCTTTTTTGCTAGGATCAGTTAATCTAGCAAAAAAACATACGTTTAAGCGTTATGCTTTAATACTTACGTGGCATTTATTGACGAAAAAAAAATGAAATTGCATTCAAATTAAAAATTCAATCTGCTCAAACAAGTCAATAAGTCAAAAAAAGGAAATTGAAATTCCATATGTTTTGTTCTAATTTGATATGTGTTTATGCCACCAATTTTTTTCACTTTGGAACAAAAACACATATTTCGACATATTCAAAAATTCATTTACTTAGGTGAAACCAACATGTATTTCATTTAAAAAAAATAATTTTTTCTGTGTACGGACAAGAGTTCTCGCCATTTTCTTTGAGAACACAAAAAATAAACTCACTTTTTATTATTGGTCTTGGTATGACGTATTATTGGCAATTACATTCACGACTTTTGATTTTTTTCATATTTTTACTTTCATTTGCAAAGACTAAACATCAAGTATTGGAGGTTTGAAAGCGTCTACAAAGATATTCGCCTAAAACCCACTTTATGATTGCCACAATGTCGGGTCCCTAACGTGAAAAACTTACGTGTTGCGACGAATCGATAATTTTACCTCTCGCATCGTAGAGATTAATCGCGCCACTTTCCTTATAATTAACGGCCGCTTAAGTAAAAGCCCTTAAACTCTTACTTAAAGAAGATCCACTTTAAAAGCTTTCACATAAAATGACAGTATAAAGCAGTGCACGTTAAATTAAAAACTTCCTGCCGAAATATCGCTAATCGACTTCGTTTCGTTCTTGTTGTCAAATGTACCAGCATCGAAGTTTTGTTCACAAAGACAAGCAACAGATTTTTGTTAATTACAATAAGGTTTTGTAGGGATAAATCCGGTTTTCTTATAAGAACAAGTCATATCCAGAGCACCTGCCACCAAATTTTATATACCACCAACGACCGTAACCCCATAATAGCATAAAGTTTAAAGTTTTTTGGTCTTAGTTGTAATAAATCCCTTAATTCGAAACCAATTCGAAGTACAACATTGGTTCTACGATTTAACAAATCGCTGGAGACAGCTTTGTTGGAATTTGAAATTAAAAGTGTCACTCGTGGCTTTACCTATCAACTAAAGTAGAGAAAAATGAAATTTTCAATTAAAACTTCCGAAACTGTTTCAAATTTACATAAATTAAATAAATGCGAATGGCGGGACATTCCCATCAATCTAAACTTTTGCAAAATAAGATGCATAAAGAATTTTGTGAAGGCAACTTTGCCCTTTCAATATCCTCTGTGTATACAAATTCACATCACTTCCATTGAGAATGACATTAATCAGAAATGCCTTCAAGTAATCAAAGTTTTTATGCTATTGGATCAGATAACTTTCACTAATGATTGAAATAAGGGGCAGAGGCCAATCAACTTCAACACTTTAAATTTCTAAGCCATTAAAGGGACAGAAACTGTCATTGAAATGGAAAATTTGCTTCGCAAAAATAAATCTCTTGTGTGTGACATTTAAATCACAAATGCTAGTTAAAAACTGGAAACCACTGAGCTAAATTATGGCTCTACTACGACTATTACCAAACAACAAAATTTTGGGGATTTGCTATATAATATCTAAGAATGGAAGAAGGTCGTAGATCAAAGTTCCCCAAATTTTGAAAAAGATATATGAGGCACTTTTCATTGTAGTAGTAGTAAAAACATAATAACAACACAACACTTCCATCATGGGCATCCCTCAACTAAATCATTATCTTAAAAATTAAACGATTAAAAAAGAATGAAAGGTACTCAGAAAATCATAAGCTCCAAAAGTAAAATGGAAGAAACGCTATTATGGATGTTAATACCCAGTTAAGGGGTACTTTGATATCAAATGAAGCATGCAAAAAAGCTAACTTAAACGAAATATAATAATTTTTGTACCATTGCTTTTTTTCTAGTTCTTTTTGTGACCAAATGATCATCAATTATTGAGTAAACTCTTGCTAATATCACCACATTAAAGTCATTATAAACAAAGTTCAGCGTACGAAAAAGCTGACAAGAATCGTTAATGGCAATCTAATAATGTTTGAACCGAAATATTTTTTTTCTAGATTTCTTTTTATAAACAGATGATCATTACTTACTAAGTATTATACTGTCTTCAAAATATCCCAGCAGTTTCAGTACTTTACTTACTTTAGAGTGCTGATTATCAAGAACTGCTTTCCCACACAAAATTAAATGGGCTTAACGTATTGCGTTGGATTCTGAGGTAATTTAGGTCTCAAAGCTAGCCGCAAAAAGTTTATTGTTTTGGGCGCCTGAAATATTCATAAAATTAATTGCGTCTTAATATATGGAAGTGTACGTGATTTGGGGGTGCCGGGGGGTCGATGGGGGCCGTTCGAGAATTTCAATCGGATAAAGACGGCGGGGAAACGCTTGCGGCGGTTGACAGCAACTCGGCGGACTCGTGACACACGTAAAGTTTATTTTCCACGTTCGCAAATATTTGATACGAAAGCTTGCAAATTCGGTGTCAAACATTTTACTGGATTTTCCGCCGAGTCGAGACAATACCGAGATTCAAAATGGGACGCAATTTATTTTTTTTACATACGATCTGGCAATATTTTTATTTTCACTAGAGAAAATATTCGAAAATTGATTCTATAAATTACCATTTGCCGATCTATCGGTTTCAACTAAAGCGATCATTATCATCGACCATAAAGTTCAGATTTAGTGTAGAAAACTCTGCATGATTTTTGCTGCTCCATGTCGTTAAAATTCAAAGTTGTCAGAGATTTTGCTGCAAAATCTTATACCAAAAATTATTTGAAAAAGAAAATAAAATTTTTGATAGTTTAGTACCCATACAGGGCAAAACGTCCACGGACACGGCCCAGAAAGTAGATTCCGTCTTATTTTTGTTAAAAAGGACCTTAGAAATCTCAGTACTCAACTCGCTTGCAAACTTTTTATACACTTTTCTTCTCTAGTCTGGAACCCATGGCTGTGCAACGTCACTCATCCATTCAAGAAGGATCATATCGGATACATTTCATAATTAATAGGACATTCGATCATTCGAACCTTTTAAAGGTCTCCTCGACCACATTGTGTCCAATAACTAAGAGATACCCACGATATTATCAATGTGCATAATAGGTCTATCCTTTGCACTATTATTCTTTAAAATAATAACAATAATAGGCGCATAGGTGTTTTATTGACGTCTATGGGAACATTGTATGGAGGTCCAAAACTGTGACGAAGGGACGTCAGTGAAACATCCATAAAACATCCAACACGCACATTGATGATAATTTATAAGATACCTTATCTCCTAGACCTAGAAGAGATTGAACAAAATTTGCTAGGAATCATTTGGACTTTTCATTAATTATATTTTCATTAATACAGGGTGGCCGTGGTGTCGTGGTCACTAGCAAGGTTCTAATTTCAAATGGAGTTCTACGACGTATAACAGTATAGGGTTTAAACGCAACGTTGGGAAAGTATTGATGTTCATCTTCATTCATATTTAAACTTATTTATCTGCGTATCTTTGCGTATAAAAAAAATATACTCTTGCATATTTACTTTGCAAAATTTGCATTTTTAAAGAAAAAATTGCCTCCAGAATACGCTCTTAAAATATCTGCAGCAAATTTTGAATTATTTAAAACTTTCAGCGTCAATTCGCCAATTGTCCAATTCTGCAACGTAGGTTTTGACAGCAATTATTGATCTTATACGAGTAAATAATTTTTTCTACTCCCTTCTGTAAAATGCCTAATTACATACCAATCTAATGTGCGGGAAGCGTCACTTTACCACGTCAGTTTCGTTTCCCACAGATTCGAGCCACTTCCGGGATGTTACCGCACGGGCTGGGGAACAATCGGATCTTTTCGGTGATATTGCCCACGCTTTGAATTTTGCGTTCAACGCACTTGTTGCATAATATACTTATGCATAATATACTTATGCTTAATATACTATTAAAGTTGGAGATTTAGAGACTTTTTCTCTATTAGTTTTTTTCCTTCACAATGCTGATAAAATTGATAATGATGTAGAATATTATTAATTAGGTAATAAAAGTGAGTTAGCTACATGAATAAATTTCTATTGAGGCAAATTCCACCGAAAACAACATTTTACAAAATATGCCGTCAGTTTAGGAGAGAGGGAAGGAATTACAAAAAGAAAGGACGTCTTCAGATACTCAGTAAAGAAAAGCAGCTTTGTATCTCCATATTAAAAGAACAGCGCTGCAATCTTGCCATAGGATTAATAAATAGAAGCCTTACACGTTTTTGCCGGTGCACAAATTTGAACAGCGAGATTTTAGTGTCAGACTAGAGCACTGCAATATGTTTATGGACAAAAATTTCCAAGAAAATTTTTCAATGAGATTATTTGGAATTTATATTCATTAGTTTGCTTAAAATATATTACCGAAAAATCACTCATTATTGCAGCCGGGAAATCAAAAAAAAGTTGATTGAAATTAATAGGTTGCGCAGAATTTCAGTGAAAGTGTGGTGGGCGAAAAACGAAATTGTGGGCCGAGTGTCTTTTGAAGGTAATTTACATTCCTATTGCTGCGCGATATTGAACTTTTAATTGATAATTCGATACCAGCGGAAGAACGAGCAAATTTAATTTGGCAGCAAGACAGTGCTCCTTACCAATATAGTGCTGCCATAGAAAACTATTTGTAGGGAATGGATTGGTCAACAGGGTGATGATCATCATTTTTTATGGGGTACTATCAAAAACCTAGAGTATAAAAATAAAAAAGCCACTACCCAGGAATTGGACTGAGGTGGCTTTTACTTGATGAAAATCCATTTATCAAAATAAATAAGAACTAAAAGTTCAGATTTTCACGAGAAAATCAAAGATAATGATGTAGAATTAATTTTTGGCCTTTTGAGAAAAAAGAAAACACGCCGGAATATACAAAGTTGCAGTAGAGCTTGCTAGAAATTTAGAGTATTTATTGATATTTAACGAATTTGATGAAAAATTCTTACGCAAATTCTCAAAATATTCCATATTTCATCATAAAATTCATCCATTCTAAAGTTGAGAAAAACAAAATTATGTCGTAGTATAAGTATTATTTTTATTTCGCGAAGCATATCGACATATAGTGACGAAAACGCAAAGCTATTTAGTTTAGGAAAGTTGAAAGAAGTTAAACGTAAAGATTTCTCAGTAGCATAGTATGCAACAAGTTTGATAAACTCAATTTTAATAACAAGGGAAGCTAGTGTATAATAAACGAGGAACTTTTTAATCAACTTATTGCATACCATAATTTTTCTACGACCATTAGTTTTTGAATACATTTTTGTAATATAATGTGAATGACGAATCTGTCGAAAACATCTAATCACTCCCAACCCTGTGAATCATGTACTAGAAACGCCAGAAGTGGTATATGGATATTTTAGAGTAAGAAGAAGAAAAATAATGCGACGTAGATAGTTTACCTTACAACCTCAACATACGACCTGCAAAAAATTATACACCTCTTTGCATCTCAAATTCGCAAGCCTCGTTCAAACAAAAACAACAGCACGTTAATGATAAGGGAATATGTATATATCCATACCTCAATTTATTCAAGAACCCTCGGCAATCCACTTCAATCCGACAGAAATCCTAACACGTCCAAAATCGGGCACAAAACGCGAGGGTTCGACATTCCATACGGAACCAGAACGATATTGGAAATGCTCTCAATCACATTGACAGCTTTTTATGTCTATAGAAAATACTTCAAAAGGTTGTTTTTTATTTTTGACGAAATTGGTTTACTGTGAATATTTATTTAACCACTTAGGCAGTTACCACTCGAAACCGTTCCAGTAAAACGATGTAGAAAACGGCAACAGCAACATTTGTTTGTGCGATTGGATAGACCTTAAGAACTGATATTAATCAACTGATTCCACACTGCGGCATCGTAAATACTCAAAAGATTGATTCAATTCCGTTTTAAGTAACAGCACTTTGAGCACCAGGTTAATGCAGATTTTAACTTCCACCTGGGAAACGTAAAACTAATTGCATGGTTGAATATTTATCAGCCTCGAGAGCATGCGAATTAGTTAGTGCCTTTCGCTGGAACATGAGTTTCGAGATTCGAGTTCACGTGGGTTTAAAGTGGCACATATTAAATTCTAAACTCCAATATAAGCCCGTAAAAAATAGATTTTTGTTAAATAAATAGCGTCCGGTCGTCGATAACAATAAATCTTCAATAATGTTTAATAAATTTAACATACACTCGACTAATAAAACACACTGATCGAGGTAGATATATCAAATTTTTGGATATTTATTTTTTAATAACAGACATCCTAAGAAATATGGACGAAAATATCGCGGTGTCCTAATCGATAGCAAAATATTTTATATGCCATCCGTTCGATCGAGGTTTTCGTATTAATAAAGCTCGTACGAGCGCAGCTTTATCGAGTAACGTAATTTAAATTAAATGCGCCAGTTAAAGTGCTTACTTGCCCGTATCACAAAATCGCCCTTTGTACATCAGGTAAACGAAAATTGACTACGTCGGGAGCTTAAAGTTTACGATGCATAGAATTTTAAACACGCAATCTCTCTAACCATAACCAGAGCATGATCCGTCTTCTTTCGTGATATCGCATTTTTCCTATCGCTCAGTTTTCGTTCGCCTTACGAGGGAATTTTTGCCACGTTCCTATTTTTTTTTATTTGGGTTCATTTATTTGCATACGGTATTCCTTATTGTCAAAAATATGCTGACTCATCCGGGACTGAATAAAATTTTGACGGTAAACTCGGCATTCAAATAAATACAACTGTTCGAAGTAACAAGTGTCCAAGTCAAAAATATTCGTGTTTAATTATTTGCGATTGATCAATTAATTAATTTTGCTAAATAAACAATCTAAAGATTAAAAAAAAATTAAAGTTCATGTTCATGATCCAGGTATCACTTGGTCTAGCGTAATCAAACATTTACAAGATTAAAAAGTTAAACGTAAAGAAAGGAACAATTAAAAGAAATAACCTATAAGGACAAGATTCCACAATACAATTGACAAAAGTAAAACTGGAGGGCAACATTGTATACAAAAAAAACTTTTATTGAAATTGAAAATATATACGAAAGAAATTTTAATGCTTAATGATTTTTTCTACTCCCGTTTGTAAGATACTTAATTACACACCGACCTAGCGTGCAAAAAGTGTCACTTTACGATGTGAGTTTCGTTTGCCACGGATCCGAGCCACTTCGGACATTTCCGGGATTTTTCGGAGATTTCACCGCACGGTTTGAATTTTGACGTTTGTCAATTCTGACGATCATATGAGTGAATGTATTCGTGTTGTTTTGCAAAAATAAACTCAAAAACTAATACACAGAAAAATTCTATACAATATATCAGACAATAAAGTTTTCGGCATTTGTTGCATAATATGCTATTTTAAAACCACCTATTGTTTAAAAGAATACTTATTTTGACCACCTATTCCTTTTAGAGCAACATCAATTTTAAAAAGACCTTTTTAAAACACCAAACAACTTAAATTCCCGTTGCGCCTTGCAATCATGGCTGATTGAAGTTGACGTTTTTCGCTTCCCCAAAAATTATTTATAATTGAAAACACTCGTTCTTCCTCTGGATTAGTACGGGGTAGGTAGAGTGCAAATTTAACTATCAATGTTTTTAAACCCCGGTTGCTTTTTTGTGCAATTATCAAAAATTACAAGCCATCTTAAACTTTTCATTGCCTACGAATTCTTTTATTAAAAATATTTCGTCAAATAGTTCATCATCATTTATTTATTGTTTCATTTTAAGAACAAGAGAGTAATTTTTCACAGATTGAATTTCAAAGTTATTTTTACAGTTATAAAGTTTAATTTCAAAATTTAAACATTCAATTTTCTAACAAACTGGCTAATGGTATCGCACTATCAAAATCTTGAAAATTCCGCTTTTTAAATTTCAAGTTGAATGGTGATTTCAAATGACAATTGATAATTATATATTCATCAATAGAATTCATAAACAGCGAAAAAAATTACAGGCATTTTTTTCCATTCGACTGTTGCTATTTTTGGATTTACGAAAATGTAACCCGCTAATTACAAAACGAATTATAATCCAGACCTCAAATTTTCATGTCATTTTGCGTGACACAAGGGAATCTAGAAAACCCACTTTTGTATTTAAATAATTTTCTCGTTGTTGATAATTTAATTCCAATTAATATCCGCACCGCTACTAATAATATTATTATAAACGGAGTATTATAATTGAATAACGTAAGTGGCGAAATACGAATATTATTTTATGAGTATTCCCAACAAAACTAAATAAATCTATTAAATAATGAATTATGTATAATATTGCATTATTTTACAGCTTTTATAACCTACAACCACGTTTTGTGTTTTTTTAAAGTATGCATCTGTCATAGAATCGTCGTTATTAAAAAAAAGCAAACAGGACATTTTCAAGTCACCCTTCCAACAAGTTGAATAGGGGTGGGTGGGGCGGTACGGCCTACCTCAAAAACTAACCAAAATTTTTGTTCGTTATTATAATTATAAATTTTGGTTAATGGTACATTTTTAGCCCTTTGCGTAATACCAGGAGTAAACTGGATAATTAATTTATTGAAAGTGTTATTTTTTGGATAATTCTATAGATTTAGCCTAAAGCCAAAGCTTTCGAAAATTTTATAAATATAAAATTTTTAAATCCTTAGAAAAATAGTTATCTATCAGTAACGTTTTTTTTTATTAAATACTGTTTAATAAATAATTATAATTATTATAAATAACATTATAAATAGGGTAGAGTGGGCCACGACGGCCAGAAGCTTTGCCAAAATTTTAATATAGTTAGTTAATTTTGTCAAAAATAAATCGACTTGATAGTTAAAAGCCACAAAAAATAATAAAATAAAATAATAAACAGCTTAAACTGCCAAACCCTCCCCTACTAACCTCAAAACAATATAAGTGCTATTTAATTAGCAGTGAAATATGAATATCAATCAAGTGTTATCAACCGTCCTGCAGAGCCAACAAAGGAAAATTTTCCAAATTTGGTATACAGCCACAACAGGCGGCTAATGCAAAACCCCATATTTTATTGCAGATTATTTTTTTTTAAATCACTGCGTAAATCAAATGTAATATAAACCAGTGAGCGAAAAACACTATTTTTGTGCTTGTTAGACACTGCATTTATATAGACCACCACATATTTATACTTTTATATTTTTGTCTATAGCTCTTGGATATTAAGGTGGGTAAAAAAAACGATTTTTTTTTTGGATCTGACAATAGACAATACGTTGCGTTAGAAGGGATTTTGATATCCTTAATTTTATCTTTTTTTACAAAACTTATTCCCCAGTGTGTTTAGTAGATTTTAACCTCCCTCGGAAAGAGGTTAACCCATTGGTGAAACAAGATTTATTAGATTGCTTAATAGCATCTTTAGACCAAATTTATTTTGAATTTAATGGACAGATTTACATCTCTAAGGAAGGTTTGATTATAAGAAACCCAGTTAGTATTTTGTTTGCCGATATTTTTATGGATAATTTGGAAAATATCAAACAAGAACATCATTTAAGTAAAGGTTTTCTATGGTGATATAGATGCGTGGATGATGTCTTTGCTTGCTTTGTTGGAATGGGCAGACCATTGATTTCTTTTTTATATTACATTAGCATTACACTATCGAGATTGAACGGGATAACTCTATTAGTTTTTTAGACTTAACTATTAACGCAAAACACATTAGTTTTTTGTATTTATCGTAAACCTTCATACCCGGACACAGTCATACATAACAGCTCAAATCACCCTTATACACACAAAATGGCTGCATTTCACTCTTTTATACACAGACTTCTTAATACACCACTCTCAACAGAAAATTACAACAAAGAGCTGAATATCACTATACAAACTGCATTGAACAACGCCTACAATCAGTCCATCATCGATAAAATGATAAATAAAAAAACAAATCCAGACAACAGTAAACTCTATTTATCCGAAACCTAATACAGAACACAAACAATTAAAAACAATTACATACATAGGAGAACCCAGTGAATAAGTTTCAAAACATTTGTCAAAATTTTGTCAAAAAAGTGTCCAAAATCTCAAAAATCAGGTGTCTACCATGTCCTAAAATTTATATTGGACAAACAGGTAGATCCTTCAAGAAACGCATTAACAACAATAGTATAGATTCTAATTATGCCACACACTTAAATACAGAAAAGCATATTTTTGACGATAATTTTGACATTTTACGTACAAAACGTAGAAAATTACATTAATTGGAAGCCATGGAGATTAACAAAATGAGACATTCGAATGTGTTGCTTAACAATCAATTAGATTTAAATACCTCTCCATTATTAAACTTTAATTCTAAGAACAACATTAATTAAGGTTTTATTGTCATTTTTCGGTGCATATATAGTAGCAGGTAGTTTGTAAATATTATTTGATAAAGACAAAGACAAAAACAAAGACAAGAAAATCTGAACTTTTAGTTCTTATTTATTTTACATTAATGGGAAACAGGGAAACAAGGACTGCGTTCGGGCGGTTTTTTAAAATATCCACTTTTTCAAAATTGCATAAAAGAATAAAAAGTCACCACTCTAAGCCTTTTGTAGTTTCGGAGAGGTGAAAAACTTTCCCCTCGATTTACCGGACGCAAAGCAGTTTTCTAATTACCTGCGAATTTTAAAATTCATCGCGAAACGTTTTATATCTTGGCGCGTACGTGAGTGGCGTTAAATATATGCGTTACCCGTCCCCGAGGGTGCGCTAAAGGGGGGCAATAAAACAGAAAATAAAACGGATGGCACAAAGGTATAAGGAAACGATAAATCCGCCGCTACTGAATAAGTTTGATGTGTCACATCAGGTGGATTATTGTTATAACTTTGATATCGCTGCAACTCCGTATATGGCAACAAAATATTGTATTTCTATTAAAAAACTTTCATTCTGTCTTGAAAAAATGAAGAAACAATTTTGTTCCAAGAAAAAGGACAGATAAACCCTAGACCAGACCAATAATGCAACACAACTTTAAGAAATGAACTAACAAGCCAAACTATTTCTTTTTTTAAACAGTCACCTAGTCCGTACTTAGTTAAAGTCTGTTAACACAGTGTAGATAAATTAAACTTCTACTTTTACGTAAAAATGGGGGCAAAGCTTTGAATGAGTTTTGTTTTCATAAGTTAATTTTCTCTACTGACTTGATTTGGATATATTTTTTTAAAAGTAGATCAGATCTTCAATAATGATTTTTTTTAATGAAATTCTGTTTGAATTTCCATCTGTTATTCGCATCTTTATGTCGGTTATTAAATGAAGTACGAAATTTAATGTCAAGCAAATAAGTTTGTCTGATTACAAGAGAAGTGTTATAATGTCAGACCGCATACTACAAGAATGGTTCAAAATTATTTAAATGAGGTGAATATTGAGAACTTTGACTTCCACGCAGTCCAGACCTTAACCCGATAGAAAATTTTAGAGATCATCAACAACCATCTACGTTTTTGGATGATGTAGAAAAGATTATTAGGGAAAAATAAAGTAATATCGATCAACCATAAATTAAACGTTTAGTTTGAAGTTTGATCAATTCACTTGAATCAGTATAAGTAATTGGGGAGAAAATAATCGCTATTGAATTTTTATTTCTTTAATATTTTTGATTTTGCTTCAAATTATATTATATGAACTGTAATTGTTTCGTTTTGACACTAAATTTAATATTTCATTAATATGTGAGACAAAGAAGTGAACAAGAAATAAAATGCTGAGGAAAAATATATTTATGAATTCATTATACAGTGTTGATAAGGAGAATTGACACAGAATGTGACAAACATTGAGTGTAAAACTGTTTTTTTCTTTAAACACTCTGTACATGCCCAAAAACTAAAACCCGCATAAAAATATTTTCTACAACCTCGTTTGTGAAGATTTGACACTCAACTAAAAAAATATGTCCAAATCGAGTCTGCAGTTCGCTAGAAATTAACTTCGAAATTAACCCAATTCTGTAAGCTTAATTTTTACCAAATTAATGAAAAGAATTGCGATGTTTTTTACTAGGTAGGTGTTTTAATATAAATACGCTAACATTTACTAAAGCATAAGACAATAAAGATATAATAGGCCCAGCAAAAACATCTAGAAAATAATTAAGATCAAAATAATTTTATGGATACAAATTTGGAAATAAAAGTCAATTTCGCTATGTATTTGTCGCTAGTTTATAGAGAACTTTATAGGCTACTAGGGTACTTTATAGACCCTGAATGAAGATTGTGATCTAGTTACTTTCGAAAAATCGATGAAATCAACTCTTTTCGAAAGTATCCGCGCTAATCACTAAACTCCAAATCTCAATAAGGGTGCATACTACAGCGCAGCCCTTAGTACAGATGTAATCAGCGTCGAAAAAACAGTTTTCATTTTTTGTCTGTGCGTTCTCCGTTCTCCGTTTGTCCGTTCTGTTTTAGGATTTTCCGACGATAAATTTCCAACGGTTTGAAATAGACGCTTCAAATTTTGCTCCTTTTTAACAGTCCACGGGGTGAATAAAACATGTAAAAATGGCCGCGTTCAAACTTCGGCATCCATTTTTTTTTCGATTTTCGACTGTTTATTTGGATATCCCTATGTGTCCGAAAGTAGAAGCTATCGACTTCAAATTTGGCGTACATATAAAGCTTGCTCCTTTAACGGAACCTATTGAAATTAGGGAGGCTGGGGTGTCGCCAAGTATTTTAAAAAAATAAAAAATCACGTTAAGGGTCTAAAGAAAGACTCATTTAGCGAAACCCGTTAATAAAACCGAAAAAAACCTTGAAAAGACGCAGAAGTTTCAGCTCCATAAACTTTTATTCTTTACAATTTAAAAATTTACAGGGCGCGCCGCGCCGCATATTCAAAAAACTGAAAAATGTGTCCCCCTATTATTGAAAATTGGATATAATTTAAATACTGTGTTTCAAATGTCGGTTTCTTTTCCATGACGATATAGCCTGTATAGGCAGTTAAAACTTTTCTATTTAAGGTTTTTACCTATTGGACAGGGTGATTGTGATATTCCTTGTCCCATTAAAAACCTAATAGGTGACCCAAATTTGCAGCTACGGACTTCAGATAAGAAACTAGGCGCCAACCAATAACCCAAAGTATTTTTGTAAAAATTTTGATTTTTTTTTTTTTGGGTCATTTTAGGTTTGGAGAAAAAAATTGTTTTCTAGCAAATTATTATGTTTCATTTCAATAATTTTTTCGATTATGTACAGGATTTTTCAATTATACACAAAAATCTAAAAGTCCTTGAAAATTATTCTTTTCGAGAGTAAATTATTCGACGTAAAACAAAATTTGTAGAAAATATGCTAATTGCTTCAAACGGTGTTACGGGCCGCACCAAGAGCTACAATTTTTGTATTTACAGTTTTGTCGATATGAAAATTGTTATTTCTCGCACTCAGTCCAGTCGCGACGACGTCATTGCATAGTTTCAGAAAAAAAATATTTTCTCAAAAACCATTTACTTTGTTGGAAAAATTCATGGACGAACCGTGGGAGATCCAGGGCTATAACCTCAAATTCGAACATTTTTTGAATTATATACAGGGTGTGTTGTTTTTGGGCAAAAATTCTAACAAATCCTAAAATTTTTCCTTTTTTGTGGGTAATTTGGTTTAAACAATACCGTAAAGTGAATCGAGAGCTACAATTTTCTGATTTACTGTTCCTGTTTAGATAAATTAACGTTTTCTATTTGGAGGACTCACATTAATATTCTGATTTCGCTCTATTTGTTTAATGGTTAAACGTTTTTCTTTTTCAACTTTAAAAGGTCAAAAACTCGAAAAGTTCACCAGCGGTTACATCTTCGTCGGAACGTTTAATTTTTAAAGCACGTTCGGCGAAAAAATAGTGCGAAAAACCGGCAATCTATTGGAAACGGTGTTGAGATTTCCATTTTCGCGACCTGAAATTTTATCGAATTTTATTGCCCTTTAAAAAAACTCCAGTTCTCGCAGTTCGACGCGCGCGACGATGAAAAATTATTTGAATCGGTCGGGTTTTTCTTTTGCCGGGGGTAGTAACCGCGTTAGCCGGAATTATCAAACACAATCCACCTTTCGGGACAAATTGAAGGTTGCGTTCCTAAATTGAGGTGATCCTCTCGCCAGATGAGCTTGATAAGGATCCGAGCCTAACTAATTTAAGATTCACCCCCCATGTTTAGAACGTTATTACACCGAGCGTGATCCGATTTCTAAGTTACATCGAGAGAATTTTGTGTTCCTTATATACACTTCAAGTAACGGATCATTGAATTAAAAGTTTTTTTTCTTGATTGGTGGGACACCTAGGCCAACCTAGGAAACTTTGATATTAGTTCCCTTTCGTCGAGTCATAAGATATAATTAGAATATTATTATCTTTATTGTAATTTACATTTAAAATGATTACTTCTAGAATAAAAAATCGGAGTAAAACTATATATATATATATATATATATATATATATATATATATATATATATATATATATATATATATATATATATAGAAACGAAAAACATTTATAACCAAATAATTTACGATTAATGTTAAACTGAAGAAAAGAGAAAACTTGGAATATTTTTAAAAAATTGAGACAAATTTTTGATATACATTTTTGCATAACATTGGTGTATCCAAAAATCATATTATAAAATTGAATTTTGAATTATAACCCAAAACTACATTTTTAACAGATTTTTTTTGACTAACTTTTATTTTTTATCTCTTTGTTTTTTCTTCAATTTTTTACTATGATTAAATAGCACTAGAAATATCGAAGTTAAAAGATCATTTAATTCGCACAAAAATCTATCTCATAAAATTTCGATATTTTAATTTTGAGACAAAGAGAAGTAAATTTTGACCCACTTTTAGCAATATTTCTCTTAAAAAACTTTTTTTTTCTCTTTGTTATTTTTCTTCAATTTTCCTTCATCAGTAATTAATTACCACTATCCGAGACGTTGTTTATGCCCCTCATTTAGCTCCGTCCCTCTCAAACAATATATAAGCAGGTATAGAGCCAATGACAGCCAATTTTGGTCAAGCTCTGAAGAAGTCAACAGCATGATTGGCGAAACGTCAGCAAGTTCGACTCTGGAAAAACCAACGCAGGAAGAATCCAGAAGTTTTATAAAAAGTATGTTCTTTACCAATAAATAAATATTAAGACCAATCGAAAAAACAAGAAATCTATAAGCAAATGATTTGCTGCTAATCAGTACCATATAAATGAAAAGAAAAATGAAAAATGTATATTGTATTTTAGGACTTAAAATCTAGCAAAGAATATTGACTATGTTTGGTATATTTTTAAAAATTGGAGACAAAGACAGGTAAATTTTGATGAAAGTGGAACCAACTTTTGATATGCATTTTTAAGTAAAATTCAAGGGCGTGCCCAAAATTTTTTTTTTTTAAATACATTTTAACTTATAAACCCAAACCTCATTTTCAGCAGTTTTCCTCTTGACAAACCTTAATATTTGATTTCCTTCCATAAACAATGTTATAAAATTTCGATATATTAATTTAATTCCCATGCAAATTTACACATTCTTAAAATATCTGAAAAAAAAAACAAATATTCTTTACTACTTGCTACTTTCTGTATGTTGAAAAGTTGAATTACTAATTAATACAAATCTCCCTCTGCTTTGAAAAGAATGTTTCTATAATAAAAAACCCATAATTTTGGCAATAAGAATAGTAAGGCAACGAGAGCAAACAAAAAATATCTTTAAATAAAAGATTATACTATTTAAACAAAAATCAATGGAATATTTTACGTTTTAAAATCTAGCACACAATCATCGCTAGTATTATCCTTTTTTTTGTTGATTTTTGTTCAATTTTCCGCCATTAATGATTAGCAATTCAGCCATTAATAATTTAAGAGAAATATTTTGAATAAATTGAACTTGTACGCCATTAATATTGAATCAATAAATTAGAAGTGCATCTTAGTGTTGCTATAGCAACCTGCGTATTTTTTCTTATTTCAGGCTTCCGTAAACATGGAGATGAAATAATCGAATTATTAGTGCATTACAAAAAACCAAATTAATGTCCAAAATCAAATATAATAAATTCTCCAATATATAATTTTTTTTAATACGGTCCAATTGCTACTATTCACGTTAATCCCAATTTCAAACATGAATTTGGTTTTTCGAGCCAGATGGGAACAGCTAGTGAAACATTTTTTAAACGGCAATTGAAACAGCTACGTGGCGGAAAGTGCAAACGCTGAGACAGATTATTATTTCCCTTTACCAACGCCTCATAGTTGTCAGGCGTCCATGAGAAACCGACGAGTTTTATTAAGGGACTTCCTCCCCCAAGAGGCGATTAGTTCTCTCGGGTCCAGTTTAGTAGAAGACGCTTCCTTTCTAATGCCTTCGGTAAACACGAGTCCCTTTTGAAATTGAGAGATTTTCAGGTTTTTTTCTCGTCCCGTTTCGAAGACCTCTATCCTGTTCCTCGGATTCCAACAGAGACGCAGCGAAAAAGCGACTGTTTGTAATCAAATCAAAAAATACCGTGAAATAGACCCCAGAGCGTTGTTTTCCAACAGAAAGCTCTCTTCTGTTTTTTCTTTTTTTGAAGAAGAAGAACAAGACAGTAATTTTGCTGAAATAACGACCGATTGTCAATAACTATGAATAAAAAAAGTAAGTACTTGCATCCATAATTTACTATAAAATATTTATTTTTGAGTTCTTTTTAGATTCAAAAAACACAAGACCTCCTTTCATATGTCTTCAGAAGAAAAGTAAAAAAGGTTGTTTTGTTCGATAAACTTCAAATCATTTATTTACATGCGAAAAACTGTTCCATATTAGATTAATTTTATATAAACAATATTATTTTTCTACTCCCTTATGTAAAATACCCAATTATACGGGATGTATTCAAAAAGTAACGTGGCTTTTGTAATTGGCCGTGCGACTTATATTCCATCGTCGATATTGTTTTTGTTGTCTTATGTCCCTAACATATCTTCACAATCTCAGCCAGTTTGCAAGTTTACTTTTTTTGTGAGACAGAGTCGTTAGACGTGTTTTGTGTTCTCGGCGATTTCCTGCTGTCAAAAAAATGGGACAAAGACGACGGCATATGGTGAATCTACTTTGAGCAAAAAAAATGCTATTCCAAGATTGTTGCGAAGAGACCGATGACGAACCCCGCTCTAGACGAACCAGCTCGTCAATAACTGATGAAAGCATTGAAGAAGTGAAACAAATTTTAATTTTGAACAAAAGGACCGTCGAAGGAGCGCTTAGTAGCTGAGGAACGACATCATGATGATCCTGATATGCTCAAAAATGTCATAACTGGTGACGAATCAAACCAAAGCTCAGTCGTCCCAATGGGAGAACCCAAAATCGGAAATACCGAGAAAAGCACAAAGCAAGTTTGATCAGATGTCAAGGTTTTGCCTATTGTTTTCTTTGATTATTATGGCGTAGTACATCAAGAATTCTTACCACAAGGTCGTTCGGTCAATAAAGAGCATGCACCTGCTCACTCATCGTTGCTTGTGTCTTTTTGGGTAAAAACAAACCCCGAATCATGCATCAGCCACCATATTCACCGGTTATGGCCCCCAGCGAATTTTTTCTGTTCAAGAAATCCGTGAAAGGAAGGAAGTTTGGAACAATTAAGTAGATAAAGAAAAAATCGCAAGAAGAACTCAGCGCTATACCAGAAAGTGCTTACTACAAGTCCTTCGAGGATTGGAAAAAATCTTGGAACAAGTGTATTATATCTGGAGATTACTTTGAAGGGGACAACATTAATTTTGATTAATAAATATATACTTTTTGATAAAACTTAAAAGTCACCTTACTTTTTGAACACACCTCGTACATCGATCTAGCGTGCGGAAGTGTCACTTTAACATTTCAATTTCGTTTCCTACATCACGGGAGCATTAGAATGCTTTTGGAGATATTACCACCGTTTGAATTTTGACATTTGTCAATTCTGTTGGTCATGTCAGTGAACGGATTTATATTGTTTTGTAGAAATGTACCCAAAAACTAACGGTCACACTTTTGGTAAATTTTTTAAGTCACTCGGTTATTCATCATTAATTAATTATTTAATTAATAAACTCGTGGCCACACTTGTATAAAATACTATTTCAATTTTTTTTTGAATAAAATTTCTATAGAATCTCGAAGTTAAATATTGGCAAATTATTTAGAAACACTTTATATGCTTCGCTATAAACAAATTAATTTCAATTTTCAACCAAACTTGTGATGCGATGTTTTGTGAAATTTACCATGAGGGACTGCGGAGGTACGTGTTTATTATTCCACAACAAACGTTTTCTTTTTCTCTAACAAACACACGTCCATAATTTGATGCGGATTTCAAATTAGAGCAAAACGTTATCGGATGCATTTCGCGAGGGTAAATGAGCAAACATTGCAGAGCCGTATCCACCACGTAGCGCTGTTTCATAGAGGAAAATGTCAACAACTCCATTTTTTTATAAGAGGTCCCCAAATAAAGGGTAGTTCGAGCCAAAGCGGGTTAATCAATGGTTTTCGTTTTCGAAATACATTTTTTTTAAACTTGCAGTAAGTAATTATCAAGATATCAAATTTCAAGCTATGCAAAAATAGTTACTTATAAACTTAAAAGCTACAATATTTATTATTTTTTAACTTTACAATAACTGATTGAGAAAAAAACAGTATGCAACTGTTTTTTCTAATGGTTCTTTGAAACCTTCGCGCCTTGGTACTCAGTGTCACTTTATTCTGTCTCGTTGTTAATTTTCTGGATTGCATAGGTTTTATTGCCTCTCGGCTGGCAGTGTAGATCGCAATTGTGTAATTCCCAATCTTTTATTCTCTGGTGATTACTTGGAAAACTGTTGCTAGATCGCTTACGGAAATAGCTTTTTTTATTCCTATCCTAGGGTTATATATTCCAGCACCTAACCCTTCTTCAATTTTTAAACCGGCTGCGTGCCAGATTAATGCTGCAGTTATTGTAGACCTTTGGGATTTTAGGAGATTTATTTGTACATATTGCCCACATCCAATCAAAAAAATATACAATAAATACTTTGGCAAAATTGGGAATAAATTTTTGAAACATACTTTAGAATTCTTTCTTTTGTAGAAATATATATATATATATATATATATATATATATATATATATATATATATATATATATATATATATATATATATATATATATATATATATATATATATATATATATATATATATATATATATATATATATATATGATGACACTATATTCCGGGATATCATCCGTTCGCTTGTTGAACTCCGACTGGAATCACATTTTTCCATCCGCGAATCAATACGTGATATATATATATATATATATATATATATATATATATATATATATATATATATATATATATATATATATATATATATATATATATATATTCACATACACATACACATACATATATATATATATATATATATATATATATATATATATATATATATATATATATATATATATATATATATATATTCACATACACATACACATACATATATATATATATATATATATATATATATATATATATATATATATATATATATATATATATATATATTCTGTGTTCGAAGTGTTTTCGGAGCGCGAGCATTGAAGATGCCAAGTGAGATTTTGGCGAAACGTCTGCAGGATTCCAGTCGGAGTTCAACAAGCGAACGGATGATATCCCGGAATATAGTGTCATCACATTTTTCCATCCGTGAATCAATACGTGAAAAAAAAAATATATATATATATATATATATATATATATATATATATATATATATATATATATATATATATATATATATATACATGTACACTATAACCACAGGTATAGAGTCAAAGTCAAATGCTCACAATACAGGAACCTATGAAGCAAAGTTTTTTAAACTATGAACTTGCAGCATTCAACAGCGAACAATAAGTTTGGCAGTATTTTCTCAAAACATGTCTAGATCCCATTAAATCTTCGCAGAAGTTATGGAGAAATGGCAAAAGGTGCGGATTAGTGGGTGAAATGAAGATCATCCCCATCAATTTTTACCGTAGCAGGGCCACTACATTATCTAATAGCTATATGAGTTAAACCGAAAATCTACATATTGCGGTGATAAACCATAACGACTTTATGGTAATTTTTTTTCGTTCGTTCGATAAATTAACGTAATCGATTTTCCAAATCTGCGTGAATTATTTCCCATTTTAAAATACGTCAAAGCCTTCCATCACCATAAACCAAAATTTTGCCGCCAAATTGATATTACGTGACTCCATAATGAATGCATATAATTTGTCGACGATGTATTATATAAATTCATATTTGAAAATCTCACATGCACCGTGCAATTTGCTTTTGAGGAGGCGAAAAATGATTATTTTATACGGATGGGGAATATATCGCGTGTTGAGTATCGATCAATCTGAACCATTGAGAAAAATTTAAGCTTAAAGAATGTTTAAAACATTTTTAAATTTATATCGATATTGCCAATACAACTTTGAGAAGATCAAATTTAATCAAATTCAAATAAACAAGACCCAAGGTCTCTTTTATATCGGCCACTTAAATATTTTGACATTTAAAAAAATTAAAACTCCAATTAGCTTTTTTAATTAATTTTTTTCAACTTGAGAGTTGTTTATATTTAAATACTTTTCAGGACAAATGATATACGCAAATTGAGTTTTTTATTTGGCGGTATAGCATTTCTTTTATTAGCCCTCGTAATGAAAGCAAATTGAGTATTTTATTTCAGATGATTAATTCAATTTTTCTTGGTTTTCATACCTTTCAATGGGAAACGTAGCGATATTCAGACTTCACAAAGTAAATGTGTGTAAACTTAAAAAATAATTTCTACTTTAGGCTTATTTAAAACTTCGTCAGAAAGTTATATGAAAGTGTAAAAAAATAGATGGTGGCTAAAAGTTAACCTTAACCCCTAACTTTTTATACCGCGGTTCTTTATTGGTTCTTGAGTAGCTGCTTTTAATTCTCAAAGTTTTGTGAAATGTTAGAATGTTTTGTTCTATGCGGAGGCCTTTTATGAGTTATACAATGCAGGAAGAAAGTTTGGCTAACACAATATAACCTAGAAGTTATTAATTTTAGTTCCAACTGCGGGGGCCTTAGCTTTTTCACTACCGCAATTACACAATACGTCGTCTTAAAATGAAAAAAAATATAGGTTAAATTTTGGATAACTACAAGGTGTAACAACTCACCGTGGTATTTTAATATACAAGGTTATTACTTGCGGTATTTCAGGGTATTAGTGGGCAATTTTAGGGGAATTTCGAGGATTTAATATGAAAATATGTGACCAGACGTTGGGATATAGACCATGTTCTTTTTTAAAAATAAATTCCAATATTCTTTGACCAAAAGTATGTTGAAACTTGCTTTACTTTAAGTCCAATACTGTATTATACAGATACAACCATTACATACATATGCACAACGGGCTTTTTTTGTGCTTTTGTTTTTAGATTTTACTAACTACTTTCTGAGTGTGTTTGCTTTTGCAAAACTGCTATGACAACAATTTGCAGAAAACATTTTTTGAAACATCCCTTAAAAACATTTTTTGGTAACACGAACCTAAATTCGGTTTTTAGAGCTCAACGGCTACCCCAATTGGCCGCAAAGAAAGGCATTTCTTAATTATTTTTTGCGGAAGTAGGTTTATTGTGTATTTGCTTTCACAAGCACATTTGTGAGGCATTTATTCTTCTTTTAATACAATCTCTTCTGAAGTCACAAGATATTCGGAATGAAGCTCAAAATTTTGAAGGCATATTTAGAAATTTCATGGTATTTCCAGTGGCGCAGCTATTTCAGAATATTTGAATGTACGCCATTAATTAATTTTATTTTTTTTAATATTTTAAGTACAAGCATTTATGTTTATTTTTTCATGAGTGGGCCATGGAAAATACAAATTTTATAAAATGAATTACATAATTTATTATAACAAATTGTCCAATATTAAATGCACATTATCATATTTTGGGTTAACATGAGCCATAGCAAACGGAAGACGAGGAGGAAATAAAAATAATAATTACAATATGTCATGACACCTTTTTTCCCATAGCCTACTCAAAAAATTAAATAAAAACATATACTTTATGTTTGAAACACCTCTATCCGTTACGTATTTTTAAAAAGCTCAGGACCTAATATCTTAATAAAATAACATTTTATAAGACTTTTGGATTCCTCCTGCGTCGGTTTTTGTTGACTCGAACTAACTAACGTTTCGCAAATCATCCTGTTGGCTTCTTCAGAGTTTGACTAAAAAAACCGACGCAGGAGGAATCCAGAAGTTTTATAAAAAGTATTGCAGTAGCTTGTGGAAGTTTCTTTGAAAAAAATCTTAATGAAATTATAGGAAGACATACAGGGTGAAAAAAAAACCCTAACTCCAGTTTTCTCCTTTTTGAAACGTTAACAAGGAGTATCTAAAATGCAATATTTTCAAAATGGCAAAATCGAGATAGCAATGATATTTATCAAAAATGAGAAACACTGTATAGATTTTTCAGTGATTTACTCCTCAGTGTCAGTAGTAAAGAACCTCGTGTGGAGAATATATGTCGAGCAATCTCAGGTTAATTCTATTCCACAGAACTAACCAAACATAGCCGACTCAGCAGCTAAAGGTTATACGTATATGCAGCCGTGCAATCGAATCCTTTATTTTCGCTAAGCGCATCGCGCGTAGGCCTGTCGGCGATTTTAATTAAACTACCTGTTTAAGAGGCGTATACGCGCACACCAAAACAATCCGAACTAATTATAAGCGCAGCTATTAATTTTACCATCACTTTGAATAACTCAATCAATCGATTGTACCAATTTTCGGATCACCCGTGTCGTATTAATCCTAACGCAATTTATAGATCAATTTTAAATGCGATTTGCTTGAAGTTTAATGGACTTTTACATCCCCGTAAGTTCGTTGTCGGTTGTCGCCTAAACTTAGGGATGAAGACATTTTGCGCCGCCGAAGCTACAATTAAAAAGGAACCGGCGAATGTGTCTTTGATTATCTTGGAGATAGGAGAACGCGGGAGGCTTTCGTGAGGAGATGTTTCCTGTGTCGTGGAATAATTTTAGCCGTAACCGAAATGTTTGCCTTTCGATGTGAACTTTGAAAACGCGGAAAAGCTTCAGAGGTATTGCGAGATATGGGATGATTTAAATTTTACGAAGCAGCCCTCCACATTAATTGTTGTAATTGTATTAATTGTGGTATAATTTGTAGATTTCGACACAGTACTTAAGCTTAGGGAACATCTAACACTAACTTTTTTTCTTCTTGCTACTCAATAGAGTATGAATTGATTAAACGGAAATGAAAATATTTATACTGGGTCAAAAATATTGACTATTTTTTAAAAAATATATTTAAATTATTTAGAATAACAAAAAAAATATATCGGAGGGTTTATTATTTGTATTATTTCAATTTATTTGTACTGCTCATTATTTCTCTAAAACAGCCAAAAAACTCAATATACAAATAATATATTGTTTTTTAAAGGGAATTTAATGCTCTATAAAAAATGACTTTTAATATTTTTTTATCGAACTAAGAAAATATGGATTAAATTCATATTCTATACTATCGAAAATTATGATATCAAAATAGCAATATTTTACACATTAATATAATATTAGGAGCTCGATTAGAGGCAAGGAAGGAAAGTTATAAATAAATACGAATTCGTCTATATTAACAAATATAACTAATATAACAGATATAATATAATAAAACCTTTGACGATATTTCTTCGTCATTCTGAATGATTTAATATGTGCATATATATTTTATAAAAAATATTCAAACAAAAAAGATAAAAAGAAATTTTTAAACAGACAAAAATGTTCCTCTCTAAGGATGGATTATTTTTGACATTTTATGTACGCCATTATTAAAAATTTGCACCCATTCGAATTTTTTGATTTAAAACATTTTGTTTGTCCTTATCGATGAATACGGAAGGAAACTCAAAAGTCGATAATTCTAAATTATCCCTAGGAACCATTTAAACAACTTAATTGCTTACGCGTAATCCAAATCGATGCATTGAATTTTTCATTATAGCGCTAATTGAAATTTTAAAATTCAGTGTATGCCATTGTTCGGGCTGATTGGCGTCAGTGATATCATTTTTCAAACCTAATTGGAAATTTAAAATAGCAGGGTGGTGATATCTAGATGATACTAATTGCAATATAATGTCAATCCGTATAAACAAATAGTTGTGTTTATACATACCAATTTAAAAAAAAAAACTTGTATGAACAATGAGGTAATTTGTCAAATTAGTGATATTAAATCAACAGTGCCTAAAAGTAGCAGAGTACTTAGTTGTTAATTTCTATTACCAAGTAAAATTGGTTGATGGTATGTCTACAGTGTGGTCATTTTACTGTGCAACTAAAATACTAAAAACTTCGTACATATTCTACAATCATATTAGTTGCACTTATTTTAAAACAATTGAAAAAATGTTATTAAGAAAAAATGTTTAGAATTTAATGTCAAAACAGGGCCTACTAAGATAAAAAAAGTTTATTTTTCACAAAATAATAATTATTTCGTTTTTTTAATAATATCAAATACTGTGGCAAATTAAATGAATTTTGCAAATATTTATTTCAATTCTATCTTATTTGCTTAACTAAGACTTTTACCTTTTTAGCGAAATACAGACCTTTGCTAATTACAATAAGCAAATTAAGTATTGTATTAAGGAATGCATTTTAAATAATTATTATTATAAAAATATACTAATGAAAAGAAACATGTAATCGCAGATAATCATAAAAACTTACTAAAAGATATAATAATATTAATATTACGAATTGTTCTAATCTAACTACCCAATTTATAACTGCATAATTAAAGAAAATAGGCAAATAACAAATTTTAACAAATTATAAATGATAACATATTAAAAAAATAATTCAAAATACGTTCGATGCATATAATGGTGCGATCATAAAATTTTTAAGCTCTTCAAGATTATTGAATGGTCGATCCCTATAAACTTTTTGTTCCAAATATCCCCATAAGAAAAAATCTAATATCTGACGAACGGGGAGGCCAGTGTGGATCGGCATTTTTTACCAAATTCTTTATTTAACCATTCGGTAACAATTATAGAAGAACGCGCAGCACATCATGTACAAACCATAGTTTATGATGTTCTGCCAAACGCAATTTGTTCAAAAATTCCGTCAATTCGTTTTCCAAAAAATTTAAGTACATATTACCAGTTAATGTTTTTAGAAAGAAGAATGGTCAGATTAATTCGTCATTAATAATATCATACATTTATTTTCCGGTAATTGGTAATTTTAGGAAGAGACAACATCATTGGTTGTGAACGTGGATCCGTCTCCAAAAAAAACGTATTTATGGAAGTCACGCTGATCTCCTATTTGTCTATTTGTGATATTTATTTTTTCCGGGAATCTTCTTGGCAGAGCTTTTTTAACATGTATTCTATTGAAGATATCTGTTGCCTCATGCACTGATTTATAATTATCTCCACACATTAACTCTGCTTTCTCAGATAATGTTAACCGTCTTGCAGAAGGCATTTAGATTAAAATGTCTTAATAATCAAGCAATTATTATTCGACAATAACAATCAATGTCATCAGACTGTTTTAATATTTAGTTCAAAGTCCCACCCCTTTATATCATGGATATCCGCGATTTTTTTTTGGCATTTATACCTAGTTTTGACAACTTCAAAAATAAAAAAGAATTAAGTGTTATTAAATAGCGTTGCAATAAATATAAAATTTGCAAAATTGATTTGATTTTAAATAACTTGCGACAGTATATAAAATTATTGAAATACTAATAAGGAAATTATTAATATTTTTCGACCCTGTTTTAATATTAGTTCAAGATTAATTCAGAACTTTTTATTCTAATCGACTTACTTTAATAACATTTTGCTCAATTTTTTTGAAAACTGTTGTGCAATTTTTGTATTTTATAAATTTATTTTGCACACTGTCATACCGAAATCAACAGATTTTTTTTCAATTTGGTTACAATAAATATCTTTTCACAGAAAGTTCGTTATTAGTTTATAACTTACTAACTCATCCTTTTGTAGTTTCAGGAAAATGAAGGTTTGCAGGAGCAACAGCACCGGTGGGACGGTTTTGCTTCTGATAGCAGCCACGTTGGTACTTTCCGAATTGTCTTCAGTTAACGCAGCGCCTCACGTCTCCAGGTAGTAGTAACTATCTAAAGATAAGGACTTCCGTTGGTGTTATGCTTGAACGATAAATTAACACCAATATATATAGGAAAAATTGCAATTTTTTATTTTAATTTCAACTAAAACCAAGTTTAATATCATCATCATACATATTACCTAATAACTCTACTCCCAGGCAGTTATAAGTAAGTCCTAAACTAAAATAAAACAACTAAATCAATACAAAACTTTCCATTCGGTGGGAAACTGTAAAAAAATACCCTAGGTATGTGCGTTTGAATATTCTTTACTTATTTCACTGCACCATACGAAGTAAAAACAAAAGTACCACGCCTCAGCACTGCTCTAACCTCAAAAACATTGGCCCCACAAAAAATAGACTTTACAAAGAGCGCAAAAAAGCATTTATGTACTTCATATTGACTGGAACTGATTATATCCCTTTCATGTCGTCAAACCAAAGGGTTGGCGGCGTTGTATGACCGGTTTTCAATTCTCATTCCTAATTATAAACTTTCAGGTGACAATTATTAAATAACGCTGAGGCCAAATACATTATTTCGCATAAATTTAAATTTGAAAGAAATTTTTTCTCTGAGAAGCGCACCTAAATTTTCCGCAACGTTCGTAACTAGCACAAATTAGGTGTTAACTTCTGAACTTTTCGAAAGCTCTTAATTATTTAAAATGGAAGATCCACTGCACGCTCTTTGAGTTTAATCCGAAACAGTTAGTATCTAGTAATTAGGATCTAGGTAAGACATTTAGAGATCTTGCTAATTCAGGAATGCGTTGGTTCGTTAGGGAATTGTTAATCATGGACCGCTTCATTCTGTGATAAGGATGTTTTCCGCCCTCGATGCAACGGATTTCGTGTTAAAAGTTTATCCCTAAAAGTCACGGTTAAAAATTACAACACTTCCTACAGAAAAATAATTATCATTTCATTGAAATTATTTCTTCCAAGCGTAACATGTCGAGACTAAGTGAGAAAATTTGGTATAAGCCCCAATGTCATTTCGCTTAAATAACTTCTCCCCAGCGGTCGAAAAAACATTTGAAATAGCTTCATTAGTTTTTCTAATTACTGACGACTAATAATCGCTAATTGCCCTTCAGAAAACTGACGAATTAAGACTTTTGAAATTAGTTCAACACTCCATCTCCGTTATTAAATGCATTATTTCGAAAGTTTGATAATCAACGTCCCCATTCTTCGAACCAAATTAAAAATGATAAAAAATTAAAATAATTTAAAAGTTGTGATTGCAAGAGAACGAGCCGAACGTAAACTTTAAATTATCCGAACGACTACGAAATTGTTTTTTGATTGGATAAAACATTTCAGGTGTGGGAACTGTATATTCAGGTGCGGGATTATAAATCGGGAATAGTCGTACGATATATCGGGATAAAATCGTAGTCTTTTTTGCATTAGTTGCGATTTACGAGGAATAAATTTATAAATTTTAAGAGTTTGTTGTGTTGGAAAAAGTATTAAGGAATTAGCAGATGCTGCTACAATCGGTTACTTATTCCTTATTTAACACTATATAGATATCCTTATTTCACGGTTTACTTTTTAGTTATCCTGGATATTACTCTTCCCTCGAAGGACAAAATCCTGAATATCTGCTGCAGACTCTCGCCCGACTCAGGCAAGCACTGTATGCGGATGATGATTTGGAGAAGTGAGTATTTTAAGTGTCCAGGTTTTAAACATCCTGAACCAACTGTAACATCCGGTTGTTTGTCACGGTCTGTCTACGCTTAATTTGTGTGTTCGGGTTCGGTGAAAGCGCACACATTCAGAATTATTCATTCAGAATTTTATGTACGTAATATGATGACGCATTTAGTACTACTACAGGTTGCAGGTTTTTTATCCTATCGTAAACTGTGTCTTTTCGCAAGTTTCGATCACGACATTTGAATTACTTTTCGAATTTTGAATTTGTTGTGAAAATCAAAAACAAAAAGCTAAAAGTCTTTAAGATACTCATTAGGACTGTGCATAAATTCGAATTAATTCAATTCATTAATTTTTAAAATACGGGTAGAATCCACTTTCCGGTCCTTTGTTCACAGTATACAGAGTGACTGGTTCATACCCGTAGGTATTGGAAGACATGTTAGTCGCAGTTGTTTTAGCAAAACATGCCTTGGAAATCAAGTTCAATTAAAAAAATGCAGCAACCAACCTTTTTGTTAGCAATATATTATGCATGGGTAGAATTTTTTTGTCAAAAACTATGTGAAATATTTCTATAAAATAAAAATATAAAACCTAAAACCTTTACTTATAAAAGAAAACTTCTTGTGAATTCACACGTAGTCAGATCATCCAATATATAAGTTTATGTGGAGTGTTACTATTCCACATCACGTTGGTGTAATTTTCCGTATAACAGTTCCTTGGTTCACCCTGTATACACACCTACGGAACAACGTAGAGGTTATGAATTTGGGTAGAAGAAAGTTTTTAAAATTTAGAGTGTACATGAAACCTTTCCAATAATATACAATGTATTCTAGTAACTCCGGGTCTCTGGTTTTTCATTTTATTTCTATCAATTTTTATACAGGTTTATTCACAGTGAGTGCCCTCTTAGACGTTTATGGAAAATGGCTCACAGCAAAAAACCTGAAATGTTAGTTACTTATATAAGCGAACATAAGCCACCTATGTAAAATATTTTTGGCCCTGCGGTGTTGCCAGATATATATCAACTTTCGTGTTTTAAAAGACGCATATTATTAAATTTTTGATTCTGCGAAACATTCTGGAATTTTTTTATGCAACATGTACCATACCTATCTTAAACATCTTCGGAGATAATAAATACTTTCTAAGAAATTTGGCGACCATCAACGTCATATAAAATAATATTTTTTTTCGCAACCCGTACAGCTTGAACATTTGGTTGCGGTTCCCTATTAAATTGGTTTATCACAATATAGTATGAGAATAAACTTATCAAGTTCATAAGATAAGGCCCGATTGGCAAGATACAAAAATCCATGTTACGTGGGAATTTTAAATGAAACACCGCATATTTTATATTGGCACGTAAATAAACAAATAATTTGCCATCTAAAAGTACAATACTATGGAATATCTATTTTCACTGGTTTTCGAGTTATAAGCGAAAAACCAAAATATGGTGACGTTTTTTATAAACAAATTTATCTTTGATATAAATAAGCTTAATGTTCCGATATTAGCGTGCTCAAATGAATAATAAATGTTACTTTTAACTATGAAAATGCGATAAAATGAGAAATCCAAATATATCTAGACATGTCAGTTATTTTTTTACAGAAAACGTCACCATGCCCGGCCAGAGCCTGCTACCCAGATGAAAAGCGATTACTTTCATTCGCTGTAATTGCAATATTTTGTTGTTTTGCTTATAGTTTGGTACATTTAGATGGCAAATTAATTGCTCATTTGCGTGCCAATATGAAATATGGGACGTTCCATATAAAATGAAGACGAAATATGGATTTATATATCTTGCCAATTAGCCCTGTACGCGATAAGTTAATTCTCATACTATATTATGATAAAGCAATTTATTACTGTACTAGTTGCCAAAAAAAATTATTATTTTATATCGGGTTATTGGTTATCAAATATTTTAGAAAGTATTTTTTATCTCCGTTCAAGATAGTTATGGTACATGTTACTTAAAAAAGTTCCAGGATGTTTCGTAGAATCTAAAAATGCAATAATATACGGGGTGTTGCATTTAAAATCAACTAATCAACATTTCAGGTTTTTGGCCGTAAGTCATTCTCCATAAACGTCTAATAGGACACTCACCGTGGATAACCCTGTATATTATTAAACATAATAATATGAACGCAAGTTTTAGAAGCGAAACCTTTTTCTCAAAAATGTCAGCTGATTTTTACAGCGAACAAAAATGGGTTAAAGTTATTGTTAACTTGTCAAATTATTTGTCTTTACACATTACTGTTTACTTAATTTTTGCCAAGCAACTGGTCGAATGTCCATGTCATTTTTTTTTAATTTTTGAAAATAAATAAATGTTCTGATTACCGATTAAATAAGTTTCCTGTGATTTTACTTTATTCACGGCGGTTTGCCAGCGAAAGTCACCCCTTTGTCGTACAAATTATACCGGTTCATTTATATCAATATTTAACGCAAGAAAGAAAAAACATAATTAACGCGTTGTTACGGGCAACGTACTTATTTAAAATTCCGAAACGGCGAATATGTAACCGAGGTAAAATATATCCATCCCGTCCAGTATCAATATTTGCCAGAACGGAAAAATCAATTTGTTACCTCGTAATAAGCATCCTTTTTTGGGCGTCGGCGGATTTTTATTATATCTGAGTGATAAAAGTGAAGGATGAGGCAGACATGGGATCCGCGATGGGAAATATTGGAAATCGCATAATTCAATTTATATACCTGCCTGTCGAGGGGAAGATTTTTAAAATCACCTCGTTTGGTTTCGGCGACGTCGCGGCTTCATCGTATAATAGCTGAAAAACGCGCCTTAGCCCAAAGACCCAAAGGTTTTTTTTTGTTTTTATTTGTTATTAATAATAATAATACTGGAAGGTTTATTGCATAAATAACATTCTCTCTCTTGAAGTGCCATATCGGTTTTTTACCGAATGTTAGCTATCAATACTTTATTTACCGCTGTCCTAAACTGCGTATTAGTTGATTGTCCGAACCACTGTTTTTCAGCCAAGATGTTCTTCTTCTTCCTGGGCCTTGTCTTTCCTCAATCTTGTATTGATGTTGTATGTTTCTCCGTTCTGACTTGTGACCCGATCCATCCAACTTAAACTCAACATGCGCATGTCCACACACCACTTTCCTCATACATATGAACCTTGTTCTTGCTTGTTCAGTTCTGGATTATTTCCAGTTATTTCCTCGCTTAATAATTGTTGACCCTTTCAAGTTTACTTTGGTCGATCCACAGTTCTGCATGTATATTCGGTTCTTTAGCTACAGCCATAAGTTTGGACTTTTTGCTGTTAAGTTTAACGCCGCAACAGATGCATGAAACTACTAATTGATCTAGTTTTTGAAGTCCTTTAATATTATCTGCATATCTTAAGTTGTTTATTATTACCCCATTTATTTTTATTCCTGATGACAGAATGCAACCCTGTCTTACCCCTCTTTTAATTGAGATGATTTCAGTCATATCATTTCTTATTTTCACATTTGCCTTTTGATGCCAGTAGATGATTCCAAGTCCTTTGTCATCAATTGTTGTTGTTTTTAGTATTCGAACCATTTTTCGTGTTGCACTCTGCCAAACGCTTTCTCCCTCATAAATAAATCGCAGTTCATATCTCGGCATTTTGAAGTTAGAACTTGAGTGCTGAACAGAACCTCCCTTGTACCTAGGTCTTTACAAAATACGAACTGAGTATCTTCAATGTGTTCCTAAATTTTGAGGTAGATTCTTTGATGTATTATTTTTAGAAAAAAATTTAAGACATGACTCATGACAGACTTTGCTGATTTAGTAATTGGGATAAACGTCGACTTCAACCAGACAGATGGTATATCTGTTTTATCTTATATTAAATTAAACAACTTAACTAATAATGCAATTGCTTAGTCTCCCAATATTTTTAGAATCTCAGTTGGGATTTTATCTGGTCCTGTTGCTCTCTGTTTATTTTTTTTTGCTAATAAACAACATTATATTAATAAGATAAATTATTAAAATTATAATTTAAATTAATATTAAAAATAAATAAATATTCGCATGACAAATTGTAGTAAAAGGATTTTATCAAAGTCAGCTATCCGAGAATTTCTCAGATACTGTTTAAGACTCAAGTGGAAAGGAAAAGGGGTTAGAGGGTAGCAGATAAATAGGTGTTAACCATAATAAATATATTTTATTCACCTATTAAACCTGCACAAATATGTACGATTGTAAATACGCTGGAGGTAAAAAATCCCCAAAAATTAGATTTTTTTTTGACAATTTTTGACAAAAATCATATTTTGGTTTATTATTCATCAGTTTGATGTTATAATAATCATTGTTGTTATAGCGTCTTACACGTTTACCAAGCAAGATTACATACAAATAATAATAAACTTAATAATAATTGTAACTAAAGAAATATAATTTAATGATTTAATATTATATATTCGAAGTTTGTACTCATTTTTTTCTTGTGTAATGTAGTTTTTACAATTTTGAAAAACGCTTTTTGACTTGAGAAGTCCGGCAAGTTACTTCCGTATACACGCCAAATTTGAATTAAAATTTACACTCACAAATTTTTGAAAAATCTACTGGAACTTTATAGTTTGGTTCAAATTATACCACTGACATTTTGGAAGCCATATAACCCTAATTAGGTATCCGTTTGGCCATAAGGCGCTACGAACGTAATTTTAAAAAAAATATCACTTTATTATAGCAGCAGTTTTACCGATCGACAACATTTTTAAAATACTAAAAAGGTCAATGTTAAAATTAATTTTGATCTTGGACTGCGCTGACCTAATTAAAATTTTGTATATTTTAAACTAACTAAAACTAAATTTTATTGTACCGGGTGTCTCAGTAAGGGCAACGACGTTTGTATTAAGGAAACAAACGGTCCCAGAAACCTAAACAAAAATTGTAAGTAAATCGGCTAATAGAAAATGCTGGAAATTATTTTCGAGTTGCTGAAATGTCCTACAGTCTATAAGTTATGTTATATAAAAAAATACTTAGACTCTAAAGGGCAATACAAAAATGGTATACGATAATAAGGTTTGGTAGCTTAGGCCAAAACACATAAATGTGGAAACGTCAACTATGTCAGTATCGGATGCGGTCTATTTATAAACCACCGTATATTAAAAATTATAAATTTAAGTCTAATAATTCCTGAAATAAGTGGCGCGACGTTCAGCCAACCCTGTATGTACGATTGGTAAATACGTTGGACGAAAAAAAATCGTCAAAAATTTAGATTTTTTTAAAAATTTGAAATGGTTTTTAATTAACCATTCAAATTGACCATTTCAAATAATAAATTCTCTAAAAAAATCACAATTTGGTTTATTATTTATCAGTTTCATGTTATAACAATTATAGTATTATTGATCCTTTTACAAAAACAAATAATACACATACAAATAATATCAAAAACTTTATAATAATAATTGTAATTAAAATGATATAATTTAATGATGATATTAATATTACATATTTCAAATCTGTGGTAAGTTGTGTAATATAGTTTATATCTTCACAATTTTGAAAAAGGCTTATTGACGTGACAGGGCTGGCAAGCAAGTTACGTATACACGCCTATGGGACCCGCCCTTAAATAGTTAAATCATATCGATTTTTTTTTGCAGATTTTTAAAAAACTTAGTCGAACTACTCACATTTTGAGTGCCATAAATAAATGGTTTTTATATTAACCATGGTTTGAGTGAATACTGTTTTAAAGCTGAGAAAAATTTGAAAGAAAACTGATTGTGTTCGAATATAGTCGGGAATTAATATCGGTATTTCCAAATAGGCTTAATACGATTTAATTAACTAGGAGTCCTTAAAAGGGGTTTTTCCTAAGCTATCAATCATGGTATCAGTAAGGCGATTTCGACTGCTTACCTTTCCACAACACACACTTAAATTAATATTTTTTTGATATCGTTTAATAATATATAATAAATAAATTAGTTCACTAACTTGGTCATTAATCGTTTTCTTCTATCGATTAAATTAATAATTTTTCTTTTCAAATTTCTAAGACCGTCCGTTTCACTAATACAATACTTCGTACACACTTCGTATACTTCGTATACACCGGTATATTTATTTAAAGTAAAGGTTTTTTTTTTGGAAAAAAATATGCGATTCAAAATGTATTTAGATTTTTAATACGGTCAGTCGAAGAGATCAATTTTTTTTAATACTGTAATTTGGTTTTGGACATGACGTGATTTGCGTCTGTATCCGGTAAAAAGTTTAGATCTTGCGCAGAAGCTTGACGCAAATTACGACGTACGTGTTAATAGTGTTTCGTGTTTCGTCCAGTGATCCGTTTGTGGCATCGTTTATGTGTAATATTGTCGCTACGTGTGTACCCGTGTAACGTTAATTGTGCGTCCTGTGTGTTCCGAGACGGTAAACCTGGTAATAACGACATTTAACCGATGTTCTCCGAACGAGGAAATGTATACGAGCCAAAGCCATACGGGTTTCAGGCAACAATTAAATCTATGTTTTCAACTTTTTAATGCATAAAAACTTTAGTTTTATTGGTTCGTATCGATGCAAATACACAAACTCGCCTATTTTTCTCATTCGGTTGACCATCATTTCTGTTTAATATTGAGAGTGAACAATAAATGCGAATCAAAATAACTTTGCGTCGCTTTCTTGGTAGGCGTACCATTGTTGACGAACTGGACGGGTTTTTGAAACACCGCATTTGCCTGTTTCTTTTTGTATACCATTTTAATACTCCAGTTCCGTATACAGGCCAAAGTTGACTAAAGTTGTTTAGTTCATATTCTAAGTATACGTTACTTGAGCTTTCCAACAATTTGGAGACTAGCAAAGTATCAAAATATTTCGCTTTTTATCCAATTCGCCTTAGGTTTGATGGTGTCTCTCAGTCTTCAATAAGTTTTTTCAAACATTTTTGTATTATTGTATTATTACTTGTATTCTCAATTCCAATTTCATTTTATTTTGGGAAATATTTTATTTCTTTGTCAATTCTTAGGCTATTCTATTCTATTTCTAAAATTTGGTGGAATCTCAAAATTTTGAATTTAGGTTTCTGAAGATGATTTTGCTTACATTACATGAAGCGAAACACACCCCAGAAGTTTGCTGCGTCATCTTTGGTCTAGACGTCGGTGGTGTCGGATTTATTTAAATATTCGGTATAAGTACATGATATAATTTATAAAGCAGTGAAATAATAGTGAGTCACTAGGTCAACACCTTGGGACGTCTTTGGCATTTTTTTATCTACTGCGTTGCTAGGAAAATATGGCCATTTTATGCAATATAGCTTTTGTTTTAAAATTAGAACTATAAAAAATAACAAACAAAAATACAAACTGCTCCAACCCTATAACTTGTAAAACAAATGACATATGCCATGCGGGTGCATGAAATTAGGAAAAAAAAATTTGAATTTAGTTTTGGTTCTCGATAGTGTTTACAAGTTGTTATAAATGTAGTGTTTGCTTTGTAACCATAAAATTTGTGTTTGATTTTGACATTAAGAGGCATTTAGCAAAAAATAAAACAATCGCTATCTTTCTTGCAATTAGTGTTTTTATCGAAAAGGTGCGTCTTATGTTATTAGCCAGCTTTTAGCTTGAATATCTGTCCCATTTTATAAAGTCCGTTTTGCTCGAATTGAACTCAGGTGGCTTTTACTTGATGAAAATCCATTTATCAAAATAAATAAGAACTAAAAGTTCAGATTTTCACGAAATTATATATTATGACATGACAATTGTTTCGACAACACCGTGTCTTTATCAAATGATTGTCATGTCATAATATATAATGTATAGACCAAGGTTAACATTTTGCACCAGTAGTTGAAAAATACACAGCTAATCAAAATTAAACATCTTCTTGTGTGACCCAGTTCATTCTTTCTTCTATTCTTCTTTTCTCTTTCTTCTTCTTTCTATTTCTTTGCGATCAGATTTCTTTTTCTACTATTTCGCTGCTTCATCTGATGATTTTTTTTGTTGGAAAAAAAAGCGACAAGATACTGACGTACGTACTGTAAATTTGAGTTTTCGCAACAGAAATCGTAACGTTAGGCAAGTTCGTCTATAAAAAGATCAGCTAACGGTACGTCTCTCCCTCTCTCAATATTAAACATTTGGAGAACCCGTTTGACCAACACAATTTTCAGCTTACTAATTCAGGAAGAAAATTACGTGCCCCCCGAGCACAAACGATCCCTGCTGCCAAGAGAACGCGAATTCAGCAAGTACTTCTTAAACATTCTCGACGACGATAGCGGTACGGCGAAAAGGATGCCCGATTTGGGACTTGAAAGAGGACATTCGGGATCGCAAGAGCACGCATTACATATGATGAATCGTCTGGGATAAAACGCGTCCCTTTTTTATGTTGGAACACGCGCCACGCCTATTAAAAATTAACTTTTGTTTTCGTTTATAAATAAATAATTGTCCTAATTTTTGAGTTCTTCATTCGTAAAGTTGCAGGTCAATCAGCACTGCTGGGTCCCGGATTCCTGGAACTAGGTAACAACGTATTCCTATAAAAATGTCGTTTCGTAGTTTCCAGACTCAGCCTCACAGGTCTCAAAGTTTTTTTTTGAATTTAAATAAATCTACGTCAAAATTTTGACGTAGGAATTTACCCTACCGTACAACTCTGAAGAAGTTTCATTTGGATGCATTACAAAATGCACATTATTATTATCTTTTAATTAATAATAATAATTATTATTAATTTAATTTTACGTTTTTTAAGTATTTCAAAAAGCTCTCTCTCTCTCTGTCTCTACGAATCTCCTCATTGCGAACACGATCCACACATTAAATTCGGAGCATTCTTCTTAGCGACTTCGTTCTATTGATGGATGACGTTTTTAGGGTGCAAGTCTCCATGCCATAAAGTAATATCGACCATACATAACACTGCACCATTCTATAACGGATCTTAAACGAAAGATACTGATTGCAGAAGAAGCAATTCCAATATACTTAAATGATTTAACCTGCTCTATGGATGCTGTTTGTCTACTCATGATCATATGTTTAGTTTTCAATCCTAAACTTTTTACAAGTCCGTCAGCATTATAAGCAATTATGACAGTGTCATTGGCATAGCGCAGGTTTTTAAATGGAGTGCCATTCCACAGTCAATTTCACCCAAAGCATCGGTGAATATGCTGTCCACATATAAGTTAAACAAAATGGGTGACAAGATGCATCCTTGAGCATTTCAAACAAAACTGTAACAGCCTCCCCCTGCAGTCTGATTTGAACTGTTTGATTCCAATACAGATTTTGGATTATCCGAATGTCTTTATCATAATTGCGGAGAAGTTTGTGGATTACATCATGTCTGACATTGTCGAATGCGTCTTCATAATCGATAAATAGTAGGTGTACATCCTTAGGCAATTTTCTACTGAGGTGTTCATGCGGTATACTGCCTCTCTTTGACCAAGGCAGCTTTTAAACCCGGACAGCGTTTTCCCGCTCAAATCTTCCAACTTTTTGAATATTCTGGACTCGAAGTAACAGTTTCAGAAGATGATTTATTAAAATAATTAATTCGTGATCTTGACATTTTATTTTATTTGGAAGTCTTCGTGATCATTATAAATTTTGACTGTAACCATTCTGAAGGGTACTTGTGTCATAAATAAGATTAAATAACTCCACCAAGATATTCACATTTTTATCATCTAGATTTTTGCAGTTTTAGGTACATAGACGACCTCATCTTTTAATATAAGTGAGCGAGAAAGGCCCTTGGTTGGGGGTTTACAAGTTGATTGGGGTGATATATCTTCTTTGAAAAGATCGAATGCGTAATTATTCCATATTCTCGACAGCTCTTCTTCCTATGATATATACTCGTTTTGCTCATTTCGAATTCTAGATTTATGCTGTTTCCGATATACGTGTGATATTTCTTTTACATTCTTATGTCAGCCAAACGAGTCCCCTTTGTTCTGTAAAGCTTCAAATTCATCGCAGCGATCTTCCATTCACTCTTCTTTTCATCTAATCTTAACCCGGATCTCTCTTTGAATTTGGGTATCTATAGGTTGATGCGATCGGCTCTTATATTGCCTCCGGACTTCCATCAAATCGAAAATCTCGCTGCTAATCATCTACTCCTGCTTCTTGTGCTTTCCGATATTTGGGACAATATATCTATTTATGTCTACAATTGTTGATTTAATACCATGCACAATGTATTCAATAATTTGCATTCTCACTTACCTTATCGTTTTGGACCGTGGCAAAGGTGTTTCTCAATCCATCATTTATAATCTTAGTATACTCTTGGTATATCTCATTGTGTCATTTTAGTAGTTAAGTTTTACGTTAGCTATGAGCGGACCATGATCAGACGCGACATCGGCACCCGGATAAACAGCGATATAGTTGCGAAATCGTTTATTTATGAGAACAAAAACAATCTGAAGTAGATGTATAGTGCCGATATAAGCAACAGAAACCGTACATAACCTCAATTTCCTAACCCCCCCGCAGCGGGGGCCCCCCGCGCGTGGCGTCCTAGTGTCCCCCCTGTCTACCAGAGTGCGCTCCGCCCCCCACCCAGCTTGTGTAGCGTCCTGTTTTGCCCCGGTTCCGCCCGTCGCTGCTAGATGTCGCCAGCTTGTGTAGCGTCCTGTTTTGCCCCGGTTCCGCCCGTCGCTGCTAGATGTCGCGCGCTCCGACCGTCGTAGGCCCCCCCGGTAGAGGGCGGTGACGGTGCGGCGCGGTGACGCGGTGGATCGGGAGGATAATTAAATAAACTTGAATTTTAATACATTTTATTTTATTTTATTTATAAAATTGGTCTGGCGAGGAGTTTCTTCTTCTTTTTATGTCGATTCAGTCGACCATCCCATTGTTCCTGTTCCTTGCGTTGTTCTTCTTCCCGTTCCCGGAGGAAATCTAAATACGAAGTGCACTCCTCGCCGTCCCACTCCGTCGACCACCCACCCGGGTACTCCTGCTGCTCTTCTTTTGATCCACCGGGTTGCTCCTGCTGCTGGTGATGTTCCCTTGTCGTTTCATGTCGTACCGGGAATTCTAACCCCCGGTACTCTTTGTGTGATTTGAATATGTGACGCCCTAAGCGATGCGCCAACATAATATGCGACTTGTCATACGGACAAACCGCGATTTTTTCTAGAACAAAACAAAGTATGATATGTAGCGTTTCCTATAAAACACACATTTTTTTTTTAAACAAAACTTCCAAAAAGGGGGGTTATCAAATTATTTTAAAAATTGTTTTTTAAGTTATACGCGCATACCAAAATTCACGTTTCAATTCACTGTCATTTAAATGTAAGTGTATTATTGTCAAAAGGGCAAACTGCAATTTTTTAGTACAAAAAATAAACAAAAAAATGTATATATTTCGCGTTTTCCCCATAAAACGCACATTTTTGAAACAAAACTTTCAGTAAGTGGGGGGTCATCAAATAATTTTAAAAATTGTTTATTTTTTAAAAGCCAAAATTCCCTATTCACTGTCATTTAAAAGATATTAAAAACGCTCAATTTAATTCGATTATTATTGTCAAAAAGGCAAACTGCAATTTTTTAGTACAAAAAATAAAACATATTTCGCGTTTTCCCCATAAAACGCACATTTTTGAAACAAATTTAAAAATTGTTTATTTTTTAAAAGCCAAAATTCCCTTTTCCATTCACTGTCATTTAAAAGATATTAAAAACACTCAATTTAAATCGGTTATTATGCAACGTAAAAAAGATGAGTATCATATTTTAAAAACAGGTAGAAACTAACCAAAAAAGTGATAACCCAAACTGAAACCCACAAGAAAAGACGCGCACTGTATAAAGGTAATTAAAATATAAAACTTACCAGTTGTAGGGTCGTAGGGAAATGGACATCGCACTTCTGTATTCATTGCACTGAATATAGTCTATAATACACATGCAACGTATTTATACACATGCACTCCTTCCATGGTTGAATTAAAAGTCGAAAGGTCTTCAACCCACAAGCACCAACGCCGATTTGAATAGACGCGATGTTGTCGCCAGACAACCGTGCAGATAGGAGTCTCAGGGTCAACACGCTTTCACACGGGAACGCAACCGCTTCGGACGTTGGACGAACGTATGTTGCCGCAAAAGATCAAGGCCAACTTGCTTTCATTTTTTACAATCTCCGTATGGGATGTGGAATTTCATAACGCGCCGAGTCTAAATGTCGAGTTGTTTTGCTTGTTGAGAATAATAATTAATTGCCCCCTTTATATTTGCTCCGTGGGATTAACGTAATGGGAAAAATTTGTTGCAACGCATGTGGAGGTGTCTTCGTTTGTTAACTTTTAGAAAGTATTCTCGCACCGTATAAATACATCTCATTTTTCTCTGTTTTGTCAGTAGTTGTTTTTGGTATTATTCGTGCAACGTGGAAGCTAACTTAGTGGTTTGGTGTTCGTACAAAAAAGCAGTAAGTACCTTTTTTATTGTTTTATTTTAATTCTTTAACATTTGTTATTATTTTATAAAGGTCCTAAAGATCATCTTAGTACTCTCAACCCGTAACCGCAAATAGAATAGCAGCCAATCTTAAGCGTAAGTTTTTTTTATTTTTTTTATTTTGAGATAAAATAATTAATAATAATTTATAGATGGACTTAAGTCAACTGAATCAAACCTGTCTTGCAGAAGGTGATTTTGAGCAGCCGATTGTCAAACTGCATGAATTGCCGATAGGCGTTCCGTTTAAAATTACTAGAGCCAAAATTGTTAATACAAAATTTGGCAATTCCGTGTTGCTGCAATTAGAAAATTCCGTAGTATTTCTTCCTACTCGCGTGACAGAAGCTTTCCGTCCGAGACTAGAACACTTTGCGTCGGGGCAGTACAAACTGGTCTACGAGGGATCCAAAGATATTGGAAAGCCCAACTCTTTAAAGAAATTCAAAATAATTCAAAATTAATCAACATATTATACAGGGTAAGTCTTATTTACTGTTATATATTTAATAAACCACGATGCGCGTAAAGCAGATCATTCATAGAGCGCAAATCTTAATTTTAACCTTACAAAAATTAAAAAAGCATATTTCCGACAAGTTCACTCTTAGAGATAGTGATGTGTGGCTTAGGAGACTAAGTAAAAATATTGAATCTTGCAACCAAATCGTTTCTAACGAAAAGGATTTATCTATTGGGTTAAAAAGAAAATTACAAACTACAATTCAACATCTGAAAGCTATTAGAAAAATTATTCTTAATTATCAACATAAGCATTTTGGATTGGGATTACAAAGTAGTAGCCGCGAGACAAACACAAATGAAATGGTTGTATGGGAATCGGTAGCGTCGTGTTTCCAGGGAAGAGTTCAGACTGGTGTCATAATTAATTTACTTCATAAAGATTTAATTCAATTTTTAAACGATTCTCGTCCAATATTTCAACAAAAAATTAGTCAAATTTTAAAGAAATTTTTATTGCTGAAAGTAAATACCACATTTTGCGGTGAATTTATTAAGGCAAAAAATGATGTCCAAGGCGAAGTTGATGTTAAATATCTGAGTACCGGAAATGCTGTAGTTGATTTAGGAACAGAATTGAATGATTGGTTTGTTGAAAATGTGCAAGATAAAATTTTAAATCAAATGTCAGAGTTTCAGGAACGTGATTCCGGGTGGGCTTTAAATAATATTATTTATTTAGAGATTAACATTAATAAATTTGAAATGGGTAACGGATCATCCTTCGTTGTGCGACATTGACCAAATTATGATTATCGAGCGGGCTATACGAGGTGGAATTTCGGTGTGTGTTGGTAGATATGCGGAGGCCAACAATAAATATATGCCCAACTACGATTCATCCAGGGATGATTCCTATATCATGTACTTTGACGTCAATAACCTCTATGGCAAGGCCATGTGCGAGCCTCTTCCTTACGGAGGATTCGACTGGATGTCTCATCAAGAGATTGATTCATTTACTGTCATGAACATTCCAGATGAATCTTCCCAAGGATATATCCTAGAGGTAGACCTGGAATACCCGCAGAAATTACATGACACACATAGAGATTTTCCATTTTGTGCCGAACATCGAGTGCCCCCCAATTCAAAGTTACCAAAACTAATGACTACTTTGTATAATAAAGAAAAATACGTCATACACTATCGCAATTTAAAACAGGCTCTCAAAAACGGTCTCGTACTAAAGAAAATTCACAAAATATTAAAATTTAACCAATCTCGTTGGTTGAAATGTTATATCGATCATAATAATAAATTAAGAACCCAAGCAAAGACAAAATTTGGTATAAATTTATACAAATTGTTTAATAATGCCGCTTACGGTAAAACAATGGAAAACATTCGCAAGCATCGTATTGTTAAATTTGTTAAAGCGTGGGATGGTCGCTACGGTGCGAAAAATTTAATTTCTAGTCCTAGATTTCACAGTAGAACCATACTTGATAACAATTTGTTGCTTATAGAATTAAAAAAATCGGAACTTTGCTTTAATAAGCCACTTTATATTGGAATGTCCATATTGGATTTGTCGAAAACGACCATGTACGAGTTTCATTATAATTACATGCTTCCAAATTTGGGTCCCGAAAAATGTAAAATTCAATACATGGATACGGACAGTTTCATTTATAATATCAAATGTTATGACGCATATGAAAGCGTTATTAAGGCCGATTTAACAAAAATTTGACACGTCTGATTATCCTAATGACAATCCCTATAATATACCGCAAATCAACAAAAAGGTTTTGGGGTTGATGAAGGATGAGACTAATGGCACCATCATTAGTCATTATGCGGGGTTAAGGTCGAAAATGTATACTTTCAAAATTTTAACGGGTTCGGTAGTTAAAAAGTCAAAGGGTATTCAGTACAATATTGTAAAAAATAAAATTTCATTTGATGACTACGTAGAATGCTTAACAAATTTTAGGGAAAAGTACGCCACTCAACGAACCATTCGTTCATACACTCACAATGTATTTAGCATCGAACAAACAAAAGTTGCCTTGAGTCCTTTAGACGATAAACGTTATCTTTTGCCGAATTCATATGAAACGCTTCCGTGGGGACATTATAAAGTGCCGTAATTATTTTTTAATATATTTTTGTTACAGATTATGGTCAAACAACTTACATTAGAAAGCCTTTGTATTATAACAATTTGCGAAAATATTAGGTGTAGTGCTGATTTTTTGCTTGAGTCACCTTTGCCTTGGAAACTAACGATACTAATATTTAAATATTATTCGAAATATAGATGGAAGTACCTTAAACAATTAGCGCTCCAGTCTGATGGCAATTCTTTATTAAATTTAGAATTCATTCTGTTGAATAAGAGATTTGGATCGTCTTACAGAAATAGCATTTTGGCAACTCCAACCATTGATTTTGACGGAGAATCCGCTTACTGTTTATGGGTCAGTTATTACAGGATAAAATATTCGGAAATTTTAGTTTGTAAATCTTGTCACTTTATATTTCAACTAGTTAAAAAATTTAAAAAGAAAAATTTTAGACTTTTATTGGATCACTATCATTTACAGCTGGATATAAATAATTTGAATGATAGTAGATGTATAGTGCCGATATAAGCAACAGAAACCGTACATAACCTCAATTTCCTAACCCCCCCGCAGCGGGGGCCCCCCGCGCGTGGCGTCCTAGTGTCCCCCCTGTCTACCAGAGTGCGCTCCGCCCCCCACCCAGCTTGTGTAGCGTCCTGTTTTGCCCCGGTTCCGCCCGTCGCTGCTAGATGTCGCCAGCTTGTGTAGCGTCCTGTTTTGCCCCGGTTCCGCCCGTCGCTGCTAGATGTCGCGCGCTCCGACCGTCGTAGGCCCCCCCGGTAGAGGGCGGTGACGGTGCGGCACGGCGACGGTGTCGCGCGGTGACGCGGGTGATCGGGTCGTCGGTAAACAAGTCGAGTGACTTATACAGAGTGTCTCAATAATCACGGTTTAATAAAAGAAAAACTATAGATACAATAGTAAATATTTATTAGCTCATATGTAGACAACGTAATGCTTCGTACAAGTGGTGTTTCTGGTCCATGAGATTTTCTACTTCATCGCGGTCGAGGATAATTTCGTCGCCATGATCCTGTTTCAGTATCAACTCACAGCTCTCTTCTTCGTTCGAATAGGTCACCTCGATACTGCTCCCGATGTAGACTGTTATGTCGTTCCAGAACATGATTTCTCCCACCTCGTCCTCCAGAAAGAACAAAAAATCCCAAAAATCCTGGACTTGAAAATCTATGTGCTTGTTCTTGAAGATGAAACGGACACCTGAATTCTTTATTTCGAAAATCGTGTTTTCATCGATAGTGACCACTTTGTTACACATTGCGACAAACAGACTGACTTCGGTATCAAATTCAAATGTACTTATATATCAACAACCCCCCACTATCGGTGTAATTAAGAGAGATATTTACATTTAGTCAATTTGAATAAGCATTTTGCCAAAAGAAGCAAACAAGCGCACGTAGTTACATATAGCGGGATTAAAATAGTTTTTCGATCTGCCGAGATGTTGTATTCGTTACCGCAATTGTCGTTAACGCCGCCGCTGGTGTTATTGGAATTCTTGATAGCGATCGTTTGCCATTCGCCGTGGTCTTCGTAGCTCCGGTTCGCGAAAACGAAACGTACCTTGTAATTTAAATACGGCTTATCTGCGGTAGTGTTATTCGACAATGTCACGCTAAAAGTTTGTAGCTTGTCGATTCCGTTGACCTGAGCGAGTTGCATACGCGTCCACGTATCGGGCCAAATGCACCGATTTTTGAAACAAACGAACGCTTCAATCACATCCTTAGGTTTATGTATATAGAAAACGTTTTGTACCACAGCCGACAACAAAACAAAGTGAGCACTTAACAAAACCATGTTTCTAGCCCGAATGAATCTATCCTAGATCTCGGTAACTGCTTTTATAACACTCAAACAATAATGACATTTATTCTGGGGAGGTGCCGGGCCGTCGATATGCATTTTGCTGTCCGGTCTGTTATAGTGAACAAAGCAGGGCAAATGAGTTTGCAATTCAAAATTGTTGCGATGTCGTACTGGTAACTTATGCCACATATTTAACAAATCGTGCGGTCTCACATGCTCCAAGAAATGTTGCACAGGAATCAATTCAAGTTGATCGGTATCCAAGCTTCTAAAATCGTCGAAGAAAACTAACTTCTTATTCATTGTTGTGAAAGATCGATAACTTTCTTAACAAATCCCTAATTTGTTTAAAGACACTCTCTGTGGGACAATTAATTGCGACAAGACTCAAGTCTATTTCACCGACTCTCGTTAATTTATTCAAAAATTCGTTGTATTCGTAATACGTTTTCTCTTTGAAAAAATACAAATGTCCGTTGGTGTATCGAAACGCGCCCGACAAATCGTCGGGCAGACCCGGAAACAGTTCCGTAGTAAAACCGTGTTCACTCGCACTCAAAGAACACTCGTCTATTTCTGCATAGTAGCGTTTACCGTAAAATATATACGTTCGACCGCCATACGTATTAAAAATAGCGTTCACTGTTTTACCCGCAGGCACACCCAGTCGCTGGACGCTTTGTCGGTCGCCCACTACCGTGAAACTCGGGAAGTGAAGTAAATAAAACGAATCACCGGTGACTACCAAAAGTTGTCCGTTGGGTCTCTGGTAGATATGCGAAATAGGAGCGTAAATAGGGACATAATCTGATATCATTTTAGGTTCCATGTAGACTTTATCACCTAATCTTATTATCCAAACCCATTTGTCGTAAAATAGATACATATGATGGTTAGACGTAACCAAAAATATGGATGGATTTACGTGACACAAATCTGGTACTTTTGTTTCGTTTTTCCCTATCGGAGGTTTCGTAGTTGTGGTAGTAGTGGTAGTTGATGTTGTTGTGGTCGGAGTTGTTACGCGGACGGTGGTTGTGGTTTTTTTACCATATAAACGTTGAAGACCTGCAACATCGTCGTATGACAATGTCTTAGAATTTAAGCTATACCAAGGGTACATAATGGCATTGCGATCGTTACTGTGCGCCAAACCCAACGTATGTCCAATTTCGTGGAACAACACAGTAAACAAGCTCGTTTTTCCTCCGGGCGCAGGCACTTCTAAACCGTAGTACCAATCTTCGGATTTATCCAAATGAACTTCCACGCACTCTTGTTGTTGATTTGGAAAAAATGCATGTCCTAATATGTTACCCCTTCCGTCAAAAGCAAAAGGACAGGATTCGTTCCCTTTACATCTTATGCTTTGTCTGTGGGTAGTATATTTGTCAGACATCAAAATCATTATATCCGGCTCTGAGTAATTTAAGAAAAAATTTAAATTTGATTCATCACTCCATATTTTAAAAACCTCGGTTGCCAGCACTTTTAACTCTTGATAGTGACTGGGCGGTACTTGAATATACCAATTTAAATCCGTTTTCTGCCATCGCGAAACAGTCGTGAAGGCATTTTCTATTACACCACATCGGGGTTTATTTATTAGTTCGACGGTTTCGTTATTAAGAGTACCATCCACCGGTAAATTATAGAAATCCTGAAAATCCATTAGGGCACGTTGCAAACTCGACGCATTGATCTGCGTTAAAGATTCGTTGTCGTTAGGTGAAAGGAATCCGAATTTTTGTAAATATTCAATCACCCCTTCCTCGGGCAGCGCGGCGACTATCGTCGACACGTCCGAACAGGTAGTAAAGACAGCGTAGCATAGCAACAAGACTCTCATCTCGTTCAAGGTCAGTAAAATACTAAAATGTATTCGGTTCCTAGCTAATCTTTTATAGGTAAAATAACAAAGAGAAGTGATGAACCAAACGCTTTTAGTCGCTATTTTGCGTGAGATGACGCAGAATATTACTCGAGAAATGGAACGAAAAAAGAATTATACTTCAATAGATTACAGTTTCGCAGTTTGTATTCATATCATAGCATTAGCGTGCTTTATTTTTACGTGTAAATGTATTATTAATTTTTTTGGATTGAAATAAAAAGTCTTATTTAAATAAAGAAAGTTTTATTTCATACAGGGATCCTTGAATACAACCAATTATATAAAAGGGCAGAATTTCTCAACGCGCACATGCGCAGTCTTCCTCCGGAGTGAAACATGCAATGGGCGTGATCCGGTTGAAATTTCGGCGGATTCAACCAATTATCATCATCGAATTTCTCCACGTTAATGACTCTGCATGCGACATCCTCCTGATCCATTTTCGACATTAAAAATTCCATTTTTGATCTTCCTCTCACGTATATCAAGTCAGCATTTTCTATCAGTAGTCCGATCAACGTATCAATGTCGGAATATTGAACAAAACCAGAACTGTATTTGAGACCGTGATGATATTGTTCGAGCCAGCGTACCGTTCTTTTTTCTGCACCGGTCAACGTGCAATATTCACGCGGCGGTTTCAAAACGTAATGACTAATTTGACATCCATTGTAGACAGCCATTTCTTTAACGACAAATCCATCTTCTAACTGGAAGCCTTGAATATCTACCGCAACGATGCGCATTTTTAATATGACTGGTTAAGATTAGGTTCCTCCGGCGGTATTTATGTTAGATTTCGAACAATCTCGCTGAGCGGTAGTTGTTCCACGATACAATCGTGAATGATGATGCAATAGGCACGTGTATTCGCGGGAAATCCCTTTTTTGCTTCGATGTCTAACTTTACGTCGACAGTGCTGGATTTTACACTGTCGTTTCTTTGAGAACAGTCAATGACGAAAATCGCGCAGTTTTTGAAAGCCATATAGTCAAGCAACGCAGTTTTTTCCTCACATCCCTTATAACTGGGGTAGAAATCCGTGTAATTGTGATGCGCTTCCACGAAGTCATTCTTTTCAAAATCTAATCGTAAACGTTCGTGAGGGTAATATTCTCCGTTTAGTGTTAATCTTATATCCGTTACGTCGACGTGATCGAAAAGCGTCGCATTTTTCGCTTCGTTGTCTTTGCGATTTGTTTGAAAAGCGACTATTACGTATCGGGGGCTTTCGATAGCCGCGCACGTCTTGACAGACCAAATTTCTTTGGTAGAGCCCGCGGTTAGGGCAGGATATTCATGAAGTTCCCATCGTCTATAGGGTATCAATATGGGTTGATCTAATCTAATCGATTTCAGCAGAGCCAATTTGATTTCGTCGTTTGGAAATATGTGCTTGACCCTAAGATCAACACTATCAATTTTTAATTCCGCCGTTGTTTTAATTGCACTGGCCGCAACACCGCCCATTGGTTTAATTATCATACAATTTTTGTCATGTCTGGCTCTTACCAATCTTATGGTTTGTTTTCCACAAGTTATCATATTAAAATCATTAAATATGTTTAAAAAGTGTCGTAACGGGATTCGCATGCTAAAATGTCCATTTTCTGTATCGTGAATCGCATTTTCAGGGAAATTCCAGCCGGAAATATCTAGATGCGATGAGTCATCTTTCGAGTAACATAGATAACCTCTAATCGTACTAACTATACCCGGATCACGCACGCTATCCACTTCTTTCCCATTCAGCTCGTACGATATAGTTTCAAAAAAAAATGCTCCTGCATTGTTTACAAATTGCACTTGGTCGGTTCCCGTGAGACGTTTCAGCGATCCCTTAATGCAAATAGCAGCGTCGTACATAAGCAGCCAGGCATCTCCTTGATTGATCGTGATCTCAATGGTGTCGTTGTTCAAAAAAGATTTCACAAAGGGATGATAGGTGCGGGTCTCCACACGCTGGATAGATTCATCAAATTTTGGCTTTCTGTGTATGTCGAATATTTGATTCGATAACATCGTAGCCCAGTGATCGGAGAAATTGTTTGTTGCTCAATGTAAGACGACCTTTACGGATACGCCTCGGTTTTGTTACTAACCCTACCTTTTGGATGTTCGCTTTTTTATATTCACCAGCGTCTCCGATTGAGTTGAAAATCAACATTACGTTAATTTTTTAAGTTCCAATCTAATGATGATTTCTTCACCTCGGAAATTAACCAACTCAAAGTTTTGGTCCAGAACCTGTAGGGTAATGTTGTAGATTTGTCGTTTGTTTACTGGCAAGTACGTTAGATATTTAGGAGTTTCGTCGATGGCGTACCCCGGATCGACGGACAAGGCAAACTCGTAAATTGTGTGCGAAGGTCTGTCGTTGTAGAACGCTCCAGACGTTATGTTACTATCTACATGTATCGTTCGCACTTTTATTATATCCACGGGTAAATCTGAGGAATGCATAATATTGGGCTCCAAAATTTTCTGTGAAAACCCCAATAATTTTCCGATACTGTCCGAGTGTTGTTTAAAGTTTACCCCGTATACGGGGCTGTAGATTTCACACTTTATCGTATTATTGTTGGGTTTGATTGATATCTCCTCTATTAACTTTGGGATCGTATTCTTCTCTTCCTTATTTTTTGGCAGATGTTCGTTAATGTAGGTTTCAATGTCGCTAATTTCATAGGACCCGGTCGGAATTTCAATTACGTTTTCTTTATTGTTACCATCGAAGTAGTAAAATTTATTCGAACCCTTATCTATGTTGGGAATGTTGTTGTAAGAGTGGAATCCAATCAGCGCTAAACCGTACTCTACATCTTCATCCAACTGCAGCGGATTGACAAAGTCGATGGATAATGTCGACGTGTTCCCTTTTAACGTAAATATGATCGACATGTTGACTGCTTATAGGTCCGCGATTTCAGTCCTTTTTATAGAGAAATTGCAAACACAAATGACCGCAATTGTATTGCGTAAACTTTTGATATCTATCGTGATTATAGTAGATATTGGCGCTGTTGCCGAAATATTTAACAAGTTCCGCGGGTGGTTTAAGGTTACCGAAACTGTCAAAATACTCAACATCGTTTCCCTTCCTCTTTTTGTATGCTACCCAGTGGGTTCCTCTATTTCGACGAACATCCAAATTTACGATTCCGCATTCTTGCGATCTGATTCGACGGGGTAAACTATCTCGCATAAAAACACCCCTGAAGTGAGGAATTTTTAATTTGCGCGCCAGAGATATTAAATCGACGTCGTATAGAGCCCTTCTGGGTAGCTTTATTGGGAGTTTTTTTGTTTCTTCAGATAAAGACCGAATCCGCCGCGCGGACTCTTTTTCAAGAATAGACCCGATCCCTTTTTTCCAATCTCTTCCATAGCTCGGTTATGGCGGTTGTCCTCTTCGAGTTTCTTTCGTGCGTTTTTCGCATCGATGACAGTTTTAGCGATAGCAGCGGCTCCGCCCGAGAGCGAACCTAAAGCCCCTAGCGCTCCTAATAACGGTAAAAGTGGTAAAATACCGCCCGATTTTGATTCGAACGGTATAATTCTAGGTACCCTAATTTTTTTACGTCCTCCCGCTTTTCTTACAGCGGCTCTGCCAGCTCGAAGCGCTTCCAGTGCCGATCTTCTAAGCATTTTAGGGTTATCGATATGAAACAATTGTTTCTTCTTTAATGCATTGCGAACCTTTTTCACGACACCCTGTCGAAACGAAACAGAGGGACGCCGTTGTTGACCCATACCGAGCTTACGTTTAGTTTTCATAGTCGCGGTGACAAAGAATGCGGCAGCTTTTTCACCAAACTTTGCGTCTTTAGATTTTACTCGCTGCCACGCACGCGTTTCCAATTCTTTATCCGCTTTATGACGTTCGTCTAACGATTTGTTTTGCGAATAGGCAATGTCGTGTACCTTACACGCAGCGTCCAAAGGATTCACCCCGCTATCGCCTCGGTTCAAGCGTTTTTCCAATTTTGTACCGGGACCGCAAAACTGGTAACCCGGAATGTGTACTTCAAAAGGTAACTTGTTAATAAGCGTGTTAACGAGACCACTTCCGGACGCGAAGCATAACATACTAATTAAAGGAAATTGCTTGTGTCGTATATATATATACGAGGTGTCTCGAATAAACATTGTAGTCATGCGGGTGGTGCAGCAGAAACTCAAGCTCCCCATCGATAATTTAGATTTGGTTTGCGGAGATGGTTTCTTTAACAAAAGCAAACACGGTCAACTGCTACCCAATTCATTTAGGGCGGTGTTTTGCGGACCTAGCGGTTGCGGCAAAACCAACACCATGTTAGCGCTACTCTTTAACCCCAACGGGGCAAGTTTCGAAAATGTTTACGTCTACTCAAAGTCGTTGTATCAACCAAAATATCAACTGTTATCTCGCGTATTGAGCAATGTCAAAGGAGTTGGATATTATCCCTACAGTGAAAGAGACTCGATAATCGACCCCAGCGACGCGAAAGAGAATTCTCTGTTTATTTTCGACGACGTGGCGTGCGACAAGCAAGATAAAATTCGCGAGTATTTTTCGATGTGCCGACACAAGGCCATCGACGCTATTTATCTCTGTCAGACATACTCCAAGGTACCCAAGCAATTGATACGTGACAATTGCAATATTGTCGCGTTGTTTAAACAGGATGACATGAATTTACGTCACGTTTATGATGAACATGTCTCACCCGACGTTTCATACGACACGTTTAAACAAATTTGTTCCGAGTGCTGGAAAGAAAAGTACGGCTGTTTGATAATTGTCAAAGATTTCGACGTAAAAAACGGACGCTACCGCAAGGGTTTCGACAAATATATAAAAGTCGATATTTAATTGTCGATAGAAACAGTCATGAAGGCGACGTCCGCCGACATCGCCGACGCGGCGCTAAAAAAAAAAGTAAACGAGTTGTCTAGATCTATTCGAAAGAAGTATTTAACATTAAAATTGGGTAAGAGCGAAGAGGATGCGTCAATTCGGAAGCTTTTCAAACCCGTCAGCGAGCCGCTAGAACGTATAGCAAAAATAAAGCTATCACCGTCACCGGCAGAAATAAAAACTGAACGTCGAGGTGTCAAGCGGGAACACAAAAAGGAACCGAACGAAGAAACAAAAAATAAGGTTAACGTATCATTTTTGCCTATGGAAGAAATTCAGGAAACGCCGGATCCCAATAAGAGCGTTGAGATGCAAAATATCGATGAGGAGGAAGATGATGTGTTTGACACATCGAGCGTGGCCAACGCATCCCTTCAATCATACCTGGAACAATATCCAGAAATTTCCCATTCATATATTCAAAATTTATGGGTAAAATCGCCCGACACCGATATTGTTTACGGACCCGTTTACGACAAAATATCATCCAAATGGTTTCTCGGCAATAAATCGCTGGATTTTCATCAAGGATCTGGCGATATTATTGTAGACGGCGAGAGATATTCCGGTACCCGCGGCTTGTATAATTTGGTGTTTTTAAAAGATCCCATAGCATACACAAAAGACGATTTGGCACAATATAAAAAAATAATGGAGGCTACCCAGGTGCACAGGGACGCGATCGGACGTCTGAAAGGCGCATCGACTGTACCAAAATATACCAAGGTCATCCGACCCTTAATAAAATCTCAGTCGCGTTCGTACTCGTACAGCGGTCAAGGTTATAATATGCGTTATAATGACGCTCCTACTGAATATGTATACTGGGACGACGTCAATGAACTCGTAGAGCGTCTGAAATTACTAATCGCGTCGAAACACGCAGGCAACACGTCTCATGATAACGAAATAGTTTCAATCGTTGAAGAGCTAAAAGAATCAGGTTTTATACGTTAGTTTAACGATGAGTCTGGACAAGTTTGGACGTTCTAGCGCGCTGCGCTCTAAACGACCCTTCACTAATACTGTGATTAGAAGCGCCCTCGACTATATGCCAGACGCAAACGTCAATATGAACAATTTAAAAATTTGCAATGTCCAAACGCCTAGCGATGACGGTGACGTGGCTAACAAAAAATATGTGGATGAGACAAGTAATTTATTAAAAATTGCATTGAGAAAGATTATTGGACAGAAACTCGAAGCGTACACGAAAAGATTACAAATTGAAGACAAAACTAAATTCTCGCGTCTTGAAGAACAACTGAAAATGAGTAGCACTACACTCGAAAATGAAATTATGCAGTTTCGCGAAGTTTTCCACCAAAAGCTAAGCGAAATGAGCGCAAAGAAAGATTTGGAAAAGCACATGACAAAAGTCGCCGTTTTGTCACAGCAATTTCATGATATTGTAACCAAAATGGAGCGACTTACGAACGAAAATGAGAATATAATGAAGGTATTGAAACAAAGGGTTTTAAATCCTCCATCGCAACCGAACACACATTATGAATAAAGAGAAGGTACAACTGGTTCGAGAACTGCACAAGCCGGCACGCAGAAATTATACTCGCCGCCGGACTATAATACGAGGGATGGATGACCTGTGGCAAGCGGATCTGGCCCAATTAGATCGCTACAGCAAACAAAACAGAAATTTTAAATTCGTGCTGGTTGTGATAGACTGTTTCTCAAAATATGTATGGTGTCGCCCGTTGAAAACCAAAACCGGGGTCGAAGTCGCCAAGGCGTTTTCCAAAATTCTCAAGGACGGACGGCACCCTCAAAACTTGCAAACGGATCTCGGTAAAGAATTTTACAACGACACGTTTCTGAAACTTGTGGATAAGCATAAAATTAACCACTATAGTACGTATAGCATAAAAAAGGCCTCAATTGTCGAACGGGTGATACGTACCCTCAAAGAGAAATTGTTTCGACATTTTTCTTTACGCGGGACGTACAAATGGATCGATGTGCTCGCCTCTATCGTTGATGAATACAATAACACAAAACATAGAACGACGGGTACGAAACCCATCGATGTGAGTAAGAGCAACGAAAAGAGAATTTTGAAAACCGCGTATAGTAGCATAAAAATATTCGGTCCTCGTAAACTTAAAGTCGGCGACATCGTTAGAATCAGCAAAGTCAAGCACGTTTTCAACAAAGGTTATACACCGAATTGGACCACGGAATTGTTTAAAATTGTTAAAGTACGGGTTACTAACCCCGTAACGTATTTGCTTCAAGATATGCAGGGTAAACCCATAATGGGCGGATTTTATGAAGAAGAATTGCAGAAGACAGTTAACCCGGACTTATATCTCGTCGAAAAGGTGTTGCGCAGACGAGGCAATATGGTTCTCGTGCGCTGGTTGGGATTGGATAAGTCGCACGATTCGTGGGTAGACAACGTAGACGTTTTGAAATAAATTTAGTCTCGATTTAGAAGTTCTGACATAAATACGTGTATATGATGGCTCAAGAGAAAATTGTGACATCCAACGAATTGTATAATTTTTTGGAAAATTTCGAGTTGCAATTTCCTTCATCAGAAGTGCTCCCGTCCAGCTTCGTTCCTGTAGAGCAACAAACCAAAAAATCTGCGACCAAACGAAAACAAAGTGCGTCGGTCGTATCCCGCAAGAAGAAGAAGAAAACTACCACAAGTGAAGCGTTTGCAGCTCCAACGTCATCCGCTGATTGGCTCGAAGTGTTCACGGACGGTAGAGAAAAAAGTGTCATTTGTGAGGCATTCAATTTAAAAAGAAACTTGGCGTCTCAGTTGTCGGGATTAGAGTGCAATATCAACGAAATTGAAACACAAATTGCGCTTTTTAATACAGACTTGCAAGTGGCGCGGATGCAAGCTCAAGAGTGCAAAAGAAAACTAGAACAATTTAATAATTTAGCATTTAACGAAATTGTAAAATAGTAATAATGTATATAATAAATAAATTATACAATTACAAACTTCTGTGTAATTATTATGCGGTGTTGTGGTGGTGGTAAAAAAGAAAATAGCGTCTAAATATATACATGTTTATTCTTGTTGCAATACAATGGAATACAATCAATACATAAAAGTCTTATCTACAGTTACATATGTTATAATAAAACCACAGTATTAATAGTTCAATGGACTATCAGAAAAGCGTAACTTTTTTCCATATTTCCTCTCATTGTGAAGCATTAAATTACATTCATCTTCAGTTTCTACAGTGAACAAAACTTCTTCAAAGCAGCTTTGATACCAAAATTGTTTATCGTGATATACATCATTCAAATTATTTATATCCAGCTGTAAATGATAGTGATCCAATAAAAGTCTAAAATTTTTCTTTTTAAATTTTTTAACTACTTGAAATATAAAGTGACAAGATTTACAAACTAAAATTTCCGATTATTTTATCCTGTAATAACTGACCCATAAACAGTAAGCGGATTCTCC